>NW_027488379.1:2252575-2574372 GCF_051014445.1 Colletes latitarsis | reverse complement strand
CCTATCCCAGACCTAACTTGCGTTGTCCTCTAAAATATTGATCGAAACCAGTATGAGCCTGATGAGGGCGAATCCCAGACGTATCCCAGACCTAACTTGCGTTGTCCTCTAAAATATTGATGGAAACCAGGTTTCATTGACTGTTTCAGTGTGGTACCACATTACTACGTGAACCAAACCGGAAAAAACCCGGGATCTGGCCAACAAGAACGAGAAACATGCGAAAGTATGAGTCTGATGAGGGCATATCCCAGGCCTGGCCTAGACCTAACATGAGTTATCCTCTAAAATATTAATCGAAACTAGGTTTAATGGACTGTTTCAGTGTGGTACCACATTACTACGTGATCCAAACCAGAAAAAACCCGGGATCTGGCCAACAAGAACGAGAAATATGCGAAAGTATGAGCCTGATGAGG
This sequence comes from Colletes latitarsis, assembly GCF_051014445.1. Classification (NCBI taxonomy): domain Eukaryota; kingdom Metazoa; phylum Arthropoda; class Insecta; order Hymenoptera; family Colletidae; genus Colletes; species Colletes latitarsis. The sequence continues at coordinate 2,573,953 of NW_027488379.1, read as the reverse complement.
GCATATCCCAGGCCTGGCCTAGACCTAACATGCGTTATCCTCTAAAATATTGATCGAGACCTGGTTTAATCGGCTGTTTCAGTGTGGTCCCACATTACTACCTGATCCAAACCAGGAGAAGCCCAGGATCTGGCCAACAGGTATGAGAAATGTGCGAAAGTATTAGCCTCATGGTGGCAAATCACAGACCTGACCCAGCCCTAACATGTGATATCCTCTATAATATTGATCAAAACCATGTTTAATCGACTCTTTCAGTGTGGTACCACACTACTATGTGATCCAAACCAGAAAAACCCCAGGATCTGTTCAAGAAGTATGTGAAGAATGAGGAAGTATGAGGCTGATGAGGGCAAATCCTAGACCTAATCCAGACGTAACATGCGTTATCCTCTAAAATATTGATCAAGACCAGGTTTAGTCGACTGTTTCATTGTGCTACCACATTACCACGTGATCCAAGCCAGAAAAGCCCGGGATCTGTTCAACAAGTGTGTGAAGTATGCGAAAGTATGAGTCTGATGAGGGCAAATCCAAGGCCTAACCTAGACCTAGCATGCGTTATCCTCTAAAATATTGATCGAAACCAGGTTTAATTGACTGTCTCAGTGTGGTACCACATTACTACGTGATCCAAACCAGAAAAATCCCAGGATCTGCTCAACAAGTATGAGAAATATGCGAAAGTATGAGCCTGATGAGAGCAAATCCCAGACCTAACCTAGAACTAACATGCGTTGTCCTCTAAAATGTTGATCGAAACCAGGTTTAATCGACTGTTTCAGTGTGGTACCACATTAGTATGTGATCCCAAACAGAAAAACGCCAGGATCTGGCAATCAAGTATGAGAAATATGCGAATGTATGAGCCTGATGAGTGCAAATCCCAGACCTAACCTACAGCTAGCATGCGTTATCCTCAAAAATATTGTTCGAAACCAGGTTTAATGGTCTGTTTCAGTGTGGTAACATATTACCACGTGATCCAAACCAGAAAAAACCCAGGATTTGGCCAACAAGTATCAGAAGAATGCGAAAGTAGGGACTGAAGAGGACAAATCCCAGGCCTAACCTAGACATAACATCCCTTATCCTCTAAAATATTGATCGAAACCGGGTTTAATCGACTGTTTCAGTGTGGTACCACATTACTACGTGAAACAGAGTAGAAAAAACCCTCGATCAGGTCAACATGTATGTTTAAACTGCGAAAGTATGACCCTGATGAGGGCAAATCCCAGGCCTAACCTAGACCTAACATGCGTTATTCTCTAAAATATTGTTCGAAACCAGGTTTAATGGACTGTTTCTGTGTGGTACCACATTACTACGTGGTCCATACCGGAAAAAGCCCAGGATCTTTTCAACAAGTATGTGAAAAACGCGGAAGTATGAGCCTGATGAGGGCAAATCCCAGACCTATCCCAGACATAACTTGCGTTATCCTCTAAAATATTGATCGAGACCAGGTTTAATCGACTGTTTCAGTGTGGTACCACATTACTACGTGATCCATACCGGAAAAAACCCACGATCTGTTCAACAAGTATGTGAAAAACGTGAAAGTATGAGCCTGATGAGGGCAAATCCCTGACCTATCCCAGACATAATTTGCGTTATCCTCTAAAATATTGACCGAAACCAGGTTTAATCGACTGTTTTAGTGTGGTACCGCTTTACTACGTGATCCAGAGCAGAAAAAGCCCAGGATCTAGCCATGAAGTATGAGAAATATACGAAAGTATGACCCTGATAAGGGCAAATCGCAAGCCTAACCCAGACCTAACATGCGTTATCCTCAAAAATATTGATCTAAACCAGGTTTAACCGACTGTCGCAGTGTGGTACCACATTACTACGTGATCCAAACCAGAAAAAACCTAGGATCTGTTCAACAAGTATGTGAAGTATGCGAAAGTATGAGTCTGATGAGGGAAAATCCCAGGCCTAACCTAGACATAACATGCGTTATCCTCTAAAATATTGGCCGATACCAGGTTTAATGGACTGTTTCAGTGTGGATCCACATTACCGCGTTATCCAAACCAAAAAAAGCCCAGGATCTGCTCAACAAGTATGAGAAATATGCGAAAGTATGAGCCTGATGGGTGCAAATCCCAGACCTAGCATAGACCTAACATGCGTTATCCTCTAAAATATTGATCGAAACCAGGTTTAATGGTCTGTTTCAGTGCGGTAACATATTACCACGTGATCCAAACCACAAAAAACCCAGGATGTGGCCAACAACTATGTGAAAAATGTGGAAGTATGAGACTGAAGAGGGCAAATCCCAGACCTAACCAAGACCTAACATACGTTATCCTCTAAAATATTGATCGAAACCTGGTTTAATCGACTGTTTCAGTGTGGTCCCACATTACTACGTGATCCAAACCAGAAGAAGCCCAGGATCTGGCCAACAAGTATGTGAAATATGCGAAAGTATTAGCCTCATGGGGGCAAATCACAGACCTGACCCAGACCTAACATGTGTTATCCTCTAAAATATTGATCAAAACCAGGTTTAATGGACTGTTTAAGTGTGGTACCACACTACTATGTGATCCAAACCAGAAAAAACCCAGAATCTGTACAAGGAGTATGTGAAGAATGAGGAAGTATGAGACTGATGAGGGCAAATCCTAGACCTAATCCAGACCTAACATGCGTTATCCACTAAAATATTGATGGAGACCAGGTGTAGTCGTCTGTTTCATTGTGGTACCGCTTTACTACGTGATCCAGAGCAGAAAAAGCCCAGGATCTAGCCATGAAGTTTGAGAAATATGCGAATGTATGAGCCTGACGAGGGCAAACCCTAGACCTAACCTAGACCTAACATGCGTTATCCTCTAAAATATTTATCAAGACCAGGTTTAATGGTCTGCTTCAGTGTGGTACCACATTAATACGTGATCGAAACAAGAAAAAACCCAGGATCTGTTCAAGAAGTATGTGAAGTATGCGAAAGTATGAGTCTGATGAGGGCAAATCCCAGGCCTAACCTAGACATAACATGCGTTATCCTCTAAAATATTGATCGAAACCAGGTTTAATGGACTGTTTCAGTGTGGTACCACATTACTACGGGATCCAAAGCAGTGAAAACCCAGGATCTGTTCAAGAAGTATGTGAAGAATGAGGAAGTATGAGACTGATGAGGGCAAATCCCAGACCTAACCCAGACCTAACATGCGTTATCCTCTAGAATATTGATCGAGACCAGGTTTAATCGACTGTTTTAGTGTGGTCCCACATTAGTACCTGATCCAAACCAGAAGAAGCCCAGGACCTTGCCAACAAGTATGAGAAATATGCGAAAGTATTAGCCCCATGGAGGCAAATCACAGACCTGACACAGACCTGACATGTGTTATCCTCTAAAATATTGATCGAAACAAGGTTTAATGGACTGTTTCAGTGTGGCACCACATTACTACGTGATCCAAACCAAAAAAAGCCCAGAATCTGGCCATCAAGTATGAGAAATATGCGATAGTATGAGGCTGATGAGGGCATATCCCAGGCCTGGCCTAGACCTAACATGAGTTATCCTCTAAAATATTGATCGAAACTAGGTTTAATGGACTGTTTCAGTGTGGTACCACATTACTACGTGATCCGAAACAGAAAAATCCCAGGATCTGCTCAACAAGTATGAGAAATATGCGAAACTATGAGCCTGATGACCGCAAATCCAAGGCCTAACCTAGACCTAACATGTGTTATCCTCTAAAATATTGATCGAAACCAGGTTTAATTGACTGTTTCAGTGCGGTACCACATTACTCCGTGATCCAAACCAGAAAAATCCCAGGATCTGCTCAGCAAGTATGAGAAATATGCGAAAGTATGAGCCTGATGACCGCAAATCCAAGGCCTAACCTAGACCTAACATGTGTTATCCTCTAAAATATTGATCGAAACCAGGTTTAATTGACTGTTTCAGTGCGGTACCACATTACTACGTGATCCAAACCAGAAAAATCCCAGGATCTGCTCAACAAATATGAGAAATATGCGAAGGTATGAGCTTGATGAGTGCAAATCCCAGACATAGCCTAAACCTAGCAAGCGTTATCCACAAGAATATTGTTCGAAACCAGGTTTAATGGTCTGTTACAGTATGGTAACATATTACCACGTGATCCAAACCAGAAAAAACCCAGGATCTGGCCAACAAGTATGAGAAGAATGCGATAGCTTGAGACTGAAGAGGGCATATCCAAGGCCTAACCTAGACCTAACATGCGTTATCCTCTAAAATATTGATCGAAACCAGGTTTAATGGACTGTTTCAGTGTGGTACCACATTACTACGTAATCCAAAGCAGTGAAAACCCAGGATCTGTTCAAGAAGTATGTGAAGAATGAGGAAGTATGAGACTGATGAGAGCAAATCCCAGACCTAACCCAGACCTAACATGCGTTATCCTCTAAAATATTGATCGAGACCGGGTTTAATCGACTGTTTCAGTGTGGTACCACATTACTACGTGATCCGAACCAGAAAAAACCCGGGATCTGGCCAACAAGAACGAGAAATATGCAAAAGTATGAGCCTGATGAGGGCATATCCCAGGCCTGGCCTAGACCTAACATGAGTTATCCTCTAAAATATTGATCGAAACTAGGTTTAATGGACTGTTTCAGTGTGGTACCACATTACTACCTGATACAAACCAGGAGAAGCCCAGGATCTGGCCAACAAGTATGAGAAATGTGCAAAAGTATTAGCCTCATGGTGGCAAATCACAGACCTGACCCAGCCCTAACATGTGATATCCTCTATAATATTGATCAAAACCATGTTTAATCGACTCTTTCAGTGTGGTACCACACTACTATGTGATCCAAACCAGAAAAACCCCAGGATCTGTTCAAGAAGTATGTGAAGAATGAGGAAGTATGAGACTGATGAGGGCAAATCCTAGACCTAATCCAGACCTATCATGCGTTATCATCAAAAATATTGATCGAAACCTTGTTTAATTGACTGTCTCTGTGTGGTACCACATTACTACGTGAACCAAACCTGAAAAATCCCAGGATCTGCTCAACAAGTATGAGAAATATGCGAAAGTATGAGCCTGATGAGAGCAAATCGCATACCTAACCTAGACCTAACATGCGTTATCCTCTAAAATATTGATCGAAACCAAGTTTAATTAACTGTTTCAGTGTGGTACCACATTACTACGTGTTCCAAACCAGGAAAATCCCAGGATCTGCTCAACAAGTATGAGAAATATGCGAAAGTATGAGCCTGATGAGAGCAAATCGCAGACCTAACCTAGACCTAACATGCGTTATCCTCTAAAATATTGATCGAAACCAAGTTTAATGGACTGTTTCAGTGTGGATCCACATTACCGCGTGTTCCAAACCAAAAAAAGCCCAGGATCTGCTCAACAAGTATGAGAAATATGCGAAAGTATGAACCTGATGAGAGCAAATCCCAGACCTAACCTAGACCTAACATGCGTTATCCTCTAAAATGTTGATCGAAACCAGGTTTAATCGACTGTTTCAGTGTGGTACCACATTACTACGTGATCCAAAGCAGTGAAAGCCCAGGATCTGCTCAACAAGTATGAGAAATATGCGAAAGTATGAACCTGATGAGAGCAAATCGCAGACCTAAGCTAGACCTAACACCCGTTATCCTCTAAAATATTGATCGAAACCAAGTTTAATGGACTGTTTCAGTGTGGATCCACATTACCGCGTGATCCAAACCAAAAAAAGCCCAGGATCTGCTCAACAAGTATGAGAAATATGCGAAAGTATGAGCCTGATGAGAGCAAATCCCAGACCTAACCTAGACCTAACATGCGTTATCCTCTAAAATGTTGATCGAAACCAGGGTTAATTGACTGATTCAGCGTGGTACCACATTACCACGTGATCCATACCAGAAAAAATCCGGGATCTGTTCAACAAGTGTGTGAAGAAAGCGAAAGCATGAGTCTGATGAGAGCAAATCCCAGACCTAACCTAGACCTAACATGCGTTATCCTCTAAAATATTGATCGAGACCTGGTTTAATCGACTGTTTCTGTGTGGTACCTCATTACTACGTGATCCAAACCAGAAAAAGCAAAGGATCTGGCCAACAAGTACGAGAAATATGCGAAAGTATGAGCCTGATGAGAGCAAATCCCAGACCTAACCTAGACCTAACATGCGTTATCCTCTAAAATATTGATCGAAACCAGGTTTAATGGACTGTTTCAGTGTGGTACCACATTACTACGTGATCCAAAGCAGTGAAAACCCAGGATCTGTTCAAGAAGTATGTGAAGAATGAGGAAGTATGAGCCTGATGAGGGCATATCCCAGGCCTGGACTAGACCTAACATGAGTTGTCCTCTAAAATATTGATCGAAACTAGGTTTAATGGACTGTTTCAGTGTGGTACCACATTACTACGTGATCCGAACCAGAAGAAACCCGGGATATGTTCAACAAGTATGTGAAGAATGCGAAAGTATGAGTCTGATGAGGGCATATCCCAGGCCTAACCTAGACCTAACATGCGTTATCCTCTAAAATATTGATCGAAACCAGGTTTAATTGACTGTATCAGTGTGGTACCACATTACTGCGTGATCCAAACCAAAAAAAGCCCAGAACCTGGCCAACAAGAACGAGAAATATGCGAAAGTATGAGCCTCATGAGGGCATATCCCAGGCCTGGCCTAGACCGAACATGAGTTATCCTCTAAAATATTGATCGAAACTAGGTTTAATGGACCGTTTCAGTGTGGTACCACATTACTACGTGATCCAAACCAGAAAAAACCCGGGATCTGGCCAACAAGAACGAGAAATATGCGAAAGTATGAGCCTCATGAGGGCATATCCCAGGCCTGGCCTAGGCCTAACATGAGTTATCCTCTAAAATATTGATCGAAACTAGGTTTAATGGACTGTTTCAGTGTGGTACCACATTACTACGTGATCCGAACCAGAAAAAACCCGGGATCTGTTCAACAAGTATGTGAAGAATGCGAAAGTATCAGTCTGATGAGTGCAAATCCCAAACCTAACCTAGACCTAACATGCGTTATCCTCTAAAATATTGATCGAGACCTGGTTTAATCGACTGTTTCTGTGTGGTACCTCATTACTACGTGATCCAAACCAGAAAAAGCCCAGGATCTGCTCAACAAGTATGAGAAATATGCGAAAGTATGAGCCTGATGAGTGCAAATCCCAGACCTAACCTAGACCTAACATGCGTTATCCTCTAAAATGTTGATCGAAACCAGGGTTAATTGACTGATTCAGCGTGGTACCACATTACCACGTGATCCATACCAGAAAAAATCCGGGATCTGTTCAACAGGTGTGTGAAGAAAGCGAAAGCATGAGTCTGATGAGAGCAAATCCCAGACCTAACCTAGACCTAACATGCGTTATCCTCTAAAATATTGATCGAGACCTGGTTTAATCGACTGTTTCTGTGTGGTACCTCATTACTACGTGATCCAAACCAGAAAAAGCAAAGGATCTGGCCAACAAGTACGAGAAATATGCGAAAGTATGAGCCTGATGAGAGCAAATCCCAGACCTAACCTAGACCTAACATGCGTTATCCTCTAAAATATTGATCGAAACCAGGTTTAATGGACTGTTTCAGTGTGGTACCACATTACTACGTGATCCAAAGCAGTGAAAACCCAGGATCTGTTCAAGAAGTATGTGAAGAATGAGGAAGTATGAGCCTGATGAGGGCATATCCCAGGCCTGGACTAGACCTAACATGAGTTGTCCTCTAAAATATTGATCGAAACTAGGTTTAATGGACTGTTTCAGTGTGGTACCACATTACTACGTGATCCGAACCAGAAAAAACCCGGGATATGTTCAACAAGTATGTGAAGAATGCGAAAGTATGAGTCTGATGAGGGCATATCCCAGGCCTAACCTAGACCTAACATGCGTTATCCTCTAAAATATTGATCGAAACCAGGTTTAATTGACTGTATCAGTGTGGTACCACATTACTGCGTGATCCAAACCAAAAAAAGCCCAGAACCTGGCCAACAAGAACGAGAAATATGCGAAAGTATGAGCCTCATGAGGGCATATCCCAGGCCTGGCCTAGACCGAACATGAGTTATCCTCTAAAATATTGATCGAAACTAGGTTTAATGGACCGTTTCGGTGTGGTACCACATTACTACGTGATCCAAACCAGAAAAAACCCGGGATCTGGCCAACAAGAAAGAGAAATATGCGAAAGTATGAGCCTCATGAGGGCATATCCCAGGCCTGGCCTAGGCCTAACATGAGTTATCCTCTAAAATATTGATCGAAACTAGGTTTAATGGACTGTATCAGTGTGGTACCACATTACTACGTGATCCGAAACAGAAAAAACCCGGGATCTGTTCAACAAGTATGTGAAGAATGCGAAAGTATCAGTCTGATGAGTGCAAATCCCAGACCTAACCTAGACCTAACATGCGTTATCCTCTAAAATATTGATCGAGACCTGGTTTAATCGACTGTTTCTGTGTGGTACCTCATTACTACGTGATCCAAACCAGAAAAAGCAAAGGATCTGGCCAACAAGTACGAGAAATATGCGAAAGTATGAGCCTGATGAGAGCAAATCCCAGACCTAACCTAGACCTAACATGCGTTATCCACTAAAATGTTGATCGAAACCAGGGTTAATTGACTGATTCAGCGTGGTACCACATTACCACGTGATCCATACCAGAAAAAATCCGGGATCTGTTCAACAAGTGTGTGAAGAAAGCGAAAGCATGAGTCTGATGAGAGCAAATCCCAGACCTAACCTAGACCTAACATGCGTTATCCTCTAAAATATTGATCGAGACCTCGTTTAATCGACTGTTTCTGTGTGGTACCTCATTACTACGTGATCCAAACCAGAAAAAGCAAAGGATCTGGCCAACAAGAACGAGAAATATGCGAAAGTATGAGCCTCATGAGGGCATATCCCAGGCCTGGCCTAGGCCTAACATGAGTTATCCTCTAAAATATTGATCGAAACTAGGTTTAATGGACTGTTTCAGTGTGGTACCACATTACTACGTGATCCGAACCAGAAAAAACCCGGGATCTGGCCAACAAGAACGAGAAATATGCGAAAGTATGAGCCTCATGTGGGCATATCCCAGGCCTGGCCTAGGCCTAACATGAGTTATCCTCTAAAATATTGATCGAAACTAGGTTTAATGGACTGTTTCAGTGTGGTACCACATTACTACGTGATCCGAACCAGAAAAAACCCGGGATCTGTTCAACAAGTATGTGAAGAATGCGAAAGTATCAGTCTGATGAGGGCATATCCCAGGCCTGGCCTAGACCTAACATGAGTTATCCTCTAAAATATTGATCGAAACCAGGTTTAATTGACTGTTTCAGTGTGGTACCACATTACTACGTGATCCAAACCAGAAAAATCCCAGGATCTGCTCAACAAGTATGAGAAATATGCGAAAGTATGAGCCTGATGAGAGCAAATCGCAGACCTAACCTAGACCTAACATGCGTTATCCTCTAAAATATTGATCGAAACCAGGTTTATTTGACCGTTTCAGTGTGGTACCACATTACCACGTGATCCAAGCCAGAAAAGCCCGGGATCTGTTCAACAAGTGTGTGATGAATGCGAAAGTATGAGTCTGATGAGCGGAAATCCAAGGCCTAACCTAGACCTAACATGTGTTATCCTCTAAAATATTGATCGAAACCAGGTCTAATTGACTGTTTCAGTGTGGTACCACATTACTACGTGATCCAAACCAGAAAAATCCCAGGATCTGCTCAACAAGTATGAGAAATATGCGAAAGTATGAGCCTGATGAGAGCAAATCGCAGACCTAACCTAGACCTAACATGCGTTATCCTCTAAAATATTGATCGAGACCAGGGTTAGTCGACTGTTTCATTGTGGTACCACATTACCACGTGATTCAAACCAGAAAAGCCCGGGATCTGTTCAACAAGTGTGTGAAGAATACGAAAGTATGAGTCTGATGAGGGCAAATCCAAGGCCTAACCTAGACCTAACATGCGTTATCCTATAAAATATTGATCGAAACCAGGTTTAATGGACTGTTTCAGTGTGGTACCGCATTACTACGTGATCGAAACCATAAAAAGCCCAGAATCTGGCCATCAAGTATGAGAAATATGCGAAAGTATGAGCCTGATGAGTGCAAATCCCAGACCTAGCCTAAACCTAGCAAGCGTTATCCACAAAAATATTGTTCGAAACCAGGTTTAATGGTCTGTTTCAGTATGGTAACATATTACCACGTGATCCAAACCAGAAAAAACCCAGGATCTGGCCAACAAGTATGAGAAGAATGCGAAAGTTTGAGACTGAAGAGGGCAAATCCAAGGCCTAACCTAGACCTAACATGCGTTATCCTCTAAAATATTGATCGAGACCTGGTTTAATCGATTGTTTCAGTGTGGTCCCACATTACTACCTGATCCAAACCAGGAGAAGCCCAGGATCTGGCCAACAAGTATGAGAAATGTGCGAAAGTATTAGCCTCATGGTGGCAAATCACAGACCTGACCCAGCCCTAACATGTGATATCCTCTATAATATTGATCAAAACCATGTCTAATCGACTCTTTCAGTGTGGTACCACACTACTATGTGATCCAAACCAGAAAAACCCCAGGATCTGTTCAAGAAGTATGTGACGAATGAGGAAGTATGAGACTGATGAGGGCAAATCCTAGACCTAATCCAGACGTAACTTGCGTTATCCTCTGAAATATTGATCGGGACCAGGTTTAGTCGACTGTTTCATTGTGCTACCACATTACCACGTGATCCAAGCCAGAAAAGCCCGGGATCTGTTCAACAAGTGTGTGAAGAATGCGAAAGAATGAGACTGAAGATGGCAATTCCCAGACCTAACTCAGACCTAACATGAGTTATCTTCTAAAATATTGATCGAAACTAGGTTTAATGGACTGTTTCAGTGTGGTACCACATTACTACGTGATCCGAACCAGAAAAAACCCGGGATATGTTCAACAAGTATGTGAAGAATGCGAAAGTATGAGTCTGATGAGGGCATATCCCAGGCCTAACCTAGACCTAACATGCGTTATCCTCTAAAATATTGATCGAAACCAGGTTTAATTGACTGTATCAGTGTGGTACCACATTACTGCGTGATCCAAACCAAAAAAAGCCCAGAACCTGGCCAACAAGAACGAGAAATATGCGAAAGTATGAGCCTGATGAGGGCATATCCTAGGCCTGGCCTAGACCTAACATGAGTTATCCTCTAAAATATTGATCGAAACTAGGTTTAATGGACCGTTTCAGTGTGGTACCACATTACTACGTGATCCAAACCAGAAAAAACCCGGGATCTGACCAACAAGAACGAGAAATATGCGAAAGTATGAGCCTGATGAGGGCATATCCCAGGCCTGGCCTAGGCCTAACATGAGTTATCCTCTAAAATATTGATCGAAACTAGGTTTAATGGGCTGTTTCAGTGTGATACCACATTACTACGTGATCCGAACCAGAAAAAACCCGGGATCTGTTCAACAAGTATGTGAAAAACGTGAAAGTATGAGCCTGATGAGGGCAAATCCCAGACCTATCCCAGACATAATTTGCGTTATCCTCTAAAATATAGACCGAAACCAGGTTTAATCGACTGTTTTAGTGTGGTACCGCTTTACTACGTGATCCAGAGCAGAAAAAGCCCAGGATCTAGCCATGAAGTATGAGAAATATGCGAATGTATGAGCCTGACGAGGGCAAATCGTAGACCTAACCCAGACCTAACATGCGTTATCCTCTAAAATATTGATCGAAACCAGGTTTAATGGACTCTTTCAGTGTGGATCCACATTACCGCGTGATCCAAACCAAAAAAAGCCCAGGATCTGCTCAACAAGTATGAGAAATATGCGAAAGTATGAGCCTGATGGGTGCAAATCCCAGACCTAGCATAGACCTAACATGCGTTATCCTCTAAAATATTGATCGAAACCAGGTTTAATGGTCTGTTTCAGTGCGGTAACATATTACCACGTGATCCAAACCACAAAAAACCCAGGATGTGGCCAACAACTACGTGAAAAATGTGGAAGTATGAGACTGAAGAGGGCAAATCCCAGACCTAACCAAGACCTAACATACGTTATCCTCTAAAATATTGATCGAAACCAGGTTTAATCGACAGTTTCAGTGTGGTCCCACATTACTACGTGACCCAAACCAGAAGAAGCCCAGGATCTGGCCAACAAGTATGTGAAATATGCGAAAGTATTAGCCTCATGGGGGCAAATCACAGACCTGACCCAGACCTAACATGTGTTATCCTCTAAAATATTGATCAAAACCAGGTTTAAAGGACTGTTAAAGTGTGGTACCACACTACTATGTGATCCAAACCAGAAAAAACCCAGAATCTGTACAAGAAGTATGTGAAGAATGAGGAAGTATGAGACTGATGAGGGCAAATCCTAGACCTAATCCAGACATAACTTGCGTTATCCACTAAAATATTGATGGAGACCAGGTGTAGTCGTCTGTTTCATTGTGGTACCACATTACCACGTGATCCAAACCAGAAAAGCCCGGGATCTGTTCAACTAGTATGATAAATATGCGAGAGTATCAGCCTGATGAGTGCAAATCCCAGACCTAACCTACATCTAGCATGCGTTATCCTCAAAAATATTGTTCGAAACCAGGTTTAATGGTCTGTTTCAGTGTGGTAACATATTACCACGTGATCCAAACCAGAAAAAACCCAGGATCTGGCCAACAAGTATGTGACGAATGCGAAAGTATGGGACTGAAGAGGACAAATCCCAGGCCTAACCTAGACATAACATCCCTTATCCTCTAAAATATTGATCGAAACTAGGTTTAATGGACCGTTTCAGTGTGGTACCACATTACTACGTGATCCAAACCAGAAAAAACCCGGGATCTGACCAACAAGAACGAGAAATATGCGAAAGTATGAGCCTGATGAGGGCATATCCCAGGCCTGGCCTAGGCCTAACATGAGTTATCCTCTAAAATATTGATCGAAACCAGGTTTAATGGACTGTTTCAGTGTGGTACCACATTACTACGTGATCCAAAGCAGTGAAAACCCAGGATCTGTTCAAGAAGTATGTGAAGAATGAGGAAGTATGAGCCTGATGAGGGCATATCCCAGGCCTGGACTAGACCTAACATGAGTTGTCCTCTAAAATATTGATCGAAACTAGGTTTAATGGACTGTTTCAGTGTGGTACCACATTACTACGTGATCCGAACCAGAAGAAACCCGGGATATGTTCAACAAGTATGTGAAGAATGCGAAAGTATGAGTCTGATGAGGGCATATCCCAGGCCTAACCTAGACCTAACATGCGTTATCCTCTAAAATATTGATCGAAACCAGGTTTAATTGACTGTATCAGTGTGGTACCACATTACTGCGTGATCCAAACCAAAAAAAGCCCAGAACCTGGCCAACAAGAACGAGAAATATGCGAAAGTATGAGCCTCATGAGGGCATATCCCAGGCCTGGCCTAGACCGAACATGAGTTATCCTCTAAAATATTGATCGAAACTAGGTTTAATGGACCGTTTCAGTGTGGTACCACATTACTACGTGATCCAAACCAGAAAAAACCCGGGATCTGGCCAACAAGAACGAGAAATATGCGAAAGTATGAGCCTCATGAGGGCATATCCCAGGCCTGGCCTAGGCCTAACATGAGTTATCCTCTAAAATATTGATCGAAACTAGGTTTAATGGACTGTTTCAGTGTGGTACCACATTACTACGTGATCCGAACCAGAAAAAACCCGGGATCTGTTCAACAAGTATGTGAAGAATGCGAAAGTATCAGTCTGATGAGTGCAAATCCCAAACCTAACCTAGACCTAACATGCGTTATCCTCTAAAATATTGATCGAGACCTGGTTTAATCGACTGTTTCTGTGTGGTACCTCATTACTACGTGATCCAAACCAGAAAAAGCCCAGGATCTGCTCAACAAGTATGAGAAATATGCGAAAGTATGAGCCTGATGAGTGCAAATCCCAGACCTAACCTAGACCTAACATGCGTTATCCTCTAAAATGTTGATCGAAACCAGGGTTAATTGACTGATTCAGCGTGGTACCACATTACCACGTGATCCATACCAGAAAAAATCCGGGATCTGTTCAACAAGTGTGTGAAGAAAGCGAAAGCATGAGTCTGATGAGAGCAAATCCCAGACCTAACCTAGACCTAACATGCGTTATCCTCTAAAATATTGATCGAGACCTGGTTTAATCGACTGTTTCTGTGTGGTACCTCATTACTACGTGATCCAAACCAGAAAAAGCAAAGGATCTGGCCAACAAGTACGAGAAATATGCGAAAGTATGAGCCTGATGAGAGCAAATCCCAGACCTAACCTAGACCTAACATGCGTTATCCTCTAAAATATTGATCGAAACCAGGTTTAATGGACTGTTTCAGTGTGGTACCACATTACTACGTGATCCAAAGCAGTGAAAACCCAGGATCTGTTCAAGAAGTATGTGAAGAATGAGGAAGTATGAGCCTGATGAGGGCATATCCCAGGCCTGGACTAGACCTAACATGAGTTGTCCTCTAAAATATTGATCGAAACTAGGTTTAATGGACTGTTTCAGTGTGGTACCACATTACTACGTGATCCGAACCAGAAAAAACCCGGGATATGTTCAACAAGTATGTGAAGAATGCGAAAGTATGAGTCTGATGAGGGCATATCCCAGGCCTAACCTAGACCTAACATGCGTTATCCTCTAAAATATTGATCGAAACCAGGTTTAATTGACTGTATCAGTGTGGTACCACATTACTGCGTGATCCAAACCAAAAAAAGCCCAGAACCTGGCCAACAAGAACGAGAAATATGCGAAAGTATGAGCCTCATGAGGGCATATCCCAGGCCTGGCCTAGACCGAACATGAGTTATCCTCTAAAATATTGATCGAAACTAGGTTTAATGGACCGTTTCGGTGTGGTACCACATTACTACGTGATCCAAACCAGAAAAAACCCGGGATCTGGCCAACAAGAAAGAGAAATATGCGAAAGTATGAGCCTCATGAGGGCATATCCCAGGCCTGGCCTAGGCCTAACATGAGTTATCCTCTAAAATATTGATCGAAACTAGGTTTAATGGACTGTATCAGTGTGGTACCACATTACTACGTGATCCGAAACAGAAAAAACCCGGGATCTGTTCAACAAGTATGTGAAGAATGCGAAAGTATCAGTCTGATGAGTGCAAATCCCAGACCTAACCTAGACCTAACATGCGTTATCCTCTAAAATATTGATCGAGACCTGGTTTAATCGACTGTTTCTGTGTGGTACCTCATTACTACGTGATCCAAACCAGAAAAAGCAAAGGATCTGGCCAACAAGTACGAGAAATATGCGAAAGTATGAGCCTGATGAGAGCAAATCCCAGACCTAACCTAGACCTAACATGCGTTATCCACTAAAATGTTGATCGAAACCAGGGTTAATTGACTGATTCAGCGTGGTACCACATTACCACGTGATCCATACCAGAAAAAATCCGGGATCTGTTCAACAAGTGTGTGAAGAAAGCGAAAGCATGAGTCTGATGAGAGCAAATCCCAGACCTAACCTAGACCTAACATGCGTTATCCTCTAAAATATTGATCGAGACCTCGTTTAATCGACTGTTTCTGTGTGGTACCTCATTACTACGTGATCCAAACCAGAAAAAGCAAAGGATCTGGCCAACAAGAACGAGAAATATGCGAAAGTATGAGCCTCATGAGGGCATATCCCAGGCCTGGCCTAGGCCTAACATGAGTTATCCTCTAAAATATTGATCGAAACTAGGTTTAATGGACTGTTTCAGTGTGGTACCACATTACTACGTGATCCGAACCAGAAAAAACCCGGGATCTGGCCAACAAGAACGAGAAATATGCGAAAGTATGAGCCTCATGTGGGCATATCCCAGGCCTGGCCTAGGCCTAACATGAGTTATCCTCTAAAATATTGATCGAAACTAGGTTTAATGGACTGTTTCAGTGTGGTACCACATTACTACGTGATCCGAACCAGAAAAAACCCGGGATCTGTTCAACAAGTATGTGAAGAATGCGAAAGTATCAGTCTGATGAGGGCATATCCCAGGCCTGGCCTAGACCTAACATGAGTTATCCTCTAAAATATTGATCGAAACCAGGTTTAATTGACTGTTTCAGTGTGGTACCACATTACTACGTGATCCAAACCAGAAAAATCCCAGGATCTGCTCAACAAGTATGAGAAATATGCGAAAGTATGAGCCTGATGAGAGCAAATCGCAGACCTAACCTAGACCTAACATGCGTTATCCTCTAAAATATTGATCGAAACCAGGTTTATTTGACCGTTTCAGTGTGGTACCACATTACCACGTGATCCAAGCCAGAAAAGCCCGGGATCTGTTCAACAAGTGTGTGATGAATGCGAAAGTATGAGTCTGATGAGCGGAAATCCAAGGCCTAACCTAGACCTAACATGTGTTATCCTCTAAAATATTGATCGAAACCAGGTCTAATTGACTGTTTCAGTGTGGTACCACATTACTACGTGATCCAAACCAGAAAAATCCCAGGATCTGCTCAACAAGTATGAGAAATATGCGAAAGTATGAGCCTGATGAGAGCAAATCGCAGACCTAACCTAGACCTAACATGCGTTATCCTCTAAAATATTGATCGAGACCAGGGTTAGTCGACTGTTTCATTGTGGTACCACATTACCACGTGATTCAAACCAGAAAAGCCCGGGATCTGTTCAACAAGTGTGTGAAGAATACGAAAGTATGAGTCTGATGAGGGCAAATCCAAGGCCTAACCTAGACCTAACATGCGTTATCCTATAAAATATTGATCGAAACCAGGTTTAATGGACTGTTTCAGTGTGGTACCGCATTACTACGTGATCGAAACCATAAAAAGCCCAGAATCTGGCCATCAAGTATGAGAAATATGCGAAAGTATGAGCCTGATGAGTGCAAATCCCAGACCTAGCCTAAACCTAGCAAGCGTTATCCACAAAAATATTGTTCGAAACCAGGTTTAATGGTCTGTTTCAGTATGGTAACATATTACCACGTGATCCAAACCAGAAAAAACCCAGGATCTGGCCAACAAGTATGAGAAGAATGCGAAAGTTTGAGACTGAAGAGGGCAAATCCAAGGCCTAACCTAGACCTAACATGCGTTATCCTCTAAAATATTGATCGAGACCTGGTTTAATCGATTGTTTCAGTGTGGTCCCACATTACTACCTGATCCAAACCAGGAGAAGCCCAGGATCTGGCCAACAAGTATGAGAAATGTGCGAAAGTATTAGCCTCATGGTGGCAAATCACAGACCTGACCCAGCCCTAACATGTGATATCCTCTATAATATTGATCAAAACCATGTCTAATCGACTCTTTCAGTGTGGTACCACACTACTATGTGATCCAAACCAGAAAAACCCCAGGATCTGTTCAAGAAGTATGTGACGAATGAGGAAGTATGAGACTGATGAGGGCAAATCCTAGACCTAATCCAGACGTAACTTGCGTTATCCTCTGAAATATTGATCGGGACCAGGTTTAGTCGACTGTTTCATTGTGCTACCACATTACCACGTGATCCAAGCCAGAAAAGCCCGGGATCTGTTCAACAAGTGTGTGAAGAATGCGAAAGAATGAGACTGAAGATGGCAATTCCCAGACCTAACTCAGACCTAACATGAGTTATCTTCTAAAATATTGATCGAAACTAGGTTTAATGGACTGTTTCAGTGTGGTACCACATTACTACGTGATCCGAACCAGAAAAAACCCGGGATATGTTCAACAAGTATGTGAAGAATGCGAAAGTATGAGTCTGATGAGGGCATATCCCAGGCCTAACCTAGACCTAACATGCGTTATCCTCTAAAATATTGATCGAAACCAGGTTTAATTGACTGTATCAGTGTGGTACCACATTACTGCGTGATCCAAACCAAAAAAAGCCCAGAACCTGGCCAACAAGAACGAGAAATATGCGAAAGTATGAGCCTGATGAGGGCATATCCTAGGCCTGGCCTAGACCTAACATGAGTTATCCTCTAAAATATTGATCGAAACTAGGTTTAATGGACCGTTTCAGTGTGGTACCACATTACTACGTGATCCAAACCAGAAAAAACCCGGGATCTGACCAACAAGAACGAGAAATATGCGAAAGTATGAGCCTGATGAGGGCATATCCCAGGCCTGGCCTAGGCCTAACATGAGTTATCCTCTAAAATATTGATCGAAACTAGGTTTAATGGGCTGTTTCAGTGTGATACCACATTACTACGTGATCCGAACCAGAAAAAACCCGGGATCTGTTCAACAAGTATGTGAAAAACGTGAAAGTATGAGCCTGATGAGGGCAAATCCCAGACCTATCCCAGACATAATTTGCGTTATCCTCTAAAATATAGACCGAAACCAGGTTTAATCGACTGTTTTAGTGTGGTACCGCTTTACTACGTGATCCAGAGCAGAAAAAGCCCAGGATCTAGCCATGAAGTATGAGAAATATGCGAATGTATGAGCCTGACGAGGGCAAATCGTAGACCTAACCCAGACCTAACATGCGTTATCCTCTAAAATATTGATCGAAACCAGGTTTAATGGACTCTTTCAGTGTGGATCCACATTACCGCGTGATCCAAACCAAAAAAAGCCCAGGATCTGCTCAACAAGTATGAGAAATATGCGAAAGTATGAGCCTGATGGGTGCAAATCCCAGACCTAGCATAGACCTAACATGCGTTATCCTCTAAAATATTGATCGAAACCAGGTTTAATGGTCTGTTTCAGTGCGGTAACATATTACCACGTGATCCAAACCACAAAAAACCCAGGATGTGGCCAACAACTACGTGAAAAATGTGGAAGTATGAGACTGAAGAGGGCAAATCCCAGACCTAACCAAGACCTAACATACGTTATCCTCTAAAATATTGATCGAAACCAGGTTTAATCGACAGTTTCAGTGTGGTCCCACATTACTACGTGACCCAAACCAGAAGAAGCCCAGGATCTGGCCAACAAGTATGTGAAATATGCGAAAGTATTAGCCTCATGGGGGCAAATCACAGACCTGACCCAGACCTAACATGTGTTATCCTCTAAAATATTGATCAAAACCAGGTTTAAAGGACTGTTAAAGTGTGGTACCACACTACTATGTGATCCAAACCAGAAAAAACCCAGAATCTGTACAAGAAGTATGTGAAGAATGAGGAAGTATGAGACTGATGAGGGCAAATCCTAGACCTAATCCAGACATAACTTGCGTTATCCACTAAAATATTGATGGAGACCAGGTGTAGTCGTCTGTTTCATTGTGGTACCACATTACCACGTGATCCAAACCAGAAAAGCCCGGGATCTGTTCAACTAGTATGATAAATATGCGAGAGTATCAGCCTGATGAGTGCAAATCCCAGACCTAACCTACATCTAGCATGCGTTATCCTCAAAAATATTGTTCGAAACCAGGTTTAATGGTCTGTTTCAGTGTGGTAACATATTACCACGTGATCCAAACCAGAAAAAACCCAGGATCTGGCCAACAAGTATGTGACGAATGCGAAAGTATGGGACTGAAGAGGACAAATCCCAGGCCTAACCTAGACATAACATCCCTTATCCTCTAAAATATTTATCGAAACCGGGTTTAATCGACTGTTTCAGTGTGGTACCACATTACTACGTGATCCATACCGGAAAAAACCCAGGATCTGTTCAACAAGTATGTGAAAAACGCGAAAGTATGAGCCTGATGAGGTCAAATCCCAGACCTATCCCAGACGTAACTTGCGTTATCCTCTAAAATATTGACCGAAACCAGGTTTAATCGACTGTTTTAGTGTGGTACCGCTTTACTACGTGATCCAGAGCAGAAAAAGTCCAGGATCTAGCCATGAAGTATGAGAAATATGCGAATGTATGAGCCTGACGAGGGCAGATCCTAGACCTAACCCAGACCTAACATGCGTTATCCTCTGAAATATTTATCAAGACCAGGTTTAATGGTCTGCTTCAGTGTGGTACCACATTAATACGTGATCGAAGCAAGAAAAAACCCAGGATCTGTTCAAGAAGTATGTGAAGTATGCGAAAGTATGAGTCTGATGAGGGCAAATCCCAGGCCTAACCTAGACATAACATCCGTTATCCTCTAAAATATTGATCGAAACCGGGTTGAATCGACACTTTCAGTGTGGTACCACATTACTACGTGATCCAAACCAGAAAAAGCCCAGAATCTGGCCATCAAGTATGAGAAATATACGAAAGTATGACCCTGATGAGGGCAATTCCCAGTCCTAACCTAGACCTAACATGCGTTATCCTCTAAAATATTGATCGAGACCAGGTTTAAACGACTGTTTCAATGTGGTACCACATTACTACGTGATGCAAACCAGAAAAAGCCCAGGATCTGTTCAACAGGTATGTGAAGAATGCGAAAGCGTGAGCCTGATGAGGGCAAATCCAAGGCCTAACCAAGACGTAACATGCGTTATCCTCTAAAATATTGATCGAAACCAGGTTTAATTGACTGTTTCAGTGTGGTACCACATTACTACGTGATCCAAACCAGAAAAATCCCAGGATCTGCTCAACAAGTATGAGAAGAATGCGAAAGTATGAGTCCGACGATGGCATATCCCAGGCCTGGCCTAGACCTAACATGAGTTATCCTCTAAAATATTGATCGAAACCAGGTTTAATTGACTGTTTCAGTGCGGTACCACATTACTACGTGATCCAAACCAGAAAAATCCCAGGATCTTGCCAACAAGTATGAGAAATATGCGAAAGTATTAGCCCCATGGAGGCAAATCACAGACCTGACCCAGACCTGGCATGTGTTATCCTCTAAAATATTGATCGAAACCAGGTTTAATTGACTATTTCAGTGTGATACCACATTACTACGTGATCCAATCCAGAAAAAGCCCAGGGTATAGCCATGAAGTATGAGAAATATGCGAAAGTATGAGCCTGACGAGGGCAAATCCTAGACCTAACCCTGACCTAGCATGCGTTATCCTGTAAAATATTCATCATGACCAGGTTTAATTGAATGTTTCAGTGTGGTATCACATTACTACGTGATCTAAACCGGAAAAAGCCAAGGATCTGTTCAACAAGTATGTGAAAAACGCGAAAGTATGAGCCTGATGAGGGCAAATGCCAGACCTATCCCACACCTAACTTGCGTTATCCTCTAAAATATTGATCGAAACCAGGTTTAATTGACTGTATCAGTGTGGTACCACATTACTGCGTGATCCAAACCAAAAAAACCTCAGAATCTGGCCAACAAGAACGAGAAATATGCGAAAGTATGAGCCTGATGAGTGTATATCCCAGGCCTGGCCTAGACCTAACATGAGTTATCCTCTAAAATATTGATCGAAACTAGGTTTAATGGACTGTTTCAGTGTGCTACCACATTACTACGTGATCCGAACCAGAAAAAACCCGGGATCTGTTCAACAAGTACGTGAAGAATGCGAAAGTATGAGTCTGATGAGGGCATATCCCAGGCCTAACCTAGACCTAACATGCGTTATCCTCTAAAATATTGATCGAAACAAGGTTTAATGGACTGTCTCAGTGTGGCACCACATTACTACGTGATCCAAACCAAAAAAAGCCCAGAATCTGGCCATCAAGTATGAGAAATATGCGATAGTATGAGGCTGATGAGGGCATATCCCAGGCCTGGCCTAGACCTAACATGAGTTATCCTCTAAAATATTGATCGAAACTAGGTTTAATGGACTGTTTCAGTGTGGTACCTCATTACTACGTGATCCAAACCAGAAAAAAACCCGGGATCTGGCCAACAAGAACGAGAAATATGCGAAAGTATGAGCCTGATGAGGGCATATCCCAGGCCTGGCCTAGACCTAAACATGAGTTATCCTCTAAAATATTGATCGAAACTAGGTTTAATGGACTGTTTCAGTGTGGTACCACATTACTGCGTGATCCGAACCAGAAAAAACCCGGGATCTGTTCAACAAGTATGTGAAGAATGCGAAAGTATGAGTCTGATGAGGGCATATCCCAGGCCTGGCCTAGACCTAACATGAGTTATCCTCTAAAATATTAATCGAAACTAGGTTTAATGGACTGTTTCAGTGTGGTACCACATTACTACGTGATCCAAACCAGAAAAAACCCGGGATCTGGCCAACAAGAACGAGAGATATGCGAAAGTATGAGCCTGATGAGGGCATATCCCAGGCCTGGCCTAGACCTAACATGAGTTATCCTCTAAAATATTGATCGAAACTAGGTTTAATGGACTGTTTCAGTGTGGTACCACATTACTACGTGATCCAAACCAGAAAAATCCCAGGATCTGGCCAAGAAGTATGAGAAGAATGCGAAAGTTTGAGACTGAAGAGGGCAAATCCAAGGCCTAACCTAGACCTAACATGCGTTATCCTCTAAAATATTGATCGAGACCTGGTTTAATCGGCTGTTTCAGTGTGGTCCCACATTACTACCTGATCCAAACCAGGAGAAGCCCAGGATCTGGCCAACAAGTATGAGAAATGTGCGAAAGTATTAGCCCCATGGTGGCAAATCACAGACCTGACCCAGCCCTAACATGTGATATCCTCTATAATATTGATCAAAACCATGTTTAATCGAGTCTTTCAGTGTGGTACCACACTACTATGTGATCCAAACCAGAAAAACCCCACGATCTGTTCAAGAAGTATGTGAAGAATGAGGAAGTATGAGACTGATGAGGGCATATCCTAGACCTAATCTAGACCTATCATGCGTTATCATCAAAAATATTGATCGAAACCTGGTTTAATTGACTGTCTCTGTGTGGTACCACATTACTACGTGAACCAAACCTAAAAAATCCCAGGATCTGCTCAACAAGTATGAGAAATATGCGAAAGTATGAGCCTGATGAGAGCAAATCGCAGACCTAACCTAGACATAACATCCGTTATCCTCTAAAATATTGATCGAAACCGGGTTGAATCGACACTTTCAGTGTGGTACCACATTACTACGTGATCCAAACCAGAAAAAGCCCAGAATCTGGCCATCAAGTATGAGAAATATACGAAAGTATGACCCTGATGAGGGCAATTCCCAGTCCTAACCTAGACCTAACATGCGTTATCCTCTAAAATATTGATCGAGACCAGGTTTAAACGACTGTTTCAATGTGGTACCACATTACTACGTGATGCAAACCAGAAAAAGCCCAGGATCTGTTCAACAGGTATGTGAAGAATGCGAAAGCGTGAGCCTGATGAGGGCAAATCCAAGGCCTAACCAAGACGTAACATGCGTTATCCTCTAAAATATTGATCGAAACCAGGTTTAATGGACTGTTTCAGTGTGGTACCACATTACTACGTGATCCAAACCAGAAAAAGCCCAGAATCTGGCCATCAAGTATGAGAAATATACGAAAGTATAAGCCTGATGAGAGCAAACCCCAGACCTAACCTAGACCTAACATGCGTTATCCTCTAAAATATTGACCGTGACCAGGTTTAGACGACTGTTTCAATGTGGTACCACATTACTACGTGATGCAAACCAGAAAAAGCCCAGGATCTGTTCAACAGGTATGTGAAGAATGCGAAAGTATGAGCCTGATGAGAGCAAACCCCGGACCTAACCTAGACCTAACATGCGTTATCCTCTAAAATATTGATCGAAACCAGGTTTAATGGACTGTTTCAGTGTGGTACCACATTACTACGTGATCCAAAGCAGTGAAAACCCAGGATCTGGCCAACAAGTATGAGAGGAATGCGAAAGATTGAGACTGGAGAGGGCAAATCCAAGGCCTAACCTAGACCTAACATGCGTTATCCTCTAAAATATTGATCGAGACCAGGTTTAATCGACTGTTTTAGTGTGGTCCCACATTACTACCTGATCCAAACCAAAAAAAGCCCAGAATCTGGCCATCAAGTATGAGAAATGTGCGAAAGTATTAGCCCCATGGAGGCAAATCACAGACCTGACCCAGACCTGACATGTGTTATCCTCTAAAATATTGATCGAAACAAGGTTTAATGGACTGTCTCAGTGTGGCACCACATTACTACGTGATCCAAACCAAAAAAAGCCCAGAATCTGGCCATCAAGTATGAGAAATATGCGATAGTATGAGGCTGATGAGGGCATATCCCAGGCCTGGCCTAGACCTAACATGAGTTATCCTCTAAAATATTGATCGAAACTAGGTTTAATGGACTGTTTCAGTGTGGTACCACATTACTACGTGATCCGAACCAGAAAAAACCCGGGATCTGTTCAACAAGTATGTGAAGAATGCGAAAGTATGAGCCTGATGAGAGCAAACCCCAGACCTAACCTGGTCCTAACATGCGTTATCCTCTAAAATATTGATCGAAACTAGGTTTAATGGACTGTTTCAGTGTGGTGCCACATTACTCCGTGATCCAAACCAGAAAAAACCCGGGATCTGGCCAACAAGAACGAGAAATATGCGAAAGTATGAGCCTGATGAGGGCATATCCCAGGGCTGGCCTAGACCTAACATGAGTTATCCTCTAAAATATTGATCGAAACTAGGTTTAATGGACTGTTTCAGTGTGGTACCACATTACTACGTGATCCGAACCAGAAAAAACCCGGGATCTGTTCAACAAGTATGTGAAGAATGCGAAAGTATGAGTCCGATGAGGGCATATCCCAGGCCTGGCCTAGACCTAACATGAGTTATCCTCTAAAATATTGATCGAAACCAGGTTTAATTGACTGTCTCAGTGTGGCAGCACATTACTACGTGATCCAAACCAAAAAAAGCCCAGAATCTGGCCATCAAGTATGAGAAATATGCGATAGTATGAGGCTGATGAGGGCATATCCCAGGCCTGGCCTAGACCTAACATGAGTTATCCTCTAAAATATTGATCGAAACTAGGTTTAATGGACTGTTTCAGTGTGGTACCACATTACTACGTGATCTAAACCGGAAAAAGCCAAGGATCTGTTCAACAAGTATGTGAAAAACGCGAAAGTATGAGCCTGATGAGGGCAAATGCCAGACCTATCCCACACCTAACTTGCGTTATCCTCTAAAATATTGATCGAAACCAGGTTTAATTGACTGTATCAGTGTGGTACCACATTACTGCGTGATCCAAACCAAAAAAACCTCAGAATCTGGCCAACAAGAACGAGAAATATGCGAAAGTATGAGCCTGATGAGTGTATATCCCAGGCCTGGCCTAGACCTAACATGAGTTATCCTCTAAAATATTGATCGAAACTAGGTTTAATGGACTGTTTCAGTGTGCTACCACATTACTACGTGATCCGAACCAGAAAAAACCCGGGATCTGTTCAACAAGTACGTGAAGAATGCGAAAGTATGAGTCTGATGAGGGCATATCCCAGGCCTAACCTAGACCTAACATGCGTTATCCTCTAAAATATTGATCGAAACAAGGTTTAATGGACTGTCTCAGTGTGGCACCACATTACTACGTGATCCAAACCAAAAAAAGCCCAGAATCTGGCCATCAAGTATGAGAAATATGCGACAGTATGAGGCTGATGAGGGCATATCCCAGGTCTGGCCTAGACCTAACATGAGTTATCCTCTAAAATATTGATCGAAACTAGGTTTAATGGACTGTTTCAGTGTGGTACCTCATTACTACGTGATCCAAACCAGAAAAAAACCCGGGATCTGGCCAACAAGAACGAGAAATATGCGAAAGTATGAGCCTGATGAGGGCATATCCCAGGCCTGGCCTAGACCTAAACATGAGTTATCCTCTAAAATATTGATCGAAACTAGGTTTAATGGACTGTTTCAGTGTGGTACCACATTACTGCGTGATCCGAACCAGAAAAAACCCGGGATCTGTTCAACAAGTATGTGAAGAATGCGAAAGTATGAGTCTGATGAGGGCATATCCCAGGCCTGGCCTAGACCTAACATGAGTTATCCTCTAAAATATTAATCGAAACTAGGTTTAATGGACTGTTTCAGTGTGGTACCACATTACTACGTGATCCAAACCAGAAAAAACCCGGGATCTGGCCAACAAGAACGAGAGATATGCGAAAGTATGAGCCTGATGAGGGCATATCCCAGGCCTGGCCTAGACCTAACATGAGTTATCCTCCAAAATATTGATCGAAACTAGGTTTAATGGACTGTTTCAGTGTGGTACCACATTACTACGTGATCCAAACCAGAAAAATCCCAGGATCTGGCCAAGAAGTATGAGAAGAATGCGAAAGTTTGAGACTGAAGAGGGCAAATCCAAGGCCTAACCTAGACCTAACATGCGTTATCCTCTAAAATATTGATCGAGACCTGGTTTAATCGGCTGTTTCAGTGTGGTCCCACATTACTACCTGATCCAAACCAGGAGAAGCCCAGGATCTGGCCAACAAGTATGAGAAATGTGCGAAAGTATTAGCCTCATGGTGGCAAATCACAGACCTGACCCAGCCCTAACATGTGATATCCTCTATAATATTGATCAAAACCATGTTTAATCGAGTCTTTCAGTGTGGTACCACACTACTATGTGATCCAAACCAGAAAAACCCCAGGATCTGTTCAAGAAGTATGTGAAGAATGAGGAAGTATGAGACTGATGAGGGCATATCCTAGACCTAATCTAGACCTATCATGCGTTATCATCAAAAATATTGATCGAAACCTGGTTTAATTGACTGTCTCTGTGTGGTACCACATTACTACGTGAACCAAACCTGAAAAATCCCAGGCTCTGCTCAACAAGTATGAGAAATATGCGAAAGTATGAGCCTGATGAGAGCAAATCGCAGACCTAACCTAGACATAACATCCGTTATCCTCTAAAATATTGATCGAAACCGGGTTGAATCGACACTTTCAGTGTGGTACCACATTACTACGTGATCCAAACCAGAAAAAGCCCAGAATCTGGCCATCAAGTATGAGAAATATACGAAAGTATGACCCTGATGAGGGCAATTCCCAGTCCTAACCTAGGCCTAACATGCGTTATCCTCTAAAATATTGATCGAGACCAGGTTTAAACGACTGTTTCAATGTGGTACCACATTACTACGTGATGCAAACCAGAAAAAGCCCAGGATCTGTTCAACAGGTATGTGAAGAATGCGAAAGCGTGAGCCTGATGAGGGCAAATCCAAGGCCTAACCAAGACGTAACATGCGTTATCCTCTAAAATATTGATCGAAACCAGGTTTAATTGATTGTTTCAGTGTGGTACCACATTACTACGTGATCCAAACCAGAAAAAGCCCAGAATCTGGCCATCAAGTATGAGAAATATACGAAAGTATAAGCCTGATGAGAGCAAACCCCAGACCTAACCTAGACCTAACATGCGTTATCCTCTAAAATATTGATCGAGACCAGGTTTAGACGACTGTTTCAATGTGGTACCACATTACTACGTGATGCAAACCAGAAAAAGCCCAGGATCTGTTCAACAGGTATGTGAAGAATGCGAAAGTATGAGCCTGATGAGAGCAAACCCCGGACCTAACCTAGACCTAACATGCGTTATCCTCTAAAATATTGATCGAAACCAGGTTTAATGGACTGTTTCAGTGTGGTACCACATTACTACGTGATCCAAAGCAGTGAAAACCCAGGATCTGGCCAACAAGTATGAGAGGAATGCGAAAGTTTGAGACTGGAGAGGGCAAATCCAAGGCCTAACCTAGACCTAACATGCGTTATCCTCTAAAATATTGATCGAGACCAGGTTTAATCGACTGTTTTAGTGTGGTCCCACATTACTACCTGATCCAAACCAAAAAAAGCCCAGAATCTGGCCATCAAGTATGAGAAATGTGCGAAAGTATTAGCCCCATGGAGGCCAATCACAGACCTGACCCAGACCTGACATGTGTTATCCTCTAAAATATTGATCGAAACAAGGTTTAATGGACTGTCTCAGTGTGGCTCCACATTACTACGTGATCCAAACCAAAAAAAGCCCAGAATCTGGCCATCAAGTATGAGAAATATGCGATAGTATGAGGCTGATGAGGGCATATCCCAGGCCTGGCCTAGACCTAACATGAGTTATCCTCTAAAATATTGATCGAAACTAGGTTTAATGGACTGTTTCAGTGTGGTACCACATTACTACGTGATCCGAACCAGAAAAAACCCGGGATCTGTTCAACAAGTATGTGAAGAATGCGAAAGTATGAGCCTGATGAGAGCAAACCCCAGACCTAACCTGGTCCTAACATGCGTTATCCTCTAAAATATTGATCGAAACTAGGTTTAATGGACTGTTTCAGTGTGGTACCACATTACTCCGTGATCTAAACCAGAAAAAACCCGGGATCTGGCCAACAAGAACGAGAAATATGCGAAAGTATGAGCCTGATGAGGGCATATCCCAGGCCTGGCCTAGACCTAACATGAGTTATCCTCTAAAATATTGATCGAAACTAGGTTTAATGGACTGTTTCAGTGTGGTACCACATTACTACGTGATCCGAACCAGAAAAAACCCGGGATCTGTTCAACAAGTATGTGAAGAATGCGAAAGTATGAGTCCGATGAGGGCATATCCCAGGCCTGGCCTAGACCTAACATGAGTTATCCTCTAAAATATTGATCGAAACCAGGTTTAATTGACTGTCTCAGTGTGGCACCACATTACTACGTGATCCAAACCAAAAAAAGCCCAGAATCTGGCCATCAAGTATGAGAAATATGCGATAGTATGAGTCTGATGAGGGCATATCCCAGGCCTGGCCTAGACCTAACATGAGTTATCCTCTAAAATATTGATCGAAACTAGGTTTAATGGACTGTTTCAGTGTGGTACCACATTACTACGTGATCCGAACCAGAAAAAACCCGGGATCTGTTCAACAAGTATGTGAAGAATGCGAAAGTATGAGCCTGATGAGAGCAAACCCCAGACCTAACCTGGTCCTAACATGCGTTATCCTCTAAAATATTGATCGAAACTAGGTTTAATGGACTGTTTCAGTGTGGTACCACATTACTCCGTGATCCAAACCAGAAAAAACCCGGGATCTGGCCAACAAGAACGAGAAATATGCGAAAGTATGAGCCTGATGAGGGCATATCCCAGGCCTGGCCTAGACCTAACATGAGTTATCCTCTAAAATATTGATCGAAACTGGGTTTAATGGACTGTTTCAGTGTGGTACCACATTACTACGTGATCCGAACCAGAAAAAACCCGGGATCTGTTCAACAAGTATGTGAAGAATGCGAAAGTATGAGTCCGATGAGGGCATATCCCAGGCCTGGCCTAGACCTAACATGAGTTATCCTCTAAAATATTGATCGAAACCAGGTTTAATGGACTGTTTCAGTGTGGTACCACATTACTACGTGATCCAAAGCAGTGAAAACCCAGGATCTGTACAAGAAGTATGTGAAGAATGAGGAAGTATGAGACTGATGAGAGCAAATCCCAGACCTAACCCAGACCTAACATGCGTTATCCTCTAAAATATTGATCGAGACCGGGTTTAATCGACTGTTTTAGTGTGGTCCCACATTACTACCTGCTCCAAATCAGAAGAAGCCCAGGATCTTGCCAACAAGTATGAGAAATATGCGAAAATATTAGCCCCATGGAGGCAAATCACAGACCTGACCCAGACCTGGCATGTGTTATCCTCTAAAATATTGATCGAAACCAGGTTTAATTGACTATTTCAGTGTGATACCACATTACTACGTGATCCAATCCAGAAAAAGCCCAGGGTATAGCCATGAAGTATGAGAAATATGCGAAAGTATGAGCCTGACGAGGGCAAATCCTAGACCTAACCCTGACCTAGCATGCGTTATCCTGTAAAATATTCATCATGACCAGGTTTAATTGAATGTTTCAGTGTGGTATCACATTACTACGTGATCTAAACCGGAAAAAGCCAAGGATCTGTTCAACAAGTATGTGAAAAACGCGAAAGTATGAGCCTGATGAGGGCAAATGCCAGACCTATCCCACACCTAACTTGCGTTATCCTCTAAAATATTGATCGAAACCAGGTTTAATTGACTGTATCAGTGTGGTACCACATTACTGCGTGATCCAAACCAAAAAAACCTCAGAATCTGGCCAACAAGAACGAGAAATATGCGAAAGTATGAGCCTGATGAGTGTATATCCCAGGCCTGGCCTAGACCTAACATGAGTTATCCTCTAAAATATTGATCGAAACAAGGTTTAATGGACTGTCTCAGTGTGGCACCACATTACTACGTGATCCAAACCAAAAAAAGCCCAGAATCTGGCCATCAAGTATGAGAAATATGCGATAGTATGAGGCTGATGAGGGCATATCCCAGGCCTGGCCTAGACCTAACATGAGTTATCCTCTAAAATATTGATCGAAACTAGGTTTAATGGACTGTTTCAGTGTGGTACCTCATTACTACGTGATCCAAACCAGAAAAAAACCCGGGATCTGGCCAACAAGAACGAGAAATATGCGAAAGTATGAGCCTGATGAGGGCATATCCCAGGCCTGGCCTAGACCTAAACATGAGTTATCCTCTAAAATATTGATCGAAACTAGGTTTAATGGACTGTTTCAGTGTGGTACCACATTACTGCGTGATCCGAACCAGAAAAAACCCGGGATCTGTTCAACAAGTATGTGAAGAATGCGAAAGTATGAGTCTGATGAGGGCATATCCCAGGCCTGGCCTAGACCTAACATGAGTTATCCTCTAAAATATTAATCGAAACTAGGTTTAATGGACTGTTTCAGTGTGGTACCACATTACTCCGTGATCCAAACCAGAAAAAACCCGGGATCTGGCCAACAAGAACGAGAAATATGCGAAAGTATGAGCCTGATGAGGGCATATCCCAGGCCTGGCCTAGACCTAACATGAGTTATCCTCTAAAATATTGATCGAAACTGGGTTTAATGGACTGTTTCAGTGTGGTACCACATTACTACGTGATCCGAACCAGAAAAAACCCGGGATCTGTTCAACAAGTATGTGAAGAATGCGAAAGTATGAGTCCGATGAGGGCATATCCCAGGCCTGGCCTAGACCTAACATGAGTTATCCTCTAAAATATTGATCGAAACCAGGTTTAATGGACTGTTTCAGTGTGGTACCACATTACTACGTGATCCAAAGCAGTGAAAACCCAGGATCTGTACAAGAAGTATGTGAAGAATGAGGAAGTATGAGACTGATGAGAGCAAATCCCAGACCTAACCCAGACCTAACATGCGTTATCCTCTAAAATATTGATCGAGACCGGGTTTAATCGACTGTTTTAGTGTGGTCCCACATTACTACCTGCTCCAAATCAGAAGAAGCCCAGGATCTTGCCAACAAGTATGAGAAATATGCGAAAATATTAGCCCCATGGAGGCAAATCACAGACCTGACCCAGACCTGGCATGTGTTATCCTCTAAAATATTGATCGAAACCAGGTTTAATTGACTATTTCAGTGTGATACCACATTACTACGTGATCCAATCCAGAAAAAGCCCAGGGTATAGCCATGAAGTATGAGAAATATGCGAAAGTATGAGCCTGACGAGGGCAAATCCTAGACCTAACCCTGACCTAGCATGCGTTATCCTGTAAAATATTCATCATGACCAGGTTTAATTGAATGTTTCAGTGTGGTATCACATTACTACGTGATCTAAACCGGAAAAAGCCAAGGATCTGTTCAACAAGTATGTGAAAAACGCGAAAGTATGAGCCTGATGAGGGCAAATGCCAGACCTATCCCACACCTAACTTGCGTTATCCTCTAAAATATTGATCGAAACCAGGTTTAATTGACTGTATCAGTGTGGTACCACATTACTGCGTGATCCAAACCAAAAAAACCTCAGAATCTGGCCAACAAGAACGAGAAATATGCGAAAGTATGAGCCTGATGAGTGTATATCCCAGGCCTGGCCTAGACCTAACATGAGTTATCCTCTAAAATATTGATCGAAACAAGGTTTAATGGACTGTCTCAGTGTGGCACCACATTACTACGTGATCCAAACCAAAAAAAGCCCAGAATCTGGCCATCAAGTATGAGAAATATGCGATAGTATGAGGCTGATGAGTGTATATCCCAGGCCTGGCCTAGACCTAACATGAGTTATCCTCTAAAATATTGATCGAAACAAGGTTTAATGGACTGTCTCAGTGTGGCACCACATTACTACGTGATCCAAACCAAAAAAAGCCCAGAATCTGGCCATCAAGTATGAGAAATATGCGATAGTATGAGGCTGATGAGGGCATATCCCAGGCCTGGCCTAGACCTAACATGAGTTATCCTCTAAAATATTGATCGAAACTAGGTTTAATGGACTGTTTCAGTGTGGTACCACATTACTGCGTGATCCGAACCAGAAAAAACCCGGGATCTGTTCAACAAGTATGTGAAGAATGCGAAAGTATGAGTCTGATGAGGGCATATCCCAGGCCTGGCCTAGACCTAACATGAGTTATCCTCTAAAATATTAATCGAAACTAGGTTTAATGGACTGTTTCAGTGTGGTACCACATTACTGCGTGATCCGAACCAGAAAAAACCCGGGATCTGTTCAACAAGTATGTGAAGAATGCGAAAGTATGAGTCTGATGAGGGCATATCCCAGGCCTGGCCTAGACCTAACATGAGTTATCCTCTAAAATATTAATCGAAACTAGGTTTAATGGACTGTTTCAGTGTGGTACCACATTACTACGTGATCCAAACCAGAAAAAACCCGGGATCTGGCCAACAAGAACGAGAAATATGCGAAAGTATGAGCCTGATGAGGGCATATCCAAGGCCTGGCCTAGACCTAACATGAGTTATCCTCTAAAATATTGATCGAAACTGGGTTTAATGGACTGTTTCAGTGTGGTACCACATTACTACGTGATCCAAACCAGAAAAATCCCAGGATCTGGCCAAGAAGTATGAGAAGAATGCGAAAGTTTGAGACTGAAGAGGGCAAATCCAAGGCCTAACCTAGACCTAACATGAGTTATCCTCTAAAATATTGATCGAAACCAGGTTTAATGGACTGTTTCAGTGTGGTACCACATTACTACGTGATCCAAAGCAGTGAAAACCCAGGATCTGTACAAGAAGTATGTGAAGAATGAGGAAGTATGAGACTGATGAGAGCAAATCCCAGACCTAACCCAGACCTAACATGCGTTATCCTCTAAAATATTGATCGAGACCGGGTTTAATCGACTGTTTTAGTGTGGTCCCACATTACTACCTGCTCCAAATCAGAAGAAGCCCAGGATCTTGCCAACAAGTATGAGAAATATGCGAAAATATTAGCCCCATGGAGGCAAATCACAGACCTGACCCAGACCTGGCATGTGTTATCCTCTAAAATATTGATCGAAACCAGGTTTAATTGACTATTTCAGTGTGATACCACATTACTACGTGATCCAATCCAGAAAAAGCCCAGGGTATAGCCATGAAGTATGAGAAATATGCGAAAGTATGAGCCTGACGAGGGCAAATCCTAGACCTAACCCTGACCTAGCATGCGTTATCCTGTAAAATATTCATCATGACCAGGTTTAATTGAATGTTTCAGTGTGGTATCACATTACTACGTGATCTAAACCGGAAAAAGCCAAGGATCTGTTCAACAAGTATGTGAAAAACGCGAAAGTATGAGCCTGATGAGGGCAAATGCCAGACCTATCCCACACCTAACTTGCGTTATCCTCTAAAATATTGATCGAAACCAGGTTTAATTGACTGTATCAGTGTGGTACCACATTACTGCGTGATCCAAACCAAAAAAACCTCAGAATCTGGCCAACAAGAACGAGAAATATGCGAAAGTATGAGCCTGATGAGTGTATATCCCAGGCCTGGCCTAGACCTAACATGAGTTATCCTCTAAAATATTGATCGAAACAAGGTTTAATGGACTGTCTCAGTGTGGCACCACATTACTACGTGATCCAAACCAAAAAAAGCCCAGAATCTGGCCATCAAGTATGAGAAATATGCGATAGTATGAGGCTGATGAGGGCATATCCCAGGCCTGGCCTAGACCTAACATGAGTTATCCTCTAAAATATTGATCGAAACTAGGTTTAATGGACTGTTTCAGTGTGGTACCACATTACTGCGTGATCCGAACCAGAAAAAACCCGGGATCTGTTCAACAAGTATGTGAAGAATGCGAAAGTATGAGTCTGATGAGGGCATATCCCAGGCCTGGCCTAGACCTAACATGAGTTATCCTCTAAAATATTAATCGAAACTAGGTTTAATGGACTGTTTCAGTGTGGTACCACATTACTACGTGATCCAAACCAGAAAAAACCCGGGATCTGGCCAACAAGAACGAGAGATATGCGAAAGTATGAGCCTGATGAGGGCATATCCCAGGCCTGGCCTAGACCTAACATGAGTTATCCTCTAAAATATTGATCGAAACTAGGTTTAATGGACTGTTTCAGTGTGGTACCACATTACTACGTGATCCAAACCAGAAAAATCCCAGGATCTGGCCAAGAAGTATGAGAAGAATGCGAAAGTTTGAGACTGAAGAGGGCAAATCCAAGGCCTAACCTAGACCTAACATGCGTTATCCTCTAAAATATTGATCGAGACCTGGTTTAATCGGCTGTTTCAGTGTGGTCCCACATTACTACCTGATCCAAACCAGGAGAAGCCCAGGATCTGGCCAACAAGTATGAGAAATGTGCGAAAGTATTAGCCTCATGGTGGCAAATCACAGACCTGACCCAGCCCTAACATGTGATATCCTCTATAATATTGATCAAAACCATGTTTAATCGAGTCTTTCAGTGTGGTACCACACTACTATGTGATCCAAACCAGAAAAACCCCAGGATCTGTTCAAGAAGTATGTGAAGAATGAGGAAGTATGAGACTGATGAGGGCATATCCTAGACCTAATCTAGACCTATCATGCGTTATCATCAAAAATATTGATCGAAACCTGGTTTAATTGACTGTCTCTGTGTGGTACCACATTACTACGTGAACCAAACCTGAAAAATCCCAGGATCTGCTCAACAAGTATGAGAAATATGCGAAAGTATGAGCCTGATGAGAGCAAATCGCAGACCTAACCTAGACATAACATCCGTTATCCTCTAAAATATTGATCGAAACCGGGTTGAATCGACACTTTCAGTGTGGTACCACATTACTACGTGATCCAAACCAGAAAAAGCCCAGAATCTGGCCATCAAGTATGAGAAATATACGAAAGTATGACCCTGATGAGGGCAATTCCCAGTCCTAACCTAGACCTAACATGCGTTATCCTCTAAAATATTGATCGAGACCAGGTTTAAACGACTGTTTCAATGTGGTACCACATTACTACGTGATGCAAACCAGAAAAAGCCCAGGATCTGTTCAACAGGTATGTGAAGAATGCGAAAGCGTGAGCCTGATGAGGGCAAATCCAAGGCCTAACCAAGACGTAACATTCGTTATCCTCTAAAATATTGATCGAAACCAGGTTTAATTGACTGTTTCAGTGTGGTACCACATTACTACGTGATCCAAACCAGAAAAAGCCCAGAATCTGGCCATCAAGTATGAGAAATATACGAAAGTATAAACCTGATGAGAGCAAACCCCAGACCTAACCTAGACCTAACATGCGTTATCCTCTAAAATATTGATCGAAACCAAGTTTAATGAACTGTTTCAATGTGGTACCACATTACTACGTGATGCAAACCAGAAAAAGCCCAGGATCTGTTCAACAGGTATGTGAAGAATGCGAAAGTATGAGCCTGATGAGAGCAAACCCCGGACCTAACCTAGACCTAACATGCGTTATCCTCTAAAATATTGATCGAAACCAGGTTTAATGGACTGTTTCAGTGTGGTACCACATTACTACGTGATCCAAAGCAGTGAAAACCCAGGATCTGGCCAACAAGTATGAGAGGAATGCGAAAGTTTGAGACTGGAGAGGGCAAATCCAAGGCCTAACCTAGACCTAACATGCGTTATCCTCTAAAATATTGATCGAGACCAGGTTTAATCGACTGTTTTAGTGTGGTCCCACATTACTACCTGATCCAAACCAAAAAAAGCCCAGAATCTGGCCATCAAGTATGAGAAATGTGCGAAAGTATTAGCCCCATGGAGGCAAATCACAGACCTGACCCAGACCTGACATGTGTTATCCTCTAAAATATTGATCGAAACAAGGTTTAATGGACTGTCTCAGTGTGGCTCCACATTACTACGTGATCCAAACCAGAAAAAACCCGGGATCTGGCCAACAAGAACGAGAAATATGCGAAAGTATGAGCCTGATGAGGGCATATCCCAGGCCTGGCCTAGACCTAACATGAGTTATCCTCTAAAATATTGATCGAAACTAGGTTTAATGGACTGTTTCAGTGTGGTACCACATTACTACGTGATCCGAACCAGAAAAAACCCGGGATCTGTTCAACAAGTATGTGAAGAATGCGAAAGTATGAGTCCGATGAGGGCATATCCCAGGCCTGGCCTAGACCTAACATGAGTTATCCTCTAAAATATTGATCGAAACCAGGTTTAATTGACTGTTTCAGTGTGGTACCATATTACTACGTGATCCAAACCAGAAAAATCCCAGGATCTGCTCAACAAGTATGAGAAATATGCGAAAGTATGAGCCTGGTGACCGCAAATCCAAGGCCTAACCTAGACCTAACATGTGTTATCCTCTAAAATACTGATCGAAACCAGGTTTAATTGACTGTTTCAGTGCGGTACCACATTACTACGTGATCCAAACCAGAAAAATCCCAGGATCTGCTCAACAAGTATGAGAAATATGCGAAGGTATGAGCCTGATGAGTGCAAATCGCAGACCTAGCCCAAACCTAGCAAGCGTTATCCACAAAAATATTGTTCGAAACCAGGTTTAATGGTCTGTTACAGTATGGTAACATATTACCACGTGATCCAAACCAGAAAAAACCCAGGATCTGGCCA
Organism: Colletes latitarsis; assembly: GCF_051014445.1. Classification (NCBI taxonomy): domain Eukaryota; kingdom Metazoa; phylum Arthropoda; class Insecta; order Hymenoptera; family Colletidae; genus Colletes; species Colletes latitarsis. Next base: position 2,536,861 of record NW_027488379.1, on the reverse strand, counting down.
ACAAGTATGAGAAGAATGCGAAAGCTTGAGACTGAAGAGGGCATATTCAAGGCCTAACCTAGACCTAACATGCGTTATCCTCTAAAATATTGATCGAAACCAGGTTTAATGGACTGTTTCAGTGTGGTACCACATTACTACGTGATCCAAAGCAGTGAAAACCCAGGATCTGTACAAGAAGTATGTGAAGAATGAGGAAGTATGAGACTGATGAGAGCAAATCCCAGACCTAACCCAGACCTAACATGCGTTATCCTCTAAAATATTGATCGAGACCGGGTTTAATCGACTGTTTTAGTGTGGTCCCACATTACTACCTGCTCCAAATCAGAAGAAGCCCAGGATCTTGCCAACAAGTATGAGAAATATGCGAAAGTATTAGCCCCATGGAGGCAAATCACAGACCTGACCCAGACCTGGCATGTGTTATCCTCTAAAATATTGATCGAAACCAGGTTTAATTGACTATTTCAGTGTGATACCACATTACTACGTGATCCAATCCAGAAAAAGCCCAGGGTATAGCCATGAAGTATGAGAAATATGCGAAAGTATGAGCCTGACGAGGGCAAATCCAAGGCCTAACCTAGACCTAACATGCGTTATCCTCTAAAATATTGATCGAAACCTGGTTTAATTGACTGTCTCTGTGTGGTACCACATTACTACGTGAACCAAACCAGAAAAATCCCAGGATCTGCTCAACAAGTATGAGAAATATGCGAAAGTATGAGCCTGATGAGAGCAAATCGCAGACCTAACCTAGACCTAACATGCGTTATCCTCTAAAATATTGATCGAAAACAAGTTTAATTAACTGTTTCAGTGTGGTACCACATTTCTACGTGATCCAAACCAGAAAAATCCCAGTATCTTCTCAACAAGTATGAGAAATATGCGAAAGTATGAGCCTGATGAGCGCAAATCCAAGGCCTAACCTAGACCTAACATGTGTTATCCTCTAAAATATTGATCGAAACCAGGCTTAATTGACTGTTTCAGTGTGGTACCACATTACTACGTGATCCAAACCAGAAAAATCCAAGGATCTGCTCAACAAGTATGAGAAATATGCGAAAGTAGGAGCCTGATGAGTGCAAATCCCAGACCTAGCCTAAACCTAGCAAGCGCTATCCACAAAAATATTGTTCGAAACCAGGTTTAATGGTCTGTTTCAGTATGGTAACATATTACCACGTGATCCAAACCAGAAAAATCCCAGGATCTGGCCAACAAGTATGAGAAGAATGCGAAAGTTTGAGACTGGAGAGGGCAAATCCAAGGCCTAACCTAGACCTAACATGCGTTATCCTCTAAAATATTGATCGAGACCTGGTTTAATCGGTTGTTTCAGTGTGGTCCCACATTACTACGTGATCCAAAGCAGTGAAAACCCAGGATCTGTTCAAGAAGTATGTGAAGTATGAGGAAGTATGAGACTGATGAGGGCAAATCCCAGACCTAACCCAGACCTAACATGCGTTATCCTCTAAAATATTGATCGAAACCTGGTTTAATTGACTGTTTCAGTGTGGTACCTCATTACTACGTGATCCAAACCAGAAAAAGCAAAGGATCTGGCCAAAAAGTACGAGAAATATGCGAAAGTATGAGCCTGATGAGAGCAAACCCCAGACCTAACCTAGAACTAACATGCGTTATCCTCTAAAATATTGATCGAAACCAGGTTTAATGGACTGTTTCAGTGTGGTACCACATTACTACGTGATCCAAAGCAGTGAAAACCCAGGATCTGTTCAAGAAGTATGTGAAGAATGAGGAAGTATGAGACTGATGAGGGAAAATCCCAGACCTAACCCAGACCAAACATGCGTTATCCTCTAAAATATTCATCGAAACCAGGTTTAATCGACTGTTTCAATGTGGTCCCACATTACTACGTGATCCAAACCAGAAGAAGCCCAGGATCTGGCCAACAAGCATGTGAAATATGCGAAAGTATTAGCCTCATGGGGGTAAATCACAGACCTGACCCAGACCTAACATGTGTTATCCTCTAAAATATTGATCGAAACCAGGTTTAATTGACTGTATCAGTGTGGTACCACATTACTGCGTGATCCAAACCAAAAAAAACCCAGAATCTGGCCAACAAGAACGAGAAATATGCGAAAGTATGAGCCTGATGAGGGCATATCCCAGGCTTGGCCTAGACCTAACATGAGTTATCCTCCAAAATATTGATCGAAACTAGGTTTAATGGACTGTTTCAGTGTGGTACCACATTACTACGTGATCCGAACCAGAAAAAACCCGGGATCTGTTCAACAAGTATGTGAAGAATGCGAAAGTATGAGTCTGATGAGGGCATATCCCAGGCCTAACCTAGACCTAACATGTGTTATCCTCTAAATATTGATCGAAACCAGGTTTAATTGACTGTATCAGTGTGGTACCACATTACTACGTGATCCAAAGCAGTGAAAACCCAGGATCTGTTCAAGAAGTATGTGAAGAATGAGGAAGTATGAGCCTGATGAGGGCATATCCCAGGCCTGGCCTAGACCTAACATGACTTATCCTCTAAAATATTGATCGAAACTAGGTTTAATGGACTGTTTCAGTGTGGTACCACATTACTACGTGTTCCGAACCAGAAAAAACCCGGGATCTGTTCAACAAGTATGTGAAGAATGCGAAAGTATGAGTCTGATGAGGGCATATCCCAGGCCTGGCCTAGACCAAACACGAGTTATCCTCTAAAATATTGATCGAAACCAGGTTTAATTGACTGTTTCAGTGTGGTACCACATTACTACGTGATCCAAACCAGAAAAATCCCAGTATCTTCTCAACGAGTATGAGAAATATGCGAAAGTATGAGCCTGATGAGCGCAAATCCAAGGCCTAACCTAGACCTAACATGTGTTATCCTCTAAAATATTGATCGAAACCAGGCTTAATTGACTGTTTCAGTGTGGTACCACATTACTACGTGATCCAAACCAGAAAAATCCCAGGATCTGCTCAACAAGTATGAGAAATATGCGTAAGTAGGAGCCTGATGAGTGCAAATCCTAGACCTAGCCTAAACCTAGCAAGCGCTATCCACAAAAATATTGTTCGAAACCAGGTTTAATGGTCTGTTTCAGTATGGTAACATATTACCACGTGATCCAAACCAGAAAAATCCCAGGATCTGGCCAACAAGTATGAGAAGAATGCGAAAGTTTGAGACTAGAGAGGGCAAATCCAAGGCCTAACCTAGACCTAACATGCGTTATCCTCTAAAATATTGATCGAGACCTGGTTTAATCGGTTGTTTCAGTGTGGTCCCACATTACTACGTGATCCAAAGCAGTGAAAACCCAGGATCTGTTCAAGAAGTATGTGAAGAATGAGGAAGTATGAGACTGATGAGGGCAAATCCCAGACCTAACCCAGACCTAACATGCGTTATCCTCTAAAATATTGATCGAAACCTGGTTTAATTGACTGTTTCAGTGTGGTACCTCATTACTACGTGATCCAAACCAGAAAAAGCAAAGGATCTGGCCAAAAAGTACGAGAAATATGCGAAAGTATGAGCCTGATGAGAGCAAACCCCAGACCTAACCTAGAACTAACATGCGTTATCCTCTAAAATATTGATCGAAACCAGGTTTAATGGACTGTTTCAGTGTGGTACCACATTACTACGTGATCCACACCAGAAAAAATCCGTGATCTGTTCAACAAGTGTGTGAAGAAAGCGAAAGCATGAGTCTGATGAGGGCAAATCCAAGGCCTAACCTAGACCTAACATGCGTTATCCTCTAAAACATTGATCGAAACCAGGTTTAGTGGACTGTTTCAGTGTGGCACCACATTACTACGTGATGCAAACCAAAAAAAGCCCAGAATCTGGACATCAAGTATGAGAAATATGCGAAAGTATGAGCCTGATGAGAGCAAATCCCAGACCTAACCTAGACCTAACGTGTGTTAACATCTAAAATATTGATCGAAACCATGTTTAATGGTCTGTTACAGTGTGGTAACACATTACCACGTGATCCACACCAGAAAAAATCCGTGATCTGTTCAACAAGTGTGTGAAGAAAGCGAAAGCATGAGTCTGATGAGGGCAAATCCAAGGCCTAACCTATACCTAACATGCGTTATCCTCTAAAACATTGATCGAAACCAGGTTTAGTGGACTGTTTCAGTGTGGTACCACATTATTACGTGATCCAAACCAGAAAAAACCCAGGATCTGTTCAACAAGTATGTGAAAAACGCGAAAGTATGAGCCTGATGAGGGCAAATTTCAGACCTATCCCAGACATAACTTGCGTTATCCTCTAAAATAATGATCGAAACCAGGTTTAATTGACTGTTTCAGTGTGATACCACATTACTACGTGATCCAATCCAGAAAAAGCCCAGGATATAGCCATGAAGTATGAGAAATTTGCGAAAGTATGAGCCTGACGAGGGCAATTCCTAGACCTAACCTAGACATAACATGCGTTATCCTCTAAAACATTGATCGAAACCAGGTTTAGTGGACTGTTTCAGTGTGGTACCACATTACTACGTGATCCAAACCAGCAAAAACCCAGGATCTGTTCAACAAGTATGTGAAAAACGCGAAAGTATGAGCCTGATGAGGGCAAATCTCAGACCTATCCCAGACATAACTTGCGTTATCCTCTAAAATAATGATCGAAACCAGGTTTCATTGACAGTTTCAGTGTGATACCACATTACTACGTGATCCAATCCAGAAAAAGCCCAGGATCTAACCATCAAGTATGAGAAATATGCGAAAGAATGAGCCTGATGAGTGCAAATCCTAGACCTAACCCAGACCTAACATGCGTTATCCTCTAAAATATTTATCAAGACCAGGATTAATTGACTGTATCAGTGTGGCATCACATTACTACGTGATCCAATCCAGAAAAAGCCCAGGATATAGCCATGAAGTATGAGAAATTTGTGAAAGTATGAGCCTGACGAGGGCAAATCCTAGACCTAACCTAGACATAACATGCGTTATCCTCTAAAACATTGATCGAAACCAGGTTTAGTGGACTGTTTCAGTGTGGTACCACATTACTACGTGATCCAAACCAGCAAAAACCCAGGATCTGTTCAATAAGTATGTGAAAAACGCGAAAGTATGAGCCTGATGAGGGCAAATCTCAGATCTATCCCAGACATAACTTGCGTTATCCTCTAAAATAATGATCGAAACCAGGTTTCATTGACAGTTTCAGTGTGATACCACATTACTACGTTAGTCAAACCAGAAAAAGCCCAGAATTTGCCCATCAAGTATGAGAAATGTGCGAAAGTACAAGCCTGATGAGAGCAAATCCCAGACCTATCCCAGACCTAACTTGCGTTATCCTCTAAAATATTGATCGAAACCAGGTTTAATTGACTGTTTCAGTTTGGTACCACTTTACTACGTGATCCAAAGTAGAAAAAACCCTCGATCAGGTCAACATGTATGTTTGTTTAAATATCGCGTTAATTGACGGATTTGAGAACCGTTTAGAGAAATATTCAAGTTAACGTGAATTATAACTGAGAACCATAAATTCCTCGTACGGTATTGTTTTTCGTGTACGCGACATTCCAGAGACTCTCTGATGCGTAGTTCGGTACACGGAACGATATAGGTTAGAAAAACCATACGCGAGTGTTGGTTGCTCTCAGTCACGCGATCGACCCAATATATTTACTTGGGATCGATCGTCGAAGATCCATAAACAGAGAGGGTAGAGGAATATTGAAATTAAGAAGAGATAGACATTGAAGTGCAGGGATAGCGCCGCGAGGTGGTGATTACCCCTCTCGTGGCCGCGATTGCGGATGTCTGTTCGCTTCTTAGCTTCGAGACTCGATAGCGAGTCCTCGCAGCGAGCAGATCGACAAACGACTCCGCTCCGCGACGAAACCAAATCTCCGAATATAGGTTCTGAGAACACTCGAACCTTTCGTTGAGACTTTTAAATTGTTGCTCAAAATTAACTAAATCGGTGAGGCATTTTATCAGCCCCGATTATTGACTGTACAATCTCGCCGAATAGCACGTGACGCTCGAGTTTCGTGGTCGTGTGAGGGAATTGATAAACTTCGGTTCTCGCTTGGCGAGATTATTAATAAAATTTAAAAAACTGTGGGTTTTCGTCCAACTTTCATGTGACGTTTGTGCTACGCGGTCATGAAAGGGGAATCGAGATAAGAATCGTTTCCCGTGTGTCGAAACTCCAGTCTCAGCAAGGGCTACGGCCCGATCAGTACTGACGACTCCACGGACTGCTGCATTTGACGCGGTCGTGCGAGGCTGGCATTATCACGGACTGCTGCATTTGACGCGGTCGTGAGGCTGACTTTCCAACGTCTCGCTGCAACCAGCGGTCGTCGGAAGTCCGGTTTCGGCCAGTGGCTACGGCCAACTCAATACTGATTTCTCCACGGACTGCTGCATTTGACGCGTTCGTGTGAGGCTGATTAATCTTCACGTGACGTTTGAGTTTCGCGGTCGTGTAAGAATTTGTCGTACGGACTGCTGCATTTGACGCGGTCGTGCGACAAGTTGAATTGTCCGCACGGTTTTGTATATCACACCTAGGGTGGTCTCTGACAGATACCCTACGTGGGCTCACCGTTCCTCGGGTCGGGGCTAAGAAATTCCGGACTTCTTAGCTCAACCTGCTCGAGCAACGCTCCTTGACCGCCAGTGAGTACGTACCCTGTGCGTAGAGCAACGCATAATGAGCACCGTGGTGTATGCTCCTTTAAACGTAAGACGCTAAGTGCGCCGTTAAGGGCTACACCACACCGCGTCTTGTACGCAGGGAACGGTGAGAAACTGCGGTTTGGACAGCACTTGGAGCTTTACGACCTCCACCTGTTGTCCTTTCCTGCGGCATTCAACGATCGCTAAAAAGCGGAGAATTGAGAAATTAGATCTCTTCTTCCGCACAGCGATCGAACGTTCTCGATTTGTGAGAACGTTCACATATACAGTCCACTTATACATATCTCAGTTCGTCGAGACGTGTCTGTAATCTCCGCTCTCGAGTGCGAACGGCACAGACAGGAGCGTGCGAGATAGAGCGAGACAGGCGACGCGACAAGCGTTAATAGGTATTTAAATCCAGCCTTGTCTTTCCTTGTTATACAACAACATATCGCGAACTTGGCCAGGAGCAGCCGGCCCAGGTTTTTTTTCCCCCCAGACGTCGGACCGACGTCTAGGCGGTTTTTTTCCTTTTTTCCTTTTTTTGATTAAAAATAAACGTTAATTTCATTCAGCAAAAATCAGGTGCATCAATTTATTCAAACTTTTTCCCAGTGTCCTTTCCCTCGTAATCCGGACCACGTCAGACTAAAATAACCCCCCTTAGGGCGGTTAAGGTCTTTAAAAAATGTTAAAACTGCGAAGGTATGACCCTGATTAGGGCAAATCCCAGGCCTAACCTAGACCTGACATGCGTTATCCTCTAAAATCTTGATCGAAACCAGGTTTAATGGACTGTTTCAGTGTGGTACCACATTACTACGTGATCCAAACCAGAAAAAGCCCAGGCTCTAGCCATGAAGTATGAGAAATATGCGAAAGTATGAGATTGACGAGGGCAAATCCTAGACCTAACCCAGACCTAACATGCGTTATCCTCTAAAATCTTGATCGAATCCACGTTTAATCAACTGCTTCAGAGTGGTACCACATTACTACGTGATCCAAACCAGAAAAGACCCAGGATCCGTTCAACAAGTATGTGAAAAACGCGAATGTATGACCCTGATGAGGGTAAATCCCAGGCATAACCCAAACCTAACATGCGTTATCCTCTAAAATATTGATCGAAACTAGGATTAATGGACTGATTCAGTGTCGTACCACATTACTACGTGATCCAAACCAGAAAACACCCAGGATCTGTTCAACAAGTATGTGAAAAACGCGAAAGTATCAGCCTGATGAGAGCAAATCCCAGACGTATCCCAGACCTAACATGCGTTATCCTCTAAAATATTTATCAAGACCAGGATTCATTGACTGTTTCAGTGTGCTACCACTTTACTACGTGATCCAAAGTAGATCAAAACCCTCGATCAGGTCCACATGTATGTTCAGACTGCGAAAGTATGACCCCGATTAGGGCAAATCCCAGGCCTAACCTAGACCTAACACGCGTTATCCTTTAAAATCTTGATCGAAACCAGGTTTAATGGACTGTTTCAGTATGGTACCACATTACTACGTGATCCAAACCAGAAAAAACCCAGGATCCGATCAACAAGTATGTGAAAAACGCGAAAGTATGAGACTGATGAGGGCAACTCCCAGGCCTAACCTAGACCTAACATGTGTTATCCTCTAAAATAATAATCAAAACCAGGTTTAATGGTCTGCTTCAGTGTGGTACCACTTTACAACGTGATGCAAACCAGAAAAAACCCTCGATCAGGTCAACATGTATGTTAAAACCGCGAATGTATGACCCTGATGAGGGCAAATCCCAGGCCTAACCTAGACCAAACATGCGTCATCCTCTAAAATATTTATCAAGACCAGGTTTACTTGAATGTTTCAGTGTGGTACCACATTACTACGTGATCCCAACCAGAAAAAACCCAGGATCCGTTCAACAAGTATGTGAAGAATGCGAAAGTATGAGTCTAGTGAGTGAAAATCCCAGGCCTAACCTAGACCTAACATGCGTTATCCTCAAAAATATTGATCGAAACCAGGTTTAATCGACAGTTTCAGTCTGGTAGCACATTACTACGTGATCCGAACCAGAAAAAAACCCAGGATCTGTTCAACAAGTATGTGAAAAATGCGAATGTATGACCCTGATGGGGGCAAATCCCAGACCTATCCCAGACCTAACATGCGTTATCCTCTAAAATATTGATCGAAACCAGGTTTAATTGACTGTTTCAGTTTGGTACCACTTTACTACGTGATCCAATGTAGGAAAAACCCTCGATCAAGTCAACATGTATGTTAAAACTGCGAAAGTATGACCCTGATTAGGGCAAAACCCAGGCCTAACCTAGATCTAACATGCGTTATCCTCTAAAATCTTGATCGAATCCAGGTTTAATGGACTGTTTCAGAGTGGTACCACATTACTACGTGATCCAGACCAGAAAAGACCCAGGATCCGTTCAACATGTATGTTCAGACTGCGAAAGTATGACCCCGATTAGGGCAAATCCCAGGCCTAACCTATACCTAACATGCGTTATCTTTTAAAATCTTGATCGAAACCAGGTTTAATGGACTGTTCCAGTGTGGCACCACATTACTACGTGTTCCAAACCAGAAAAAACCCAGGATCCGATCAACAAGTATGTGAAAAACGCGAAAGTATGAGCCTGATGAGGGCAAATCCCAGACCTATCCCAGACAAAACGTGCGTTATCCTCTACAATATTGATCGAAACCAGGTTTAATCGACTGTTTCAGTGTGGTACCACGTTACTACGTGATCCAAACCAGTTGAAGCCCAGGATCTGGCCAACAAGAATCAGAAATATGCGAAAGTACGGGCCTGACGAGAGCAAATCCCAGACCTAACCTAGACCTAACATGTGTTATCCTCAAAAATATTGACCGAAACCAGGTTTATTGGACTGTTTCAGTGTTGTACCACATTACTGCGTGATCCAAACCAGAAAAAACCCAGGATATGTTCAACAAGTATGTGAAAAACGCGAAAGTATGAGCCTGATGAGGGCAAATCCCAGACCTATCCCAGACGTAACTTGCGTTATCCTCTAAAATATTGACCGAAACCAGGTTTAATCGACTGTTTCAGTGTGGTAACGTTTTACAACGTGATCCAAACCAGAAAGAGCCAGGGATCTGTTCAACAAGTATGTGAAAAATGCGGAAGTATAACCCTGATGAGGGCAAATCCCCGACCAATCCCAGACCTAACTTGCGTTATCGTATAAAATATTGATCGAAACCGGGTTTAATTGACTGTTTCAGTGTGGTACCACTTTGCTACCTGATCCAAAGCAGAAAAAACCATCGATCAGGTCAACAAGTATGTGAAAAACGCGAAAGTATGAGCCTGATGAGGGCAAATCCCAGACCTATCCCAGACAAAACGTGCGTTATCCTCTACAATATTGATCGAAACCAGGTTTAATCGACTGTTTCAGTGTGGTACCATATTACTACGTGATCCAAACCAGTTGAAGCCCAGGATCTGGCCAACAAGAATCAGAAATATGCGAAAGTGCGGGCCTGACGAGAGCAAATCCCAGACCTAGCCTAAACCTAACATGTGTTATCCTCAAAAATATTGACCGAAACCAGGTTCAGTGGACTGTTTCAGTGTGGTACCACATTACTGCGTGATCCAAACCAGAAAACCCAGGATATGTTCAACAAGTATGTGAAACATGCGAAAGTATGACCCTGATGAGGGCAAATCCCAGACCTATCCCAGACCTAACTTGCGTTATCCTATAAAATATTGATGGAAACCAGGTTTTATTGACTGTTTCAGTGTGGTACCACTTTGCTACGTGATCCAAAGCAGAAAAAACCCAGGATCCGTTCAACATGCATCTGAATAACGCGAACGTATGAGTCTGGTGAGGGCAAATCCCAGGACTAACCTTGACCTAACATGCGTTATCCTCAAAAATATTGACCGAAACCAGGTTTAGTGGACTGTTTCAGTGTGGTACCACATTACTGCGTGACCCAGACCAGAAAAAAACCAGGATCTGTTCAACGAGAATGTGAAAAACGCGAAAGTATGAGACTGATGAGTGCAAATCCCAGACCTGTCCCAGACATAACTTGTGTTATCCTCTAAAATAATAATCGAAACCAGGTTTAATGGTCTGCTTCAGTGTGGTACCACATTACTACGTGATCGAAACCAGAAAAAACCCAGGATCTGTTCAAGAAGTATGTGAAGAATGCGAAAGTATGAGACTGGTGAGGGCAAATCCCAGACCTATCCCAGACATAACTTGTGTTATCCTCTAAAATATTGATCGAAACCAGGCTTAACTGACTGTTTTAGTGTGGTACCAATTTACTACGTGATCCAAAGCAGGAAAAACCCACGATCAGGTCAACATGTATGTTAAAACTGCGAATGTATGACCCTGATGAGGGCAAATGCCAGGACTTACCTAGACCTAACATGCGTTATCCTCTAAGATATTGATCGAAACCAGGTTTGATGGACAGTTTCAGTGTGGTACCACATTACTACGTGATCCAAACCAGAAAAAACCCAGGATCCGTTCAACAAGTATGTGAAAAACGCGAAAGTATGAGACTGATGAGGGCAAATCCCACACCTATCCCAGACATAACTTGCGTTATCCTCTAAAATATTGATCGAATCCAGGTTTAATGGACTGTTTCAGTGTGGTACCACTTTGCTACGCGATCCAAAGCAGAAAAAACCATCGATCAGGTCAACATGTATGTTAAAACTGCGAAAGAATGACCCTGATGAGGGCAAATCCCAGACCTATCCCAGACAAAACGTGCGTTATCCTCAAAAATATTGATCGAAACCAGGTATAGTTGACTGTTTCAGTGTGGTACCACTTCGCTACGTGATCCAAAGCAGAAAAAACTATCGATCAGGTCAACAAGTATGTGAAAAACGCGAAAGTATGAGACTGATGAGTGCAAATCCCAGACCTAACCTAGACCTAACATGTGTTATCCTCTAAAATATTGATCGAAACCAGGTTTAATCGACTGTTTCAGTGTGGTACCACATTACTACGTGATCCAATCCAGAGAAAGCCCAGGATCTGTTCAACAAGTATGTGAAAAACGCGAATGACTGAGCCTGATGAGTGCAAATCCCAGTACTAACCCAGACATAGCTTGCGTTATCCTCTAAAATATTTATCAAGACCAGGATAAATTAACTGTTTCAGTGTGGCATCACATTACTACGTGATCCAAACCAGTGGAAGCCCAGGATCTGGCCAACAAGAATGAGAAGTATGCGAAAGTCTGAGCCTGATGAGGGCAAATCCCAGAACTAACGCAGACATAACTGCGTTATCCTCTAAAATATTTATCAAGACCAGGATTAATTGACTGTTTCAGTGTGGTAGCACATTACTACGTTATCCGAACCAGAAAAAGCCAGAGATCTGTTCAACAAGTATGTGAAAAACGCGAAAATATGAACCTGATCATGGCAAATCCCAGACCTATCCCAGACCTAACTTGCGTTATCCTATACACTATTGATCGAAACCAGGTTTAATCGACTGTTTCAGTGTGGTACCACATTACTACGTGATCCAAACCAGTGGAAGCCCAGGATCTGGCCAACAAGAATCAGAAATATGAGAAAGTACGGGGCTGACGAGAGCAAATCCCAGACCTAACCTAGACCTAACATGTGTTATCCTCAAAAATATTGACCGAAACCAGGTTTAGTGGACTGTTTCAGTGTGGTACCACATTACTGCGTGATCCAAACCACAAAAAACCCAGGATATGTTCAACAAGTATGTGAAAATGCGAAAATATGACCCTGATGAGGGCAAATCCCAGACCTATCCCAGACCTAACTTGCGTTGTCCTCTAAAATATTGATGGAAACCAGGTTTAATCGACTGCTTCAGTGTGGTACCACATTACCACGTGATCCAAATCAGTGGAAGCCCAGGATCTGGCCAACAAGAATCAGAAATATGCGAAAGTACGAGCCTGATGAGAGCAAACCCCAGACCTATCCTAGACCTAACATGCGTTATCCTCTAAAATATTAATCGAAACCAGGTATAATGGTCTGTTTCAGTGTGGTACCACATTACTACGTGATCGAAACCAGAAAAAACTCGGGATCTGTTCAAGAAGTATGTGAAGAATGCGCAAGTATGACACTGATGATGCCAAATCCTAGACCTAACATAGACCTAACATGTGTTATCCTCTAAAATATTGACGGAAACCAGGTTTAATTGAATGTTTCAGTGTGGTACCACATTACTACGTGATCCATACCGGAAAAAACCTAGGATCTGTTCAACAAGTATGTGAAGTATGCGAAAGTATGAGTCTGATGAGGGCAAATCCCAGACCTAACCCAGACCTAACATGAATTATTCTCTAAAATATTGATCGAAACCAGGCTTAATCGACTGTTTCGTGTGGTACCACATTACTACGTGATCCAAACGAGAAAAAACCGAGGATCTGGCCAACAAGAATGAGAAATATGCGAAAGTATGAGCCTGACGAGAGCAAATCCCAGACCTAACATAGACCTAACATGCGTTATCTTCTAAAATATTGATCGAAACCAGGTTTAGTCGACTGTTTCAGTGTGGTACCACATTACCACGTGATCCAAACCAGAAAAAACCCAGGATCCGTTAAACATGTATGTGAAAAACGCGAAGGTATGAGTCTGATGAGAGAAAATCCCAGACCTAACATAGACCTAACATGAATTATTCTCTAAAATATTCATCGAAACCAGGTTTAATTGAGTGTTTCATTGTGGTACCACTTTACTACGTGATCCAAAGCAGAAAAAACCCTCGATCAGGTCAACATGTATGTTAGAACTGCGAAAGTATGACCCTGATGAGGGCAAATCCCCGACCTAACCTAGGCCTAACATGTGTTATCCTCTAAAACATTAATCGAAACCAGGTTTAATGGTCTGTTTCAGTGTGGTACCACATTACTGCGTGATCCATACCAGAAAAAACCCAGGATATGTTCAACAAGTATGTGAAACATGCGAAAGTATGACCCTGATGAGGGCAAATCCCAGACCTATCCCAGACCTAACTTGCGTTTTCCACTAAAATATTGATGGAAACCAGGTTTAATTGACTGTTTCAGTGTGGTACCACATTACTACGTGATCCAAACCAGAAAAAACCCAGGACCTGTTCAACAAGAATGAGAAATATGCGAAAGTATGAGCCTGACGAGAGCAAATCCCAAACCTAACCTAGACCTAACATGCGTTATCCTCTAAAATATTAATCGAAACCACGTTTAGTTGACTGTTTGAGTGTGGTACCACTTTACTACGTGATCCAAAGTAGAAAAAACCCTCGATCAGGTCAACATGTATGTTAAAACTGCGAATGTATGGCCCTGATGAGGGCAAGTCCCAGGCCTAACCTAGACCTAACATGCGTTATCCTCTAACATATTGACGGAAACCAGGTTTAATTGAATGTTTCATTGTGGTACCACATTACTACGTGATCCATACCAGAAAAAAACCCTCGATCAGGTCAACATGTATGTTAAAACTGCGAAAGGATGAACCTGATTAGGCCAAATCCCAGGCCTAACCTAGACCTATCATGCGTTATCCTCTAAAATCTTGGTCGAAACCAGGTTTAGTGGACAGTTTCAGTGTTGTATCACATTACTACGTGATCCAAACCAGAAAAAACCCAGGATCCGTTCAACAAGTATGTGAAAAACGCAAGAGTATGAGCCTGATGAGGGCAAATCCCAGACCTATCCCAGACATAACTTGCGTTATCCTCTAAAATATTGATCGAAACCAGGTTTAGTTGACTGTTTCAGTGTGGTACCACTTTACTACGTGATCCAAAGTAGAAAAAACCCTCGATCAGGTCAACATGTATGTTAAAACTGCGAATGTATGGCCCTGATAAGGGCAAGTCCCAGGCCTAACCTAGACCTAACATGCGTTATCCTCTAACATATTGACGGAAACCAGGTTTAATTGAATGTTTCATTGTGGTACCACATTACTACGTGATCCATACCAGAAAAAAACCAGGGATCTGTTCAACAAGTATGTGAAGTATGCGAAAGTATGAGTCTGATGAGGGCAAATCCCAGGCCTAACCTAGACATAACATGCGTTATCCTCTAAAGTATTGATCGAAACCTGGTTTAATCGACAGTTTCAGTGTGGTACCACATTACTACGTGATCCAATCCAGAAAAAGCCCAGGATCTACCCATCAAGTATGAGAAATATGCGAAAGTACGAGCCTGATGAGAGCAAATCCCAGACCTATCCTAGACCTAACATGCGTTATCCTCTAAAATATTAATCGAAACCAGGTTCAATGGACTGTTTCTGTGTGGTACCACATTACTACGTGATCCACACCAAAAAAAACCCAGGATCTGTTCAACAAGAATGAGAAATATGCGAAAGTATGAGCCTGACGAGAGCAAATCCCAGACCTAACCAAGACCTAACATGCGTTATCCTCTAAAATAATGATAGAAACCACGTTTAGTTGACTGTTTCAGTGTGGTACCACTTTACTACGAGATCCAAAGTAGAAAAAACCCTCCATCAAGGCAACATGTATGTTAAAACTGCGAAAGTATGAACCTGATTAGGGCAAATCCCAGGCCTAACCTAGACCTAACATGCGTTATCCTCTAAAATCTTGATCGAAACCAGGTTTAGTGGACAGTTTCAGTGTGGTACCACATTACTACGTGATCCAATCCAGAAAAAGCCCAGGATCTAGCCATCAAGTATGAGAAATATGCGAAAGTATGAGCCTGCTGAGGGCAAATCCTAGACCTTACCCAGACCTAACATTCGTAATCATCTAACATATTGATCGAAACAAGGTTTAATCGACTGTTTCAGAGTGGTACCACATTACTACGTGATCCAAACCAGAAAAAGCCCAGAATCTGGCAAACAAGTATGAGGAATATTGCGAAAGTACAAGCCTGATGAGAGCAAATCCCAGACCTAACCTTGACCTAACATGAATTATTCTCTAAAATATTGATCGAAACCAGGTTTAGTGGACTGTTTCAGTGTGGTACCACATTACTACCTGATCGAAACAAGAAAAAACATAGGATCTGTTCAAGAAGCATGTGAAGAATGCGAAAGTATGAGACTGACGAGGGCAAATCCCAGACCTAACATGTGTTATCTTTTAAAATAATGACGGAAACCAGGTTTAATTGACGGTTCCAGTGTGGTACGACATTACTACGAGATCCAATCCACAAAAGGCCCACGATCTAGCCATCAAGTATGAGAAATATGAGAGGGATGAGCCTGATGAGGGCAAATACTAGACCTAACCCAGACCTAACATGCGTTATCCTCTAAAATATTTATCAAGACCAAGTTTAATTCAATGTTTCAGTGTTGTACCACATTACTGCGAGATCCAAACCAGAAAAAACCCAGGATCTGTTCAACAAGTATGTGAAGAATGCGAAAGTATGAGTCTGATAATGGCAAATCCTATACCTAACATAGACCTAACATTCGTTATCCTCTAAAATATTGATCGAAACCAGGTTTAATTGAATGTTTCAGTGTGGTACCGCATTACTACGTGATCCATACCAGAAAAAGCCCAGGATCTAACCATCAAGTATGAGAAATATGCGAAAGTACGAGCCTGATGAGAGCAAATCCCAGACCTATCCCAGACATAACTTGCGTTAGGCTCCAAAATATTGATCGAAACCAGGTACAATGGACCGTTTCAGTGTGATACCACATTACTACGTGATCCAATCCAGAAAGAGCCCAGGGTATAGACATGAAGTATGAGAAATATGCGAAAGTATGAGCCTGACGAGGGCAAATCCTAGACCTAACCCAGACCTAACATGCGTTATCCTCTAAAATATTTATCAAGACAAGGTTTAATTGAATGTTTCAGTGTGGTAACACATTACTACGTGATCCAAACCAGCAAAAACCCAGGATCTGTTCAACAAGTATGTGAAAAACGCGAAAGTATGAGCCTGATGAGGGCAAATCCCAGACCTATCCCAGACATAACTTGCGTTATCCTCTAAAATATTGATCGCAACTAGGTTTAAATGACTGTTTCAGTGTGGTACCACATTACTACGTGATCCAATCCAGAAAAAGCCCAGGATCCGTTCAACAAGTATGTGAAGAATGCGAAAGTGTGAGTCTGGTGTGTGAAAATCCCAGGCTTAACCTAGACCTAACATGCGTTATCCTCAAAATTATTGATCGAAACCAGGTTTAATCGACTGTTTCAGTGGTGGTAGCACATTACTACGTGATCCGAACCAGAAAAAACCCAGGATCTGTTCAACAAGTATGAGGAGTATGCGAAAGTATGACCCTGATGAGGGCAAATCCAAGGCCTAACCTAGACCCAACATGCGTTATCCTCTAAAATATTGATCGAAACCGGGATAATCGACTGTTTCTGTGTGGTACCACATTACTACGTGATCCAAACCAGGAAAAGCCTAGAATATGGCCATCAAGTATGAGAAATATGCGGAAGTACGAGCTTGATGACTGCAAATCCCAGACCTATCCTAGACCTAACATGCGTTATCCTCTAAAATATTGATCGAAACCGGGTTTAATCGACTGTTTCAGTGTGGTACCACATTAATACGTGATCCAAAGCAGAAAAAAACCCAGGATCTGTTCAACAAGTATGTGAAGTATGCGAAAGTATGAGCCTGATGAGGGCAAATCCCAGAACTAACCCAGACATAACTTGCGTTATCCTCTAAAATATTTATCAAGACCAGGATTAATTGACTGTTTCAGTGTGGCATCACATTACTACGTGATCCAAACCAGTGGAAGCCCAGGATCTGGCCAACAAGAATGAGAAGTATGCGAAAGTGTGAGCATGATGAGGGCAAATCCTAGACATAACCCAGACCTAACATGCGTTATCCTCTAAAATATATATCAAGACCAAGTTTAATTGAATGTTTCTGTGTGGTACCACATTACTACGAGATCCAAACCAGAAAAAACCCAGGATCTGTTCAACAAGTATGTGAAGAATGCGAAGGTATGTGTCTGATGAGGGAAAATCCCAGGCCTAACCTAGACCTAACATGCGTTATCCTCAAAAATATTGATCGAAAACAGGTTAAATGGACTGTTTGAGTGTGGTACCACATTACTACGTGATCCAAACCAGAGAAAGCCTGGAATCTGGCCATCAAGTATGAGTGTTTAAATATCGCGTTAATTGACGGATTTGAGAACCGTTTAGAGAAATATTCAAGTTAACGTGAATTATAACTGAGAACCATAAATTCCTTGTACGGTATTGTTTTTCGTGTACGCGACATTCCAGAGACTCTCTGATGCGTAGTTCGGTACACGGAACGATACAGGTTAGAAAAACCATACGCGAGTGTTGGTTGCTTTCAGTCACGTGATCGACCCAATATATTTACTTGGGATCGATCGTCGAAGATCCACAAACAGAGAGGGTAGAGGAATATTGAAATTAAGAAGAGATAGACATTGAAGAGCAGGGATAGCGCCGCGAGGTGGTGATTACCCCTCTCGTGGCCGCGACTGCGGATGTCTGTTCGCTTCTTAGCTGCAAGACTCGAAAGCGAGTCCGCGCAGCGAGCAGATCGACAAACGATTCCGCTCCGCGACGAAACCAAATCTCCGAATATAGGTTCTGAGAACACTCGAACCTTTCGTTGAGAAGTTTAAATTATTGCTCAAGATTAACTAAATCGGTGAGGCATTTTATCAGCCCCGATTATTGACTGTACAATCTCACCGAATAGCACGTGACGCTCGAGTTACGTGGTCGTGTGAGGGAATTGAAAAACTTCGGTTCCCGCTTGGCGAGATTATTAATAAAATTTAAAAGACTGTGGGTTTTCGTCCAACTTTCATGTGACGTTTGTGCTACGCGGTCATGAAAGGGGAATCGAGATAAGAATCGTTTCCCGTGTGTCGAAACTCCAGTCTCAGCAAGGGCTACGGCCCGATCAGTACTGACGACTCCACGGACTGCTGCATTTGACGCGGTCGTGCGAGGCTGGCATTATCACGGACTGCTGCATTTGACGCGGTCGTGAGGCTGACTTTCCAACGTCTCGCTGCAACCAGCGGTCGTCGGAAGTCCAATTTCGGCCAGTGGCTACGGCCAACTCACTACTGATTTCTCCACGGACTGCTGCATTTGACGCGGTCGTGTGAGGCTGATTATCTTCACGTGACGTTTGAGTTTCGCGGTCGTGTAAGAATTTGTCGTACGGACTGCTGCATTTGACGCGGTCCTGCGACAAGTTGAATTGTCCGCACGGTTTTGTATATCACCCCTAGGGTGGTCTCTGACCGATACCCTACGTGGGCTCACCGTTTCTCAGGTCGGGGCTAAGAAATTCCGGACTTCTTAGCTAAACCTGCTCGAGCAACGCTCCTTGACCGCCAGTGAGTACGTACCCTGTGCGTAGAGCAACGCATAATGAGCACCGTGGTGTATGCTCCTTTAAACGTAAGACGCTAAGTGCGCCGTTAAGGGCTACACCACACCGCGTCTTGTACGCAGGGAACGGTGAGAAACTGCGGTTTGGACAGCACTTGGAGCTTTACGACCTCCACCTGTTGTCCTTTCCTGCGGCATTCAACGATCGCTAAAAAGCGGAGAATTGAGAAATTAGATCTCTTCTTCCGCACAGCGATCGAACGTTCTCGATTTGTGAGAACGTTCACATATACAGTCCACTTATACATATCTCAGTTCGTCGAGACGTGTCTGTAATCTCCGCTCTCGAGTGCGAACGGCACAGACAGGAGCGTGCGAGATAGAGCGAGACAGGCGACGCGACAAGCGTTAATAGGTATTTAAATCCAGCCTTGTCTTTCCTTGTTACAGAACAACACATCGCGAACTTGGCCAGGAGCAGCCGGCCCAGGTTTTTTTCCCCAGACGTCGGACCGACGTCTAGGCGGTTTTTTTCCTTTTTTTTCTTTTTTGATTGAAATAAACGTTTAATTTCTTGAGCAAATTCTGGTGCATCAATTTATTCAATAAATTTTCCCAGTGTCCTTTCCCTCGTAATCCGGACCACGTCAGACTAAAACAACCCCC
Organism: Colletes latitarsis; assembly: GCF_051014445.1. Taxonomy (NCBI): domain Eukaryota; kingdom Metazoa; phylum Arthropoda; class Insecta; order Hymenoptera; family Colletidae; genus Colletes; species Colletes latitarsis. The sequence goes on along the minus strand of NW_027488379.1, from coordinate 2,517,028 downwards.
CCCCCCCCTTAGGGCGGTTAAGGTCTTTAAACAATGAGAAATATGCGGAAGTAAGAGTTGATGACTGCAAATCCCCGACCTATCCTAGGCCTAACATGTGTTATCCTCTAAAATATTAATCGAAACCAGGTATAATGGTCTGTTTCAGTGTGGTACCACATTACTACGTGATCGAAACCAGAAAAAACTCGGGATCTGTTCAAGAAGTATGTGAAGAATGCGCAAGTATGACACTGATGATGCCAAATCCTAGACCTAACATAGACCTAACATGTGTTATCCTCTAAAATATTGACGGAAACCAGGTTTAATTGAATGTTTCAGTGTGGTACCACATTACTACGTGATCCATACCGGAAAAAACCTAGGATCTGTTCAACAAGTATGTGAAGTATGCGAAAGTATGAGTCTGATGAGGGCAAATCCCAGACCTAACCCAGACCTAACATGAATTATTCTCTAAAATATTGATCGAAACCAGGCTTAATCGACTGTTTCGTGTGGTACCACATTACTACGTGATCCAAACGAGAAAAAACCGAGGATCTGGCCAACAAGAATGAGAAATATGCGAAAGTATGAGCCTGACGAGAGCAAATCCCAGACCTAACATAGACCTAACATGCGTTATCTTCTAAAATATTGATCGAAACCAGGTTTAGTGGACTGTTTCAGTGTGGTACCACATTACCACGTGATCCAAACCAGAAAAAACCCAGGATCCGTTAAACATGTATGTGAAAAACGCGAAGGTATGAGTCTGATGAGAGAAAATCCCAGACCTAACATAGACCTAACATGAATTATTCTCTAAAATATTCATCGAAACCAGGTTTAATTGAGTGTTTCATTGTGGTACCACATTACTGCGTGATCCATACCAGAAAAAACCCAGGATATGTTCAACAAGTATGTGAAACATGCGAAAGTATGACCCTGTCCCAGACCTAACTTTTTTTTTTTTTTTTTTTTTTTTTTGTCGTGGGGAAAATCTTCGAAAGACTCCCTCCCACCTCCTTGGGGAGAGGTGGGAGGGGTGTGTGGGATTCCCCGCGCCCGTACAACGACAGGCGCGGAACCTACCCACTAAAAACCCCACGGTGACCCTTCGGCACGCTTTGGGAGGATACCGGGAATCGCTCGAAGCATTCTTCCGGTATCCTCCCCGTGCCCGCGCTTTCGCGCCCATCCCCCGGGGGGACAATCGGTCCCCCCAGTAGACACACTGCCTCATAGCGGCGGGACGGGGCCACTCCATCCCGCCGCTATCCGTCCCGGGGCCGCGTTTAGTGGCGGCTGCGAGCCCCAACTCGCAACCGCCCGCGACCCCGTTTCCACCCCTCGGCGGCCGGGCGTTCATGGCCGCGCCAGACCGCCGAGGGTGCCTCCCCTTGCGTCGGACCGGTAGGGGGAGGCACTCCTACCCCCAACCGGTCCGACCCGGCGCCGCCTGGCGGGAGGAGGGTCCCCTCAGGACCCCCCTCCCAGCCTAGGTCATCCGCCACGCCGAGGCGGCCGCCCGCGACGCCTCGCGACCGGGCGACGACCTCGGGCCACCGCACGAGCGCGAGCTTCAGTGCGCCGCTGTAGCTCGCGCTCCCTCCCCGCGGCCTCCTTCTGCGACATTACGTTCTCGCAGAAGGAGGCCACGGCCCTCCACTTCTCCTCGCTGCCGAGCATGGCGCGCACCACGCCCGGCAGCGAGACATCCCGCCCGACGACGCCGACCAGGACACGGCGCTCCCCCTCCCACGCGGGGCATACCTCCAGGGTATGATCCGCCGTGTCCTGCTCAGCGTCGCAGTGGCAGCAACGCGCCGTCGGCTTCTTCCCTATCCGGCACAGGTATCTTCCGAAGCTGCCATGCCCGGAAAATACCTGTGCCAGCCGGTAGGTGAGGCTGCCATGGCCTCTGTCCAGCCACTCCTTCAGGAGTGGCCGAACAGCCCCGACAGTCCGGTGCCCCGCGGTTGGCAGAGCCAGCCGCTCCTGCCACGCGAGCAACACGGACTGCCGGGCCTGGCGCTTCAAATCGCCCCAAGCAGGTTCCTGCCCGCCCGGGACCGCCCCCACCCCCGCGCGACGGTCGACGCGGTGCCGGTACATCACCGCGTGCGACCGCGCGAGCAGGTCCATGGGCGGCATCCCCGCTAGAACCGTCGCCGCCTCATGTGACATGGTCCGATACCCGCGGACGACCCTGAGCGCCATGCGCCTCTGCACCCGACGCAGCATAGTCATGCTGCGCCGGGAGGCAGCCAGGTCGTCCGCCCAGACGGGGGCCCCGTATAGGGCCACCGACTGGACCATTGCCACATAGAGGCGACGAACTCGGCCCGCCGGGCCCCCCAGGTTGGGCAGGATCCGGCCCAGAGCCGCAACCATCCTTTCCAACCGGGGGACCAGGCAGCGGAAATGCTTCTCGAAACGCCAGTGGCTATCGAGGATCAGCCCTAGATACCTGATCTGGGGCTTCACCTCGATGTCAGCCCCACCCACCCGAATCAGAGGGGGTGGCGGATCCTGCCGAGGTGAATGAAACGCAATCACCTCGGTCTTATGGACCGCCACCGTCATCCCCATCCCCCTGATCCGGTCGACGACGCGTTGCGACCCCTCCTCCGCGCGACGCATGGCCCTCCCCCAGTGCGCCCCGACGGCCAGCACCAGTGTGTCATCCGCATAACACACCGTGCTGACGCCGTCGGGGAGGCCGGCCCGCAACACCGAGTCGTACGCGATGTTCCACAGGAGTGGCCCGAGGACCGACCCCTGCGGTACACCGCAGTACACCTCCCTCCGCATATCACCATCCCGGCCCGGATACTCGATCCACCTGCCGCGGAGATAATCCCCGACGACCGCCCTGAGACAAGGGGGGACTCGATGATATTCGAGTCCCCTCCTTATCCCTTCCCAGGGGAGGGTGTTAAAGGCATTGGCAATATCCAAGGATATTGCCAATGCCACCCCTCCCCGGGAGACGGCCGCCTCCGAGAGGGCCCTCACACGACCTATCGCGTCGATAGTCGATCGGCCCCCCCGGAAACCGAACTGGCAGTCGGCCAGACCGGGATCACCCCGCGACAGGTGCTCGACGAGGCGGGCAGCAATCACACGCTCGAAGAGCTTGCCCACGTCGTCGAGGAGACAAATGGGCCGGTATGCGGAGGGAGACTCCGCGGGCCGACCCTCCTTCCGGAGGAGGACCATCCTCGCCACCTTCCAACTGGGGGGGAATCGCCCGTCCCTCAGGCAGCGGTCGAACAACCGCCTGAGGTCGGCCCCAAGGACGCCCTGGGTCAAGACCCAAACCCGGCCGGGCACACCATCCGGACCCGGGGCCGTGTTACGAACCCCGAGCCGTCTGATGGCCGCTGCCAGCTCCTCCTGCGTGACCCCCAGCTCGGCCGTCCACTCCACTGGGACAGCCGCCGCCGCCAGAGGACGCGGTCCCCTCTCCCCAATTGGGAAGAGTGTATTGACCACGTCCTCCAGCAGCCGGGGGTCAAGACCCTCGGTGACGGGTGGCGCCCACGGGCGGAGCTTATTCAGCACCACCTTATATGGGCGCCCCCATGGATCGTCATCAAGGGTCTGGAGGAGCTCCTTCCATGCCTGGGTCTTGGCCCGTTTGATGGCGACCTGCAGAGCAACCCGCGCCACGCGGTATGCTCCATACAGGTCATCAGCTGCCCTCGCTCGCGCCACGCCGTCGCCTGTACGTTGACGACGGCGCGCGCGGGTGTACTGGCGTCGGGCGCGGACAGTCGCGACTCGCAACTCCGCGATCGCGTCCGACCACCAGTACACCGCCCGGCGAGGAGAAGCCCGCCCGACCCGAGGCATCGCCGCGTCACAAATACCCGCGACCAATGCTCCGAGCCGGGCGACCTCCTCCTCTATGCTCGGCAACTCGGCCGCTCCCTGCGGCCAAGTTGCAGCGAGGGCAGCTGCCATCAGGGCGTCCTTGTCCAGGCGCCGAAGCGCCCAGCGGCGTGGAGGGGTGCCACGCAGGCGGCCGTGTCGGGATGCACTCGCGGCGGCAGAGACCTCCATCCGGATGTACCGGTGATCGGAGAGTGTCTCTGCCCCCGCGACCACGTGCCAACCCGACACCATGCGCACGGCGTTGGGGGTCGCGAATCCAACATCCACGATGGACCCCCCATATCGCCGCACGCATGTGTGCTCCGACCCCCGGTTCAATACCCGGAGGTCGAGCCCCGCCGCCCAATCGCCCAGGATCCCGCCGCGAACGGAGGTCCTGGGGGATCCCCAAGCCACCGACTTGGCATTAAAATCCCCCAGGACCAGCACCGGCCGGGCCGCGTAGCGCTGCACGCATGCCGCGACCTCGGCCAGGTACAGCTCGAACGCAGCGTGACCGCTACGGGGCGAAATGTAGCACCCCACCACAGCGACTCCCCCCCAGTCCACGGCGACGAATCCCCGACCGCGCTCCAACAAGGAGAACGGTGGGGACCCGTCGCCCCCTCCCCATACCGTCGCCACCAAGCCGTCCGCGTCGCCCACCCAATGAGGGTGATCAGGGACGCGGTACGGCTCGGCGGCGACCGCCAGGCCAACCCCCCACTCCGCGAGGACTTGGGACATCAAGTCCTGTGCCGCGCGGCAGTGGTTGAGGTTGGCCTGGAGGAGGAGGCGGGGCGGCATTAATTAATGGCCGCGCCAGCCTCCTCCTGGCCGTCCGTCCCCGTAGCACCGTCCACCTCCATGGAGGACGATGCCACCGCCCTCGGCACCGGAGCCGGTGCAGCCCGCCTCTTCCTCTCCTTCCGGGAGGGGGGGGGGGGAGCACTTCTTGCTCCCCACCCTGTGATCGGCTGGCCTCCCCATGTCCGCACACAGCGGGCAGTGGGGGGCCGCCGAGCACTGGCTCGCACGGTGCTCTTTGGCACCGCAGCGGTAACACTGACCGCTGCGGTCCACCGGCGAGGTGCACCACTGCCTCACGTGCCCCAATTCGAGGCAGCGGTGACACTGGAGCGGGCGCGGCGCGAGGATTTCCACTCGCGCCGAAACCCACCCCACCAACACCCTCCCGGATTCCGCCACCTTACGGGCGGCGGAGAGGGGGCACCGGGCCCACACTGACCCGAGGCCGGAGGGCGACCTACGGATCTCTCCGATCCGCAGGTCCTCCACAGGACAGTCCCCCGCCCTCGCAAGGGCACGGGACACATCCTGTGCGCTGACCGAGTCGTCCAGCCCACAAACGCGCATCTCCGTGCGCTTCGTGGGCCGGGCGACCCGGACACCTCGCTCGCCCAGCTGCTCCCGGAGCCTCTGGGCGAGACGATCCGCCTTCGCGCCGCCTTCTGCACCGTGGATCTCCAGCAAGAGACCCCCGGTCACGGCCCTCTTCGCCCTCACGGAGGCGATGCCCAGCTCTTCCAGGGAGATATTCTCCCTGGCGAGCCGCATCGCCTCCGCGAGGGTCAGGTCGCCCCCCTGCGCAACGGTCAGCGTCACCGCTGCCGTTTTTGGGGGACGACCTGGTCGTGCCTTCCCGACCTTCGCGGCCTTTACCTTGGCCGCCGGCGGCGGAGGCGGAGGCTGCGGTTGCGAGGCCTTCCTCGCCGCCCGCTTCGCCTTCCGCCCCACCACCTCACTCCACGCCACCCCCCCTTGGGAGGGTGCTGTGGAGGACGCGACCACCGCGACCACGGGTACACCACCCCCCTTGGGGGTCGCGACCCGGGGCCCTGGTGCCGCAACGCTGGGCGGAGCCTTCACTCCGCCCTTCTTTGCCTTCCCCGACTGTACCGGAACAGGTCGGGGAGGCACCGCCTTCCTGCTCACCGCTCTTCCGGCGAGGAGCTCCTCCCGGAAGGCGGCCAGCTTGCCATCAATCATGTCCCCAATCCTCCTCAGAAGATCGTCTTCTGAGGAGGACGGGGACTTCTTCACGGGCGGAGTGCGGGTGGAGGGGCCCGCGGTGCCCCGCACCACTGCCGCCGCACTCCGCTTCTTTACCTCCGCCGAGGGACGCGGCGGTGGAGGAGGAGGGAGGATGGGAGGGAGGGCCGCGCTGTTCCACAGCGCCTCTGCCCTCCTCCTCCCCTGTCGCTCCTCCTCCAACAGGAGCTGCAGACGGGCGTTCCGCCCTCTGAGCTCCCGCGCCGCCTCCCTCATTTCCTCCGCCGCGGCCTTCAGGGCCTCCGCGCCACCGCTATTCTGCCCCTTAAAGGCGCAGGCAGCGGCGACTTTCTCCACCCGCCTCAGGGACGAGGAGATCCTCTCCGATATCTCCTCGGTCACCTCGTCCCTGAGGCAACTCAGCCTCACCGACGGGCTCATCGACCCGCCCACCTCGACGACGGCCTGCCCCGCCCTCTTCCTCTTAGAGCCTATGAGGCTCCTGGTGGAGGAGAAGGACGAGACTGACGCAGTCTCGTCGTCCTCCTCCACCTTCCACGAAGCCGGGCCAGGTGCTGGAGGCGGCGCGAGCGCCGTCACTCCAGTCCCAACACCGCCTTCGTCCTCCCCCTCTGACTTACCCCGTCCCATCCCCGTTTTAATATTGAACTCCATAATATTCCCACGAGCAGGTCGGAAGAAAAGGTCCGCCCGGGCAGAGCCGCCTTACCCGGGTAAGCCTATATACCCCGGGGGTTCGGCAGGTTCCCCGGAGGTGGTCGCTTGGGATTGGGCCTTCTCCCCCAACCATGCATCCCATCGCCGCGCACCATAGCTTAGGATTGGAGGGCGATTTTATAGAGTCGCCATACTCGTGGCCCAGGCGGTTAAGCCAAGACCCCCGTTCCTCCTGCCGTCACGTACCATTCACAAAACCAATAGGGAATTGTGAATGGGTCGTTGTGACGACCAACAGGAGGCTTACGGTGTGTGTATGACTCGGGTACCCCGGGTTCGTTAAGCCCGTACTGCAGCTGAAAGGCTGGCAGCCCCTGAGGGAATCCCAGACCTATCCTAGACCTAACATGCGTTATCCTCTAAAATATTAATCGAAACCAGGTTCAATGGACTGTTTCTGTGTGGTACCACATTACTACGTGATCCACACCAAAAAAAACCCAGGATCTGTTCAACAAGAATGAGAAATATGCGAAAGTATGAGCCTGACGAGAGCAAATCCCAGACCTAACCAAGACCTAACATGCGTTATCCTCTAAAATAATGATAGAAACCACGTTTAGTTGACTGTTTCAGTGTGGTACCACATTACTACGTGATCCAATCCAGAAAAAGCCCAGGATCTAGCCATCAAGTATGAGAAATATGCGAAAGTATGAGCCTGCTGAGGGCAAATCCTAGACCTTACCCAGACCTAACATTCGTAATCATCTAACATATTGATCGAAACCAGGTTTAGTTGACTGTTTCAGTGTGGTACCACTTTACTACGAGATCCAAAGTAGAAAAAACCCTCCATCAAGGCAACATATATGTTAAAACTGCGAAAGTATGAACCTGATTAGGGCAAATCCCAGGCCTAACCTAGACCTAACATGCGTTATCCTCTAAAATCTTGATCGAAACCAGGTTTAGTGGACAGTTTCAGTGTGGTACCACATTACTACGTGATCCAATCCAGAAAAAGCCCAGGATCTAGCCATCAAGTATGAGAAATATGCGAAAGTATGAGCCTGCTGAGGGCAAATCCTAGACCTTACCCAGACCTAACATTCGTAATCATCTAACATATTGATCGAAACAAGGTTTAATCGACTGTTTCAGTGTGGTACCACATTACTACGTGATCCAAACCAGAAAAAGCCCAGAATCTGGCAAACAAGTATGAGAAATATTGCGAAAGTACAAGCCTGATGAGAGCAAATCCCAGACCTAACCTTGACCTAACATGAATTATTCTCTAAAATATTGATCGAAACCAGGTTTAGTGGACTGTTTCAGTGTGGTACCACATTACTACCTGATCGAAACAAGAAAAAACATAGGATCTGTTCAAGAAGCATGTGAAGAATGCGAAAGTATGAGACTGACGAGGGCAAATCCCAGACCTAACATGTGTTATCTTTTAAAATAATGACGGAAACCAGGTTTAATTGACGGTTCCAGTGTGGTACGACATTACTACGAGATCCAATCCACAAAAGGCCCACGATCTAGCCATCAAGTATGAGAAATATGAGAGGGATGAGCCTGATGAGGGCAAATACTAGACCTAACCCAGACCTAACATGCGTTATCCTCTAAAATATTTATCAAGACCAAGTTTAATTGAATGTTTCAGTGTTGTACCACATTACTGCGAGATCCAAACCAGAAAAAACCCAGGATCTGTTCAACAAGTATGTGAAGAATGCGAAAGTATGAGTCTGATAATGGCAAATCCTATACCTAACATAGACCTAACATTCGTTATCCTCTAAAATATTGATCGAAACCAGGTTTAATTGAATGTTTCAGTGTGGTACCGCATTACTACGTGATCCATACCAGAAAAAGCCCAGGATCTAACCATCAAGTATGAGAAATATGCGAAAGTACGAGCCTGATGAGAGCAAATCCCAGACCTATCCCAGACATAACTTGCGTTAGGCTCCAAAATATTGATCGAAACCAGGTACAATGGACTGTTTCAGTGTGGTACCACATTACCACGTGATCCAAACCAGAAAAAACCCAGGATCTGTTCAACAAGTATGTGATGTATGCGAATGTATGAGTCTGATGAGGGAAAATCCCATGCCTAACCTAGACCTAACTTGCGTTGTCCTCTAAAATATTGATGGAAACCAGGTACAATGGACTGTTTCAGTGTGGTACCACATTACCACGTGATCCAAACCAGAAAAAACCCAGGATCCGTTCAACAAGTATGTGAAGAATGCGAAAGTATGAGTCTGGTGAGTGAAAATCCCAGGCCTAACCTAGACCTAACATGCGTTACCCTCAAAAATATTATTCGAAACCAGGTTTAATCGACAGTTTCAGTGTGGTAGCACATTACTACGTGGTCCAAACCAGAAAAAACCCAGGATCTGTTTAACAAGTATGTGAAGAATGCGAAAGTATGAGTCTGATGAGGGAAAATCCCATGCCTAACCTAGACCTAACTTGCGTTGTCCTCTAAAATATTGATGGAAACCAGGTTTAATTGACTGTTTCAGTGTGGTACCACGTTACTTCGTGAACCAATCCAGAAAAAGCCCAGGATCTAGCCATCAAGTATGAGAAATATGCGAAAGAATGAGCCTGATGAGGGCAAATCCTAGACCTAACCCAGACCTAACATGCGTTATCCTCTAAAATATTTATCAAGACCAGGTTTAATTGACTGTTTCAGTGTGATACCACATTACTACGTGATCCAATCGAGAAAAAACCCAGGATCCGTTCAACAAGTAAGTGATAAACGCGAAAGAATGAGCCGGATGAGAGCAAATCCCAGACCTATCCCAGACATAACTTGCGTTATCCTCTAAAACATTGACCGAAACCAGGTTTAATTGACTGTTTCAGTGAGGTACCACTATACTACGTGATCCAAAGCAGAAAAAACCCTCGATCATGTCAACATGTATGTTAAAACTGCGAAAGTATGACCCTGACTTGGGTAAATCCTAGGCCTAACCTAGACCTAACATGCGTTATCCTCTAAAATATTGATCGAAACCAGGTTTAATGGACTGTTTCAGTGTGATACCACATTAGTACGTGATCCAAAGCAGAAAAAACCATCGATCAGGTCAACATGTATGTTAAAACTGCGAAAGGATGACCCTGATGAGGGCAAATCCCAGACCTAACCTAGACCTAACATGTGTGATCCTCTAAAACAATAATCGAAACGAGGTTTAATTGACTGTTTCAGTGTGGTACCACTATACTACGTGAACCAAAGCAGAAAAAACCCTCGAACATGTCAACATGTATGTTAAAACTGCTAAAGTATGACCCTGATTTGGGTAAATCCCAGGCCTAACCTGAACCTGACATGCGTTATCCTCTAAAATATTGATCGAAACCAGGTTTAACGGACTGTTTCAGTGTGGTACCACATTACTACGTGATCCAAACCAGAAAAAACCCAGGATCCGTTCAACAAGTATCTGAAAAACGCGAAAGTATGAGCCTGATAAAGGCAAATCCCAGACCTATCCCAGACATAACTTGCGTTATCCTCAAAAATATTGATCGAAACCAGGTTTAATTGACTGTTGCAGACTAAAACAACCCACCCCCCCCCCCCCTTAGGGCGGTTAAGGTCTTTAAACAATGAGAAATATGCGGAAGTAAGAGTTGATGACTGCAAATCCCCGACCTATCCTAGGCCTAACATGTGTTATCCTCTAAAATATTAATCGAAACCAGGTATAATGGTCTGTTTCAGTGTGGTACCACATTACTACGTGATCGAAACCAGAAAAAACTCGGGATCTGTTCAAGAAGTATGTGAAGAATGCGCAAGTATGACACTGATGATGCCAAATCCTAGACCTAACATAGACCTAACATGTGTTATCCTCTAAAATATTGACGGAAACCAGGTTTAATTGAATGTTTCAGTGTGGTACCACATTACTACGTGATCCATACCGGAAAAAACCTAGGATCTGTTCAACAAGTATGTGAAGTATGCGAAAGTATGAGTCTGATGAGGGCAAATCCCAGACCTAACCCAGACCTAACATGAATTATTGTCTAAAATATTGATCGAAACCAAGCTTAATCGACTGCTTCGTGTGGTACCACATTACTACGTGATCCAAACGAGAAAAAACCGAGGATCTGGCCAACAAGAATGAGAAATATGCGAAAGTATGAGCCTGACGAGAGCAAATCCCAGACCTAACATAGACCTAACATGCGTTATCTTCTAAAATATTGATCGAAACCAGGTTTAGTGGACTGTTTCAGTGTGGTACCACATTACCACGTGATCCAAACCAGAAAAAACCCAGGATCCGTTAAACATGTATGTGAAAAACGCGAAGGTATGAGTCTGATGAGAGAAAATCCCAGACCTAACATAGACCTAACATGAATTATTCTCTAAAATATTCATCGAAACCAGGTTTAATTGAGTGTTTCATTGTGGTACCACTTTACTACGTGATCCAAAGCAGAAAAAACCCTCGATCAGGTCAACATGTATGTTAAAACTGCGAAAGGATGAACCTGATTAGGCCAAATCCCAGGCCTAACCTAGACCTATCATGCGTTATCCTCTAAAATCTTGGTCGAAACCAGGTTTAGTGGTCTGTTTCAGTGTGGTACCACATTACTGCGTGATCCATACCAGAAAAAACCCAGGATATGTTCAACAAGTATGTGAAACATGCGAAAGTATGACCCTGATGAGGGCAAATCCCAGACCTATCCCAGACCTAACTTGCGTTTTCCACTAAAATATTGATGGAAACCAGGTTTAATTGACTGTTTCAGTGTGGTACCACATTACTACGTGATCCAAACCAGAAAAAACCCAGGACCTGTTCAACAAGAATGAGAAATATGCGAAAGTATGAGCCTGACGAGAGCAAATCCCAAACCTAACCTAGACCTAACATGCGTTATCCTCTAAAATATTAATCGAAACCACGTTTAGTTGACTGTTTGAGTGTGGTACCACTTTACTACGTGATCCAAAGTAGAAAAAACCCTCGATCAGGTCAACATGTATGTTAAAACTGCGAATGTATGGCCTTGATGAGGGCAAGTCCCAGGCCTATCCTAGACCTAACATGCGTTATCCTCTAACATATTGACGGAAACCAGGTTTAATTGAATGTTTCATTGTGGTACCACATTACTACGTGATCCATACCAGAAAAAAACCCTCGATCAGGTCAACATGTATGTTAAAACTGCGAAAGGATGAACCTGATTAGGCCAAATCCCAGGCCTAACCTAGACCTATCATGCGTTATCCTCTAAAATCTTGGTCGAAACCAGGTTTAGTGGACAGTTTCAGTGTTGTATCACATTACTACGTGATCCAAACCAGAAAAAACCCAGGATCCGTTCAACAAGTATGTGAAAAACGCAAAAGTATGAGCCTGATGAGGGCAAATCCCAGACCTATCCCAGACATAACTTGCGTTATCCTCTAAAATATTGATCGAAACCAGGTTTAGTTGACTGTTTCAGTGTGGTACCACTTTACTACGTGATCCAAAGTAGAAAAAACCCTCGATCAGGTCAACATGTATGTTAAAACTGCGAATGTATGGCCCTGATAAGGGCAAGTCCCAGGCCTAACCTAGACCTAACATGCGTTATCCTCTAACATATTGACGGAAACCAGGTTTAATTGAATGTTTCATTGTGGTACCACATTACTACGTGATCCATACCAGAAAAAAACCAGGATCCGTTCAACAAGTATGTGAAGAATGCGAAAGTATGAGTCTGGTGAGTGAAAATCCCAGGCCTAACCTAGACCTAATATGCGTTACCCTCAAAAATATTATTCGAAACCAGGTTTAATCGACAGTTTCAGTGTGGTAGCACATTACTACGTGGTCCAAACCAGAAAAAACCCAGGATCTGTTCAACAAGTATGTGAAGAATGCGAAAGTATGAGTCTGATGAGGGAAAATCCCATGCCTAACCTAGACCTAACTTGCGTTGTCCTCTAAAATATTGATGGAAACCAGGTTTAATTGACTGTTTCAGTGTGGTACCACGTTACTTCGTGAACCAATCCAGAAAAAGCCCAGGATCTAGCCATCAAGTATGAGAAATATGCGAAAGAATGAGCCTGATGAGGGCAAATCCTAGACCTAACCCAGACCTAACATGCGTTATCCTCTAAAATAATGATAGAAACCACGTTTAGTTGACTGTTTCAGTGTGGTACCACTTTACTACGAGATCCAAAGTAGAAAAAACCCTCCATCAAGGCAATATGTATGTTAAAACTGCGAAAGTATGAACCTGATTAGGGCAAATCCCAGGCCTAACCTAGACCTAACATGCGTTATCCTCTAAAATCTTGATCGAAACCAGGTTTAGTGGACAGTTTCAGTGTGGTACCACATTACTACGTGATCCAATCCAGAAAAAGCCCAGGATCTAGCCATCAAGTATGAGAAATATGCGAAAGTATGAGCCTGCTGAGGGCAAATCCTAGACCTTACCCAGACCTAACATTCGTAATCATCTAACATATTGATCGAAACAAGGTTTAATCGACTGTTTCAGTGTGGTACCACATTACTACGTGATCCAAACCAGAAAAAGCCCAGAATCTGGCAAACAAGTATGAGAAATATTGCGAAAGTACAAGCCTGATGAGAGCAAATCCCAGACCTAACCTTGACCTAACATGAATTATTCTCTAAAATATTGATCGAAACCAGGTTTAGTGGACTGTTTCAGTGTGGTACCACATTACTACCTGATCGAAACAAGAAAAAACCCAGGATCCGTTCAACAAGTATGTGAAGAATGCGAAAGTATGAGTCTGGTGAGTGAAAATCCCAGGCCTAACCTAGACCTAATATGCGTTACCCTCAAAAATATTATTCGAAACCAGGTTTAATCGACAGTTTCAGTGTGGTAGCACATTACTACGTGGTCCAAACCAGAAAAAACCCAGGATCTGTTCAACAAGTATGTGAAGAATGCGAAAGTATGAGTCTGATGAGGGAAAATCCCATGCCTAACCTAGACCTAACTTGCGTTGTCCTCTAAAATATTGATGGAAACCAGGTTTAATTGACTGTTTCAGTGTGGTACCACGTTACTTCGTGAACCAATCCAGAAAAAGCCCAGGATCTAGCCATCAAGTATGAGAAATATGCGAAAGAATGAGCCTGATGAGGGCAAATCCTAGACCTAACCCAGACCTAACATGCGTTATCCTCTAAAATATTTATCAAGACCAGGTTTAAGTGACTGTTTCAGTGTGATACCACATTACTACGTGATCCAATCCAGAAAAAACCCAGGATCCGTTCAACAAGTAAGTGATAAACGCGAAAGAATGAGCCGGATGAGAGCAAATCCCAGACCTATCCCAGACATAACTTGCGTTATCCTCTAAAACAATGACCGAAACCAGGTTTAATTGACTGTTTCAGTGAGGTACCACTATACTACGTGATCCAAAACAGAAAAAACCCTCGATCATGTCAACATGTATGTTAAAACTGCGAAAGTATGACCCTGACTTGGGTAAATCCCAGGCCTAACCTAGACCTAACATGCGTTATCCTCTAAAATATTGATCGAAACCAGGTTTAATGGACTGTTTCAGTGTGATACCACATTAGTACGTGATCCAAAGCAGAAAAAACCATCGATCAGGTCAACATGTATGTTAAAACTGCGAAAGGATGACCCTGATGAGGGCAAATCCCAGACCTAACCTAGACCTAACATGTGTGATCCTCTAAAACAATAATCGAAACGAGGTTTAATTGACTGTTTCAGTGTGGTACCACTATACTACGTGAACCAAAGCAGAAAAAACCCTCGAACATGTCAACATGTATGTTAAAACTGCTAAAGTATGACCCTGATTTGGGTAAATCCCAGGCCTAACCTGAACCTGACATGCGTTATCCTCTAAAATATTGATCGAAACCAGGTTTATCGGACTGTTTCAGTGTGGTACCACATTACTACGTGATCCAAACCAGAAAAAACCCAGGATCCGTTCAACAAGTATGTGAAAAACGCGAAAGTATGAGCCTGATAAAGGCAAATCCCAGACCTATCCCAGACATAACTTGCGTTATCCTCAAAAATATTGATCGAAACCAGGTTTAATTGACTGTTGCAGTGTGGTACCACATTACTACGTGATCGAATCCAGAAAAAGCCCAGGATCTAGCCATGAAGTATGAGAAATATGTGAAAGTATGAGCCTGACGAGGGCAAATCCTAGACCTAACCCAGACCTAACATGCGTTATCCTCTAAAATATTTATCAAGACCAGATTTAATTGAAAGTTCCAGTGTGGTACCACATTACTACGTGATCCAAACCAGAAAAAACCCAGGATCCGTTCAACAAGTATGTGAAGAATGCGAAAGTATGAGTCTGGTGAGTGAAAATCCCAGGCCTAACCTAGACCTAACATGCGTTATCCTCAAAAATATTAATCGAAACCAGGATTAATCGACTGTTTCAGTGTGGCACCGCATTACTACGTTATCCAAACCAGAAAAAGACCAGAATCTAGCCACCAAGTATGAGAAATATGCGAAAGTACGAGCCTGATGAGAGCAAATCCCAGACCTATCCCAGACATAACTTATGTTATCCTCTAAAACATTGACCGAAACCAGGTTTAATTGACTGTTTCAGTGTGGTACCACTATACTACGTGATCCAAAGCAGAAAAAACCCTCGATCATGTCAACATGTAAGTTAAAACTGCGGAAGTATGACCCTGATGAGGGAAAATCTCTGACCTATCCCAGACCTAACGTGCGTTATCCTAAAAAATATTGATCGAAACCAGGTTTAATGGTCTGCTACAGTGTGATACCACTTTACTACGTGATACAAAGCAGAAAAAACCCTCGATCAGGTCAACACGTATGTTAAAACTGCGGAAGTATGACCCTGATGAGGGCAAATCTCAGACGTATTCCAGACCTAACTTACGTTATCCTCTAAAATATTTATCAAGACCAGAATTAATTGACTGTTTCAGTGTGGTACCACATTACTACGTGATACAATCCAGAAATAGCCCAGGATCTAGCCATGAACTATAAGAAATATGCGAAAGTATGAGCCTGATGAGGGCAAATCCTAGACCTAACCCAGGCCTAACATGCGTTATCCTCAAAAATATTTATCAAGACCAGGTTTAATTGAATGTTTCAGTGTGATACCACATTACTACGTGATCCATACCAGAAAAAACCGAGGATCTGTTCAACAAGTATGTGAAAAATGCGAATGCATGAGACTGATGAGGGCAAATCACAGGCCTAACCTAGACATAACTTTCGTTATCTTCTTAAATATTGATCGAAACCAGGTTTAGTGGGCTGTTTCAGTGTGGTACCACATTACTGCGCGATCCAAACCAGAAAAAACCCAGGATTTGTTCAACAAGTATGTGAAAAATGCGAAAGTATGACCCTGATGAGGGCAAATCCCAGACCTACCCCAGACCTAACTTGCATTGTCCTCTAAAATATTGATCGAAACCAGGTTTAATTGACTGTTTCAGTGTGGTACCACATTACTACGTGATGCAATCCAGAAAAAGCCCAGGATCTAGCCATCTAGTATGAGAAATATGCGAAACAATGAGCCTGATGAGGGCGAATCCCAGGCCTAACCTATTCCTAAGATGCGTTGCCCTCTAAAATATTGATGGAAACCAGGTTTAATTGACAGTTTCAGTGTTGTACTTCATTACTACGTGATGCAATCCAGAAAAAGCCCAGGATCTAGCCATCAAGAGTGAGAAATATGCGAAAGAATGAGCCCGATGAGAGCAAATCCCAGACCTATCCCAGACCTAACATGAATTATTCTCTAAAATATTGATCGAAACCAGGTTTAGTTGACTGTTTCAGTGTGGTACCACATTACTACGTGGTCCAATCCAGAAATAGCCCAGGATCCAACCATGAAGTATGAGAAATATGCGAAAGTTTGAGCCTGATGAGGGCAAATCCTAGACCTAACCCAGACCTAACATGCGTTATCCTCTAAAATATAGTTATCAAGACCAGGTTTAATTGATTGTTTCAGTGTGGTACCACATTACTACGTGATCCACACCAGAAAAAACCCAAGATCCGGTTAACAAGTATGTGAAGAATGCGAAAGTATGAGTCTGATGAGTGAAAATCCCAGGACTAACCTAGACCAAACATGCGTTATCCTCAAAAATATTAATCGAAACCTGGTTTAATCGACTGTTTCAGTGTGGTACCACACTACTACGTGATGCAATCCGGAAAAAGCACAGGATCTAGCCATCTAGTATGAGAAATATCCGAAACAATGAGCCTGATGAGGGCGAATCCCAGACCTAACTTGCGTTATCCTCTAAAATATTGATCGAAACAAGGTTTAATTGACTGTTTCAGCGTGGTACCACATTACTGCGTGATACAATCCAGAAACAGCCCAGGATCTAGCCATTAAGTACGAGAAATATGCGAAAGTATGAGCCTGATGGGGGCAAATCCTAGACCTAACCCAAACCTAACATGCGTTATCCTCTAAAATATTTATCAAGACCAGGTTTAATTGAATGTTTCAGTGTGGTGCCACATTACTACGTGAACAAAACCAGAAAAAACCTAGGATCCGTTCAACAAGTATGTGAAGAAACCGAAAGTATGAGTCTGATGAGTGAAAATCCCAGGGCTAACCTAGACCTAACATGCGTTATCCTCTAAAATAATGATCCAAACCAGGTTTAATGGACTGTTTCAGTGTGGTACCACTTTACTACGTGATCCAAAGCAGAAAAACCCTCGATCAGATCAACATGTATGTTAAAACTGCGAAAGTATGACCCTGATGAGGGCAAATCCCAGGCCTAACCTAGACCTAACATGCGTTATCCTCTAAAATATTTATCAAGACCAGGTTTAATTGAATGTTTCAGTGTGGTACTACATTACTACGTGATTCAATCCAGAAATAGCCCAGGATCTAGCCATGAAGTATGAGAAATATGCGAAAGTATGAGCCTGATGAGAGCAAATCCCAGACCTAACCTTGACCTAACATGATTTATTCTCTAAAATATTGATCGAAACCAGGTTTAATGGACTGTATCAGTGTGGTACCACATTACTACGTGATCCAAACCAGAGAAAACCCAGGATCTGTTCAACAAGTATGTGAAGAACGCGAAAGTATGAGCCTGATGAGGGCAAATCCTAGACCTAACCCAGACCAAGCATGCGTTATCCTCAAAAATATTGATCGAAACCTGGTTTAATCGACTGTTTCAGTGTGGTACCACATTACTATGTGATCCAAACCAGAAAATAACCCAGGATCTGTTCAACGAGTATGTGAAGTGTGCGAAAGTTTGAGTCTGATCAGGGCAAATCCCAACCAATCCCAGACCTAACTTGCGTTATCCTCTAAGATATTGATCGAAACCAGGTTTAATCGACTGTTTCAGTGTGGTACCACATTACTACGTGATCCAAACCAGAAAAAACCCAGGATCAGTTCAACAAGTATGTGGAAAACGCGATAGTATGAGCCTGATGAGGGCGAATCCCAGACCTATCTCAGACCTAACTTGCCTTATCCTCTAAAATATTGATCAAAACCAGGTTTAATTGACTGTTTCAGTGTGGTACCACATTACTACGTGATCCAATCCTGAAATAGCCCAGGATCTAGCCATGAAGTATAAGAAATATGCGAAAGTAAGAGCCTGACGAGGGCAAATCCTAGACCTAACCCAGACCTAGCATGCGTTATCCTTTAAAATATTTATCATGACCAGGTTTAATCGACTGTTTCAGTGTGGTACCACATTACTACGTGACCCAAACCAGAAAAAACCCAGGATCTGTTCAACAAGTATGTGAAAAATGCGAAAGTATGAGCCTGATGAGGGCAAATCCCAGACCTATCCCAAACCAAACTTGCGTTAACCTCTAAAATATTGATCGAAACCAGGTTTAATTGACTGTTTCAGTGTGGTACCACATTACTACGTGATACAATCCAGAAACAGCCCATGATCTAGCCATGAAGTATGAGAAATATGCGAAAGTATGAGCCTGATGAGGGCAAATCCTAGACCTAACCCAAACCTAACATGCGTTATCCTCTAAAATATTGATCGAAACCAGGTTTAATTGACTGTTTCAGTGTGGTACCACATTACTACGTGATCCAATCCAGAAATAGCACAGGATCCAGCCATGAAGTATGAGAAATATGCGAAAGTATGAGCCTGATGAGGGCAAATCCTGGACCTAACCCAGACCTAACATGCGTTATCCTCTAAAATAATTATCAAGACCAGGTTTAATTGTATGTTTCAGTGTGGTACCACATTACTACGTGATCCAAACCAGAAAAAACCCAGGATCTGTTCAACAAGTATGTGAAAAATGCGAAAGTATGAGCCTGATGATGGCAAATCCCAGGCCTAACCCAGACCTAACTTGTATTATCCTCTAAAATAATGATCCAAACCAGGTTTAATCGACTGTTTCAGTGTGGTACCACATTACTACGTGATCCAAACCAGAAAAAACCCAGGATCAGTTCAACAAGTATTTGAAAAACGCGAAAGTATGAGCCTGATGAGGGCGAATCTCAGACCTATCCCAAACCAAACTTGCGTTAACCTCTAAAATATTGATCGAAACCAGGTTTAATTGACTGTTTCAGTGTGGTACCACATTACTACGTGATACAATCCAGAAACAGCCCATGATCTAGCCATGAAGTATGAGAAATATGCGAAAGTATGAGCCTGATGAGGGCAAATCCTAGACCTAACCCAAACCTAACATGCGTTATCCTCTAAAATATTTATCAAGACCAGGTTTAATTGTATGTTTCAGTGTGGTACCACATTACTACGTGATACAATCCAGAAACAGCCCATGATCTAGCCATGAAGTATGAGAAATATGCGAAAGTATGAGCCTGATGAGGGCAAATCCTAGACCTAACCCAAACCTAACATGCGTTATCCTCTAAAATATTGATCGAAACCAGGTTTAATTGACTGTTTCAGTGTGGTACCACATTACTACGTGATACAATCCAGAAACAGCCCAGGATCTAGCCATGAAGTATGAGAAATATGCGAAAGTATGAGCCTGATGGGGGCAAATCCTAGACCTAACCCAAACCTAACATGCGTTATCCTCTAAAATCTTTATCAAGACCAGGTTTAGTTGAATGTTTCAGAGTGGTACCACATTACTACGTGAACCAAACCAGAAAAAACCCAGGATCCGTTCAACAAGTATGTGAAGAATGCGAAAGTATGAGTCTGATGAGTGAAAATCCCAGGGCTAACCTAGACCTAACATGCGTTATCCTCTAAAATAATGATCCAAACCAGGTTGAATGGACTGTTTCAGTGTGGTACCACTTTACTACGTGATCCAAAGCAGAAAAACCCTCGATCAGGTCAACATGTACGTTAAAACTGCGAAAGTATGACCCTGATGAGGGCAAATCCCAGGCCTAACCCAGACCTGACATGCGTTGTCCTCTAAAATATTGATGGAAACCAGGTTTAATTGACTGTTTCAGTGTTGTACTTCATTACCACGTGATGCAATCCAGAAAAAACCCAGGATCTGTTCAATATGTTTGTGAAGAACGCGAAAGTATGAGCCTGATGAGGGCGAATCCCAGACCTATCCCAGACCTAACTTGCGTTATCCTCTAAAATATTGATCGAAACCAGGTTTAATTGAATGTTTCAGTGTGGTACCACATTACTACGTGATGCAATCCAGAAAAAGCCCAGGATCTAGCCATCAAGTATGAGAAATATGCGAAAGTATGAGCCTGATGAGGGCAAATCCTGGACCTAACCCAGACCTAACATGCGTTAGCCTCTAAAATATTGATCGAAACCAGATTTCATGGACTGTTTCAGTGTGATACCACATTACTACGTGATTCAAACCAGAAAAAACGCAGGATCTGTTCAACAAGTGTGTGAAGAATGCGAAGGTATCAGACTGATGAGAGCAAATTCCAGATCTAACCCAGACCTAACATGCGTTATCCTCTAAAATATTGATCGAGACCAGGTTTAATTGAATGTTTCAGTGTGGTACCACATTACTACGTGAACCAAACCAGAAAAAACCCAGGATCCGTTCAACAAGTATGTGAAGAATGCGAAAGTATGACTCTGATGAGGGCTAATCCCAGGCCTAACCTAGACCTAACATGCGTTATCCTCTAAAATATTGATCGAAACCAGATTTCATGGACTGTTTCAGTGTGGTACCACATTACTATGTGATACAATCCAGAAACAGCCCGGGATCTAGCCATGAAGTATGAGAAATATGCGAAAGCATGAGCCTGATGAGGGCAAATCCTAGACCTAACCCAAACCTAGCATGCGTTATCCTCTAAAATCTTTATCAAGACCAGGTTTAATTGAATGTTCCAGTGTGGTACCACATTACTACGTGATCCAAACCAGAAAATAACCCAGGATCTGTTCAACGAGTATGTGAAGTGTTCGAAAGTATGATTCTGATGAGTGAAAATCCCAGGGCTAACCTAGACCTAACATGCGTTATCCTCTAAAATATTTATCCAAACCAGGTTCAATTGACTGTTTCAGCGTGGTACCACATTACTATGTGATACAATCCAGAAACAGCCCGGGATCTAGCCATGAAGTATGAGAAATATGCGAAAGCATGAGCCTGATGAGGGCAAATCCTAGACCTAACCCAAACCTAACATGCGTTATCCTCTAAAATCTTTATCAAGACCAGGTTTAATTGAATGTTTCAGTGTGGTCCCACATTACTGCGTGATCCAAACCAGAAAAAACCCAGGATCCGTTCAACAAGTATGTGAAGAATGCGAAAGTATGAGTCTGATGAGTGAAAATCCCCGGCCTAACCTAGACCTAACATGCGTTATCCTCAAAAATATTGATCGAAACCAGGTTTAATCGACTGTTTCAGTGTGGTACCTCACTACTTCGTGATCCAAACCAGAAAAAACCCAGGATCTGTTCAACAAGTATGCGAAAAACGCGAAACTGTGAGCCTGTTGAGGGCAAATCTTAGACCTAACCCAGACCTAAGATGCGTTATCCTCTAAAATATTTATCCAGACCAGGTTTCATTGAATGTTTCAGTGTCGTACCACATTACTACGTGATCCAATCCAGAAATAGCTCAGGATCTAGCCATGAGGTATTAGAAATATGCGAAAGAATGTGCCTGATGAGGGCAAATCCCAGACCTATCCCAGACCTAACTTGTATTATCCTCTAAAATAGTGATCGAAACAAGGTTTAATTGACTGTTTCAGCGTGGTACCACATTACTACGTGATCCAAACCAGAAAAAACCCAGGATCCGTTCAACAAGTATGTGAAGAATGCGAAAGTATGAGTCTGATGTGTGAAAATCCCAGGCCAAACCTAGACCTAACATGCGTCATCCTCAAAAATATTGATCGAAACCTGGTTTAATCGACTGTTTCAGTGTGGTACCACATTACTGTGTTATCCAAACCAGAAAATAACCCAGGATCTGTTCAACGAGTATGTGATGTGTGCGAAAGTATGAGTCTGATGAGGGCAAATCCCAGACCTATCCCAGACCTAACTTGTGTTATCCTCTAAAATATTGATCGAAACCAGGTTTAATCGACTGCTTCTTTGTGGTACCACATTACTACGTGATCCAAACCAGAAAAAACCCAGGATCAGTTCAACAAGTATGTGAAAAACGCGAAAGTATGAGCCTGATGAGGGCGAATCCCAGACCTATCCCAGACCTAACTTGCGTTATCCTCTAAAATATTGAACGAAACCAGGTTTAATTGACTGTTTCAGCGTGGTACCACATTACTACGTGATACCAACCAGAAACAGCCCAGAATCTAGCCATGCAGTATGAGAAATATGCGAAAGTATGAGCCTGATGGGGGCAAATCCTAAACCTAACCCAAACCTAACATGCGTTATCCTCTAAAATATTTATCAAGACCAGGTTTAATTGAATGTTTCAGTGTGGTACCACATTACTACGTGAACCAAACCAGAAAAAACCCAGGATCCGTTCAACAAGTATGTGAAGAATGCGAAAGTATGAGTCTGATGAGTGAAAATCCCAGGGCTAACCTAGACCTAACATGCGTTATCCTCTAAAATATTGATCGAAACCTGGTTTAATCGACTGTTTCAGTGTGGTACCACATTACTATGTGATCCAAACCAGAAAATAACCCAGGATCTGTTCAACGAGTATGTGAAGTGTGCGAAAATATGAGTCTGATGAGGGCAAATCCCAGACCTATCCCAGACCTAACATGCGTTATCCTCTAAAATATTTATCCAGACCAGGTTTCATTGAATGTTTCAGTGTGGTACCACATTACTACGTGATCCAATCCAGAAATAGCCCAGGATCTAGCCATGAAGTATGACAAATATGCGAAAGTATGAGCCTGATGAGGGCAAATCCTAGACCTAACCCAAACCTAACATGCGTTATCCTCTAAAATATTGATCGAAACAAGGTTTAATCGACTGTTTCAGTGTGGTACCACATTACTATGTGATCCAAACCAGAAAAAACCCAGGATCCGTTCAACAAGTATGTGAAGAATGCGAAAGTATGAGTCTGATGTGTGAAAATCCCAGGCCAAACCTAGACCTAACATGCGTCATCCTCAAAAATATTGAACGAAACCAGGTTTAATTGACTGTCTGATCGTGGTACCACATTACTACGTGATACAATCCAGAAACAGCCCAGGATCTAGCCATGCAGTCTGAGAAATATGCGAAAGTATGAGCCTGATGAGGGCAAATCTTAGACCTAACCCAGACCTAAGATGCGTTATCCTCTAAAATATTTATCCAGACCAGGTTTCATTGAATGTTTCAGTGTGGTACCACATTACTACGTGATCCAAACCAGAGAAAACCCAGGATCTGTTCAACAAGTATGTGAAGAACGCGAAAGTATGAGCCTGATGAGGGCAAATCCTAGACCTAACCCAGACCAAGCATGCGTTATCCTCAAAAATATTGATCGAAACCTGGTTTAATCGACTGTTTCAGTGTGGTACCACATTACTATGTGATCCAAACCAGAAAATAACCCAGGATCTGTTCAACGAGTATGTGAAGTGTGCGAAAGTTTGAGTCTGATCAGGGCAAATCCCAACCAATCCCAGACCTAACTTGCGTTATCCTCTAAAATATTGATCGAAACCAGGTTTAATCGACTGTTTCAGTGTGGTACCACATTACTACGTGATCCAAACCAGAAAAAACCCAGGATCAGTTCAACAAGTATGTGAAAAATGCGAAAGTATGAGCCTGATGAGGGCAAATCCCAGACCTATCCCAAACCAAACTTGCGTTAACCTCTAAAATATTGATCGAAACCAGGTTTAATTGACTGTTTCAGTATGGTACCACATTACTACGTGATCCAATCCAGAAATAGCACAGGATCCAGCCATGAAGTATGAGAAATATGCGAAAGTATGAGCCTGATGAGGGCAAATCCTGGACCTAACCCAGACCTAACATGCGTTATCCTCTAAAATAATTATCAAGACCAGGTTTAGTTGATTGTTTCAGTGTGGTACCACATTACTACGTGATCCAATCCTGAAATAGCCCAGGATCTAGCCATGAAGTATGAGAAATATGCGAAAGAATGAGCCTGATGAGGGCAAATCCCAGACCTATCCCAGACCTAACTTGTATTATCCTCTAAAATAATGTTAGAAACCAGGTTTAATCGACTGTTTCAGTGTGGTACCACATTACTACGTGATCCAAACCAGAAAAAACCCAGGATCAGTTCAACAAGTATTTGAAAAACGCGAAAGTATGAGCCTGATGAGGGCGAATCTCAGACCAATCCCGAACCAAACTTGCGTTAACCTCTAAAATATTGATCGAAACCAGGTTTAATTGACTGTTTCAGTGTGGTACCACATTACTACGTGATACAATCCAGAAACAGCCCATGATCTAGCCATGAAGTATGAGAAATATGCGAAAGTATGAGCCTGATGAGGGCAAATCCTAGACCTAACCCAAACCTAACATGCGTTATCCTCTAAAATATTTATCAAGACCAGGTTTAATTGTATGTTTCAGTGTGGTACCACATTACTACGTGATCCAAACCAGAAAAAACCCAGGATCTGTTCAACAAGTATGTGAAAAATGCGAAAGTATGAGCCTGATGATGGCAAATCCCAGACCTATCCCAAACCAAACTTGCGTTAACCTCTAAAATATTGATCGAAACCAGGTTTAATTGACTGTTTCAGTGTGGTACCACATTACTACGTGATCCGATCCAGAAATAGCCCAGGATCCAGCCATGAAGTATGAGAAATATGCTAAAGTATGAGCCTGATGAGGGCAAACCCTGGACCTAACCCAGACCTAACATGCGTTATCCTCTAAAATAATTATCAAGACCAGGTTTAGTTGATTGTTTCAGTGTGGTACCACATTACTACGTGATCCACACCAGAAAAAACCCAAGATCCGTTCAACAAGTATGTGAAGTGTGCGAAAGTATGAGTCTGATGAGGGCAAATCCCAGTCCTATCCCAGACCTAACTTGTATTATCCTATAAAATATTGATCGAAACCAGGTTTAATCGACTGTTTCAGTGTGGTACCACATTACTACGTGATCCAAACCAGAAAAAACCGAGGAGCAGTTCAACAATTATGTGAAAAACGCGAAAGTATGAGCCTGATGAGGGCGAATCCCAGACCTATCCCAGACCTAACTTGCGTTATCCTCTAAAATATTGATCGAAACAAGGTTTAATTGACTGTTTCAGCCCAGTGGTACCACATTACTACGTGATACAATCCAGAAACAGCCCAGGATCTAGCCATGAAGTATGAGAAATATGCGAAAGTATGAGCCTGATGGGGGCAAATCCTAGACCTAACCCAAACCTAACATGCGTTATCCTCTAAAATATTTATCAAGACCAGGTTTAATTGAATGTTTCAGAGTGGTACCACATTACTACGTGAACCAAACCAGAAAAAACCCAGGATCCGTTCAACAAGTATGTGAAGAATGCGAAAGTATGAGTCTGATGAGTGAAAATCCCAGGGCTAACCTAGACCTAACATGCGTTATCCTCTAAAATAATGATCCAAACCAGGTTGAATGGACTGTTTCAGTGTGGTACCACTTTACTACGTGATCCAAAGCAGAAAAACCCTCGATCAGGTCAACATGTACGTTAAAACTGCGAAAGTATGACCCTGATGAGGGCAAATCCCAGGCCTAACCCAGACCTGACATGCGTTGTCCTCTAAAATATTGATGGAAACCAGGTTTAATTGACTGTTTCAGTGTTGTACTTCATTACCACGTGATGCAATCCAGAAAAAACCCAGGATCTGTTCAATATGTTTGTGAAGAACGCGAAAGTATGAGCCTGATGAGGGCGAATCCCAGACCTATCCCAGACCTAACTTGCGTTATCCTCTAAAATATTGATCGAAACCAGGTTTAATTGAATGTTTCAGTGTGGTACCACATTACTACGTGATGCAATCCAGAAAAAGCCCAGGATCTAGCCATCAAGTATGAGAAATATGCGAAAGTATGAGCCTGATGAGGGCAAATCCTGGACCTAACCCAGACCTAACATGCGTTAGCCTCTAAAATATTGATCGAAACCAGATTTCATGGACTGTTTCAGTGTGATACCACATTACTACGTGATTCAAACCAGAAAAAACGCAGGATCTGTTCAACAAGTGTGTGAAGAATGCGAAGGTATGAGACTGATGAGAGCAAATTCCAGATCTAACCCAGACCTAACATGCGTTATCCTCTAAAATATTGATCGAGACCAGGTTTAATTGAATGTTTCAGTGTGGTACCACATTACTACGTGAACCAAACCAGAAAAAACCCAGGATCCGTTCAACAAGTATGTGAAGAATGCGAAAGTATGACTCTGATGAGGGCTAATCCCAGGCCTAACCTAGACCTAACATGCGTTATCCTCTAAAATATTGATCGAAACCAGATTTCATGGACTGTTTCAGTGTGGTACCACATTACTATGTGATACAATCCAGAAACAGCCCGGGATCTAGCCATGAAGTATGAGAAATATGCGAAAGCATGAGCCTGATGAGGGCAAATCCTAGACCTAACCCAAACCTAGCATGCGTTATCCTCTAAAATCTTTATCAAGACCAGGTTTAATTGAATGTTCCAGTGTGGTACCACATTACTACGTGATCCAAACCAGAAAATAACCCAGGATCTGTTCAACGAGTATGTGAAGTGTTCGAAAGTATGATTCTGATGAGTGAAAATCCCAGGGCTAACCTAGACCTAACATGCGTTATCCTCTAAAATATTTATCCAAACCAGGTTTAATGGACTGTTTCAGTGTGGTACCACTTTACTACGTGATCCAAAGCTGAAAAAACCCTCGATCAGGTCAACATGTATGTTAAAACAGCGAAAGTATGACCCTGATGAGGGCAAATTCCAGGCCTAACCTAGACCTAACATGCGTTGTCCTCTAAAATATTGATGGAAACCAGGTTTAATTGACTGTTTCAGTGTTGTACTTCATTACCTCGTGATCCAATCCACAAAAGGCCCAGGATCTAGCCATCAAATATGTGAAAAACGCGAAAGTATGAGCCTGATGAGGGCAAATCCCAGACCTATCCCACACCTAACTTGCGTTATCCTCTAAAATATTGCACGAAACCAGGTTCAATTGACTGTTTCAGCGTGGTACCACATTACTATGTGATACAATCCAGAAACAGCCCGGGATCTAGCCATGAAGTATGATAAATATGCGAAAGCATGAGCCTGATGAGGGCAAATCCTAGACCTAACCCAAACCTAACATGCGTTATCCTCTAAAATCTTTATCAAGACCAGGTTTAATTGAATGTTTCAGTGTGGTCCCACATTACTGCGTGATCCAAACCAGAAAAAACCCAGGATCCGTTCAACAAGTATGTGAAGAATGCGAAAGTATGAGTCTGATGAGTAACAATCCCCGGACTAACCTAGACCTAACATGCGTTATCCTCAAAACAATTGATCGAAACCAGGTTTAATCGACTGTTTCAGTGTGGTACCTCACTACTTCGTGATCCAAACCAGAAAAAACCCAGGATCTGTTCAACAAGTATGCGAAAAACGCGAAACTGTGAGCCTGATGAGGGCAAATCTTAGACCCAACCCAGACCTAAGATGCGTTATCCTGTACAATATTTATCCAGACCAGGTTTCATTGAATGTTTCAGTGTCGTACCACATTACTACGTGATCCAATCCAGAAATAGCTCAGGATGTAGCCATGAGGTATCAGAAATATGCGAAAGAATGTGCCTGATGAGGGCAAATCCCAGACCTATCCCAGACCTAACTTGTATTATCCTCTAAAATAGTGATCGAAACAAGGTTTAATTGACTGTTTCAGCGTGGTACCACATTACTACGTGATACAATCCAGAAATAGTCCAGGATCTAGCCATGAACTTTGAGAAATATGCGAAAGTATGAGCCTGACGAGGGCAAATCCTAGACCTAACCCAGACCTAACATGCGTTATCCTCTAAAATATTTATCAAGACCAGGTTTAATTGATTGTTTCAGAGTGGTCCCACATTACTACGTGATCCAAACCAGAAAAAACCCAGGATCCGTTCAACAAGTATGTGAAGAATGCGAAAGTATGAGTCTGATGTGTGAAAATCCCAGGCCAAACCTAGACCTAACATGCGTCATCCTCAAAAATATTGATCGAAACCTGGTTTAATCGACTGTTTCAGTGTGGTACCACATTACTGTGTTATCCAAACCAGAAAATAACCCAGGATCTGTTCAACGAGTATGTGATGTGTGCGAAAGTATGAGTCTGATGAGGGCAAATCCCAGACCTATCCCAGACCTAACTTGTGTTATCCTCTAAAATATTGATCGAAACCAGGTTTAATCGACTGCTTCTTTGTGGTACCACATTACTACGTGATCCAAACCAGAAAAAACCCAGGATCAGTTCAACAAGTATGTGAAAAACGCGAAAGTATGAGCCTGATGAGGGCGAATCCCAGACCTATCCCAGACCTAACTTGCGTTATCCTCTAAAATATTGACCGAAACCAGGTTTAATTGACTGTTTCAGCGTGGTACCACATTACTACGTGAACCAAACCAGAAAAAACCCAGGATCCGTTCAACAAGTATGTGAAGAATGCGAAAGTATGAGTCTGATGAGTGAAAATCCCAGGGCTAACCTAGACCTAACATGCGTTATCCTCTAAAATATTGATCGAAACCTGGTTTAATCGACTGTTTCAGTGTGGTACCACATTACTATGTGATCCAAACCAGAAAATAACCCAGGATCTGTTCAACGAGTATGTGAAGTGTGCGAAAATATGAGTCTGATGAGGGCAAATCCCAGACCTATCCCAGACCTGACATGCGTTATCCTCTAAAATATTTATCCAGACCAGGTTTCATTGAATGTTTCAGTGTGGTACCACATTACTACGTGATCCAATCCAGAAATAGCCCAGGATCTAGCCATGAAGTATGACAAATATGCGAAAGTATGAGCCTGATGAGGGCAAATCCTAGACCTAACCCAAACCTAACATGCGTTATCCTCTAAAATATTGATCGAAACAAGGTTTAATCGACTGTTTCAGTATGGCACCACATTACTATGTGATCCAAACCAGAAAAAACCCAGGATCCGTTCAACTAGTATGTGAAGAATGCGAAAGTATGAGTCTGATGTGTGAAAATCCCAGGCCAAACCTAGACCTAACATGCGTCATCCTCAAAAATATTGAACGAAACCAGGTTTAATTGACTGTCTGATCGTGGTACCACATTACTACGTGATACAATCCAGAAACAGCCCAGGATCTAGCCATGCAGTCTGAGAAATATGCGAAAGTATGAGCCTGATGAGGGCAAATCTTAGACCTAACCCAGACCTAATATGCGTTATCCTCTAAAATATTTATCCAGACCAGGTTTCATTGAATGTTTCAGTGTGGTACCACATTACTACGTGATCCAATCCAGAAATAGCCCAGGATCTAGCCATGAAGTATGAGAAATATGCGAAAGAATGAGCCTGATGAGGGCAAATCCCAGACCTATCCCAGACCTAACTTGTATTATCCTCTAAAATAATGTTAGAAACCAGGTTTAATCGACTGTTTCAGTGTGGTACCACATTACTACGTGATCCAAACCAGAAAAAACCCAGGATCAGTTCAACAAGTATTTGAAAAACGCGAAAGTATGAGCCTGATGAGGGCGAATCTCAGACCAATCCCGAACCAAACTTGCGTTAACCTCTAAAATATTGATCGAAACCAGGTTTAATTGACTGTTTCAGTGTGGTACCACATTACTACGTGATACAATCCAGAAACAGCCCATGATCTAGCCATGAAGTATGAGAAATATGCGAAAGTATGAGCCTGATGAGGGCAAATCCTAGACCTAACCCAAACCTAACATGCGTTATCCTCTAAAATATTTATCAAGACCAGGTTTAATTGTATGTTTCAGTGTGGTACCACATTACTACGTGATCCAAACCAGAAAAAACCCAGGATCTGTTCAACAAGTATGTGAAAAATGCGAAAGTATGAGCCTGATGATGGCAAATCCCAGACCTATCCCAAACCAAACTTGCGTTAACCTCTAAAATATTGATCGAAACCAGGTTTAATTGACTGTTTCAGTGTGGTACCACATTACTACGTGATCCGATCCAGAAATAGCCCAGGATCCAGCCATGAAGTATGAGAAATATGCTAAAGTATGAGCCTGATGAGGGCAAACCCTGGACCTAACCCAGACCTAACATGCGTTATCCTCTAAAATAATTATCAAGACCAGGTTTAGTTGATTGTTTCAGTGTGGTACCACATTACTACGTGATCCACACCAGAAAAAACCCAAGATCCGTTCAACAAGTATGTGAAGTGTGCGAAAGTATGAGTCTGATGAGGGCAAATCCCAGTCCTATCCCAGACCTAACTTGTATTATCCTATAAAATATTGATCGAAACCAGGTTTAATCGACTGTTTCAGTGTGGTACCACATTACTACGTGATCCAAACCAGAAAAAACCGAGGAGCAGTTCAACAATTATGTGAAAAACGCGAAAGTATGAGCCTGATGAGGGCGAATCCCAGACCTATCCCAGACCTAACTTGCGTTATCCTCTAAAATATTGATCGAAACAAGGTTTAATTGACTGTTTCAGCCCAGTGGTACCACATTACTACGTGATACAATCCAGAAACAGCCCAGGATCTAGCCATGAAGTATGAGAAATATGCGAAAGTATGAGCCTGATGGGGGCAAATCCTAGACCTAACCCAAACCTAACATGCGTTATCCTCTAAAATATTTATCAAGACCAGGTTTAATTGAATGTTTCAGAGTGGTACCACATTACTACGTGAACCAAACCAGAAAAAACCCAGGATCCGTTCAACAAGTATGTGAAGAATGCGAAAGTATGAGTCTGATGAGTGAAAATCCCAGGGCTAACCTAGACCTAACATGCGTTATCCTCTAAAATAATGATCCAAACCAGGTTGAATGGACTGTTTCAGTGTGGTACCACTTTACTACGTGATCCAAAGCAGAAAAACCCTCGATCAGGTCAACATGTACGTTAAAACTGCGAAAGTATGACCCTGATGAGGGCAAATCCCAGGCCTAACCCAGACCTGACATGCGTTGTCCTCTAAAATATTGATGGAAACCAGGTTTAATTGACTGTTTCAGTGTTGTACTTCATTACCACGTGATGCAATCCAGAAAAAACCCAGGATCTGTTCAATATGTTTGTGAAGAACGCGAAAGTATGAGCCTGATGAGGGCGAATCCCAGACCTATCCCAGACCTAACTTGCGTTATCCTCTAAAATATTGATCGAAACCAGGTTTAATTGAATGTTTCAGTGTGGTACCACATTACTACGTGATGCAATCCAGAAAAAGCCCAGGATCTAGCCATCAAGTATGAGAAATATGCGAAAGTATGAGCCTGATGAGGGCAAATCCTGGACCTAACCCAGACCTAACATGCGTTAGCCTCTAAAATATTGATCGAAACCAGATTTCATGGACTGTTTCAGTGTGATACCACATTACTACGTGATTCAAACCAGAAAAAACGCAGGATCTGTTCAACAAGTGTGTGAAGAATGCGAAGGTATGAGACTGATGAGAGCAAATTCCAGATCTAACCCAGACCTAACATGCGTTATCCTCTAAAATATTGATCGAGACCAGGTTTAATTGAATGTTTCAGTGTGGTACCACATTACTACGTGAACCAAACCAGAAAAAACCCAGGATCCGTTCAACAAGTATGTGAAGAATGCGAAAGTATGACTCTGATGAGGGCTAATCCCAGGCCTAACCTAGACCTAACATGCGTTATCCTCTAAAATATTGATCGAAACCAGATTTCATGGACTGTTTCAGTGTGGTACCACATTACTATGTGATACAATCCAGAAACAGCCCGGGATCTAGCCATGAAGTATGAGAAATATGCGAAAGCATGAGCCTGATGAGGGCAAATCCTAGACCTAACCCAAACCTAGCATGCGTTATCCTCTAAAATCTTTATCAAGACCAGGTTTAATTGAATGTTCCAGTGTGGTACCACATTACTACGTGATCCAAACCAGAAAATAACCCAGGATCTGTTCAACGAGTATGTGAAGTGTTCGAAAGTATGATTCTGATGAGTGAAAATCCCAGGGCTAACCTAGACCTAACATGCGTTATCCTCTAAAATATTTATCCAAACCAGGTTTAATGGACTGTTTCAGTGTGGTACCACTTTACTACGTGATCCAAAGCTGAAAAAACCCTCGATCAGGTCAACATGTATGTTAAAACAGCGAAAGTATGACCCTGATGAGGGCAAATTCCAGGCCTAACCTAGACCTAACATGCGTTGTCCTCTAAAATATTGATGGAAACCAGGTTTAATTGACTGTTTCAGTGTTGTACTTCATTACCTCGTGATCCAATCCACAAAAGGCCCAGGATCTAGCCATCAAATATGTGAAAAACGCGAAAGTATGAGCCTGATGAGGGCAAATCCCAGACCTATCCCACACCTAACTTGCGTTATCCTCTAAAATATTGCACGAAACCAGGTTCAATTGACTGTTTCAGCGTGGTACCACATTACTATGTGATACAATCCAGAAACAGCCCGGGATCTAGCCATGAAGTATGATAAATATGCGAAAGCATGAGCCTGATGAGGGCAAATCCTAGACCTAACCCAAACCTAACATGCGTTATCCTCTAAAATCTTTATCAAGACCAGGTTTAATTGAATGTTTCAGTGTGGTCCCACATTACTGCGTGATCCAAACCAGAAAAAACCCAGGATCCGTTCAACAAGTATGTGAAGAATGCGAAACTGTGAGCCTGATGAGGGCAAATCTTAGACCCAACCCAGACCTAAGATGCGTTATCCTGTACAATATTTATCCAGACCAGGTTTCATTGAATGTTTCAGTGTCGTACCACATTACTACGTGATCCAATCCAGAAATAGCTCAGGATGTAGCCATGAGGTATCAGAAATATGCGAAAGAATGTGCCTGATGAGGGCAAATCCCAGACCTATCCCAGACCTAACTTGTATTATCCTCTAAAATAGTGATCGAAACAAGGTTTAATTGACTGTTTCAGCGTGGTACCACATTACTACGTGATACAATCCAGAAATAGTCCAGGATCTAGCCATGAACTTTGAGAAATATGCGAAAGTATGAGCCTGACGAGGGCAAATCCTAGACCTAACCCAGACCTAACATGCGTTATCCTCTAAAATATTTATCAAGACCAGGTTTAATTGATTGTTTCAGAGTGGTCCCACATTACTACGTGATCCAAACCAGAAAAAACCCAGGATCCGTTCAACAAGTATGTGAAGAATGCGAAAGTATGAGTCTGATGTGTGAAAATCCCAGGCCAAACCTAGACCTAACATGCGTCATCCTCAAAAATATTGATCGAAACCTGGTTTAATCGACTGTTTCAGTGTGGTACCACATTACTGTGTTATCCAAACCAGAAAATAACCCAGGATCTGTTCAACGAGTATGTGATGTGTGCGAAAGTATGAGTCTGATGAGGGCAAATCCCAGACCTATCCCAGACCTAACTTGTGTTATCCTCTAAAATATTGATCGAAACCAGGTTTAATCGACTGCTTCTTTGTGGTACCACATTACTACGTGATCCAAACCAGAAAAAACCCAGGATCAGTTCAACAAGTATGTGAAAAACGCGAAAGTATGAGCCTGATGAGGGCGAATCCCAGACCTATCCCAGACCTAACTTGCGTTATCCTCTAAAATATTGAACGAAACCAGGTTTAATTGACTGTTTCAGCGTGGTACCACATTACTACGTGATACAATCCAGAAATAGCCCAGAATCTAGCCATGCAGTATGAGAAATATGCGAAAGTATGAGCCTGATGGGGGCAAATCCTAAACCTAACCCAAACCTAACATGCGTTATCCTCTAAAATATTTATCAAGACCAGGTTTAATTGAATGTTTCAGTGTGGTACCACATTACTACGTGAACCAAACCAGAAAAAACCCAGGATCCGTTCAACAAGTATGTGAAGAATGCGAAAGTATGAGTCTGATGAGTGAAAATCCCAGGGCTAACCTAGACCTAACATGCGTTATCCTCTAAAATATTGATCGAAACCTGGTTTAATCGACTGTTTCAGTGTGGTACCACATTACTATGTGATCCAAACCAGAAAATAACCCAGGATCTGTTCAACGAGTATGTGAAGTGTGCGAAAATATGAGTCTGATGAGGGCAAATCCCAGACCTATCCCAGACCTGACATGCGTTATCCTCTAAAATATTTATCCAGACCAGGTTTCATTGAATGTTTCAGTGTGGTACCACATTACTACGTGATCCAATCCAGAAATAGCCCAGGATCTAGCCATGAAGTATGACAAATATGCGAAAGTATGAGCCTGATGAGGGCAAATCCTAGACCTAACCCAAACCTAACATGCGTTATCCTCTAAAATATTGATCGAAACAAGGTTTAATCGACTGTTTCAGTATGGCACCACATTACTATGTGATCCAAACCAGAAAAAACCCAGGATCCGTTCAACTAGTATGTGAAGAATGCGAAAGTATGAGTCTGATGTGTGAAAATCCCAGGCCAAACCTAGACCTAACATGCGTCATCCTCAAAAATATTGAACGAAACCAGGTTTAATTGACTGTCTGATCGTGGTACCACATTACTACGTGATACAATCCAGAAACAGCCCAGGATCTAGCCATGCAGTCTGAGAAATATGCGAAAGTATGAGCCTGATGAGGGCAAATCTTAGACCTAACCCAGACCTAATATGCGTTATCCTCTAAAATATTTATCCAGACCAGGTTTCATTGAATGTTTCAGTGTGGTACCACATTACTACGTGATCCAATCCAGAAATAGCCCAGGATCTAGCCATGAAGTATGAGAAATATGCGAAAGAATGAGCCTGATGAGGGCAAATCCCAGACCTATCCCAGACCTAACTTGTATTATCCTCTAAAATATTGATAGAAACCAGGTTTAATCGACTATCTCAGTGTGGTACCACATTACTACGTGATCCAAACCAGAAAAAACCCAGGATCAGTTCAACAAGTATGTGAAAAACGTGAAAGTATGAGCCTGATGAGGGCGAATCCCAGACCTATCCCAGACCTAACTTGCGTTATCCTCTAAAATATTGATAGAAACCAGGTTTAATCGACTATCTCAGTGTGGTACCACATTACTACGTGATCCAAACCAGAAAAAACCCAGGATCAGTTCAACAAGTATGTGAAAAACGTGAAAGTATGAGCCTGATGAGGGCGAATCCCAGACCTATCCCAGACATAACTTGTGTTATCCACTAAAATATTGATCGAAACCAGGTTTAATCGACTGTTTCAGTGTGGTACCGCACTACTACGTGACCCAAATCGGAAAAAACCCAGGATCTGTTCAACAAATATTTGAAAAACGCGAAAGTATGAGCCTGATGAGGGCAAATCCCAGACCTATCCCACACCTAACTTGCGTTATCCTCTAAAATCTTTATCAAGACCAGGTTTAATTGAATGTTTCAGTGTGGTACCACATTACTACGTGTACCAAACCAGAAAAAACCCAGGATCCGTTCAACAAGTATGTGAAGAATGCGAAAGTATGAGTCTGATGAGTGAAAATCCCAGGGCTAACCTAGACCTAACATGCGTTATCCTCTAAAATATTGATCGAAACCTGGTTTAATGGACTGTTTCAGTGTGGTACCACTTCACTACGTGATCCAAACCAGAAAAACCCTCGATCAGGTCAACATGTATGTTAAAACTGCGAAAGTATGGCCCTGATGAGGGCAAATCCCAGGCCTAACCCAGACCTGACATGCGTTGTCCTCTAAAATATTGATGGAAAGCAGGTTTAATTGACTGTTTCAGTGTTGTACTTCATTACAACGTGATGCAATCCAGAAAAAACCCAGGATCTGTTCAACATGTATGTGAAGAACGCGAAAGTATGAGCCTGATGAGGGCAAATCCTAGACCTAACCCAAACCTAACATGCGTTATCCTCTAAAATATTTATCAAGACCAGGTTTAATTGAATGTTTCAGTGTGGTACCACATTACTACGTGATCCAATCCAGAAATAGCCCAGGATCTAGCCATGAAGTATGAGAAATATGCGAAAGTATGAGCCTGATGAGGGCAAATCCTAGACCTAACCCAGACCTAACATGCGTTATCCTCTAAAATATTTATCAAGACCAGGTTTAATTGATTGTTTCAGTGTGGTCCCACATAACTACGTGATCCAAACCAGAAAACACCCAGGATCCGTTCAACAAGTATGTGAAGAATGCGAAAGTATGAGTCTGATGAGGGCAAATCCCAGACCTATCCCAGAACTAACTTGCGTTGTCCTCTATGATATTGATGGAAACCAGGTTTAATTGACTGTTTCTGTGTTGTACTTCATTACTACGTGATCCAAACCAGAAAAAACCAAGGATCCGTTCAACAAGTATGTTAAAAACGCGAAAGTATGAGCCTGATGAGGGCGAATCCCAGAACTATCCCAGGCCTAACTTGCGTTATCCTCTAAAATATTGATCGAAACCAGGTTAAATCGACTGTTTCTTTGTGGTACCACATTACTACGTGATCCAAACCAGAAAAAACCCAGGTTCAGTTCAACAAGTATGTTAAAAACGCGAAAGTATGAGCCTGATGAGGGCGAATCCCAGACCTATCTCAGACCTAACTTGCGTTATCCTCTAAAATATTGAACAAAACCAGGGTTAATTGACTGTCTCATCGTGGTACCACATTACTACGTGATACAATCCAGAAACAGTCCAGGATAGAGCCATGCAGTCTGAGAAATATGCGAAAGTATGAGCCTGATGAGGGCAAATCCTAGACCTAACCCAAACCTAACATGCGTTATCCTCTGAAATATTTATCAAGACCAGGTTTAATTGAATGTTTCAGTGTGGTACCTCACTACTTCGTGATCCAAACCCGAAACAACCCAGGATCTGCTCAACAAGTATGTGAAGAATGCGAAAGTATGAGTCTGATGAAAGAAAATCCCAGGGCTAACCTGGACCTAACATGCGTTATCCTCTAAAATATTGAACGAAACCAGGTTCAATTGACTGTTTCAGCGTGGTACCACATTACTATGTGATACAATCCAGAAACAGCCCAGGATCTAGCCATGAAGTATGAGAAATATGCGAAAGCATGAGCCTGATAAGGGCAAATCCTAGACCTAACCCAAACCTAACATGCGTTATCCTCCAAAATCTTTATCAAGACCAGGTTTAATTGAATGTTCCAGTGTGGTACCACATTACTACGTGAACCAAACCAGACAAAACCCAGGATCCGTTCAACAAGTATGTGAAGAATGCGAAAGTATGGGTCTGATGAAAGAAAATCCCAGGGCTAACCTGGACCTAACATGCGTTATCCTCTAAAATATTTATCCAAACCAGGTTTAATGGACTGTTTCAGTGTGGTACCACTTTACTACGTGATCCAAAGCAGAAAAAACCCTCGATCAGGTCAACATGTATGTTAAAACAGCGAAAGTATGACCCTGATGAGGGCAAATCCCAGGCCTAACCTAGACCTAACATGCGTTGTCCTCAAAAATATTGATCGAAACCAGGTTTAATCGACTGTTTCAGTGTGGTACCTCACTACTTCGTGATCCAAACCAGAAAAAACCCAGGATCTGTTCAACAAGTATGCGAAAAACGCGAAACTGTGAGCCTGATGAGGGCAAATCTTAGACCTAACCCAGACCTAAGATGCGTTATCCTCTAAAATATTTATCCAGACCAGGTTTCATAGAATGTTTCAGTGTCGTACCACATTACTACGTGATCCAATCCAGAAACAGCTCAGGATCTAGCCATGAGGTATGAGAAATATGCGAAAGAATGTGCCTGATGAGGGCAAATCCCAGACCTATCCCAGACCTAACTTGTATTATCCTCTAAAATATTGATAGAAACCAGGTTTAATCGACTATTTCAGTGTGGTACCTCATTACTACGTGATCCAAACCAGAAAAAACCCAGGATCAGTTCAACAAGTATGTGAAAAACGAGAAAGTATGAGCCTGATGAGGGCGAATCCCAGACCTATCCCAGACCTAACTTGCGTTATCCTCTAAAATAGTGATCGAAACAAGGTTTAATTCACTGTTTCAGCGTGGTACCACATTACTACGTGATACAATCCAGAAATAGTCCAGGATCTAGCCATGAACTATGAGAAATATGCGAAAGTATGAGCCTGACGAGGGCAAATCCTAGACCTAACCCAGACCTAACATGCGTTATCCTCTAAAATATTTATCAAGACCAGGTTTAGTTGATTGTTTCAGAGTGGTCCCACATTACTACGTGATCCAAACCAGAAAAAACCCAGGATCCGTTCAACAAGTATGTGAAGAATGCGAAAGTATGAGTCTGATGAGGGCAAATCCCAGACCTATCCCAGAACTAACTTGCGTTGTCCTCTAAGATATTGATGGAAACCAGGTTTAATTGACTGTTTCAGTGTTGTACTTCATTACTACCTGATGCAATCCAGAAAAAGCCCAGGATCTAGCCATCAAGTATGAGAAATATGCGAAAGAATGAGCCTGATGAGAGCAAATCCCAGATCTAACCTAGACCTAACATGAATTATTCTCTAAAATATTGATCGAAACCAGGCTTAATTGACTGTTTTAGTGTGGTCCCACATTACTACGTGATCCAAACCAGAAAAAACCCAGGATCCGTTCAACAAGTATGTGAAGAATGCGAAAGTATGAGTCTGATGTGAGAAAATCCTAGGCCAAACCTAGACCTAACATGCGTCATCCTCAAAAATATTGATCGAAACCTGGTTTAATCGACTGTTTCAGTGTGGTACCACATTACTGTGTTATCCAAACCAGAAACTAACCCAGGATCTGTTCAACGAGTATGTGATGTGTGCGAAAGTATGAGGCCGATGAGGGCAAATCCCAGACCTATCCCAGACCTAACTTGTGTTATCCTCTAAAATATTGATCGAAACCAAGTTTAACCGACTGTTTCTTTGTGGTACCACATTACTACGTGATCCAAACCAGAAAAAACCCAGGATCAGTTCAACAAGGATGTGAAAAACGTTAAAGTATGAGCCTGATGAGGGCGAATCCCAGACCTATCCCAGACCTAACTTGCGTTATCCTCTAAAATATTGAACGAAACCAGGTTTAGTTGACTGTTTCAGCGTGGTACCACATTACTACGTGATACAATCCAGAAACAGCCCAGAATCTAGCCATGCAGTATGAGAAATATGCGAAAGTATGAGCCTGATGAGGGCAAATCCTAGACCTAACACAAACCTAACATGCGTTATCCTCTAAAATATTTATCAAGACCAGGTTTAATTGAATGTTTCAGTGTGGTACCACATTACTACGTGAACCAAACCAGAAAAAACCCAGGATCCGTTCAACAAGTATGTGAAGAATGCGAAAGTATGAGTCTGATG
The DNA here is from genome assembly GCF_051014445.1 of Colletes latitarsis. Lineage (NCBI taxonomy): Eukaryota > Metazoa > Arthropoda > Insecta > Hymenoptera > Colletidae > Colletes > Colletes latitarsis. The sequence goes on along the minus strand of NW_027488379.1, from coordinate 2,477,197 downwards.
AGTGAAAATCCCAGCCCTATCCCAGACCTAACATGCGTTATCCTCTAAAATATTTATCCAGACCAGGTTTCATAGAATGTTTCAGTGTGGTACCACATTACTACGTGATCCAATCCAGAAATAGCCCAGGATCTAGCCATGAAGTATGAGAAATATGCGAAAGAATGAGCCTGATGAGGGCAATTCCCAGACCTATCCCAGACCTAACATGCGTTATCCTCTAAAATATTTATCAAGACCAGGTTTAATTGAATGTTTCAGTGTGGTACCACATTACTACGTGAACCAAACCAGAAAAAACCCAGGATCCGTTCAACAAGTATGTGAAGAATACGAAAGTATGAGTCTGATGTGTGAAAATCCCAGGCCAAACCTAGACCTAACATGCGTCATCCTCAAAAATATTGATCGAAACCTGGTTTAATCGACTGTTTCAGTGTGGTACCACATTACTGTGTTATCCAAACCAGAAAATAACCCAGGATCTGTTCAACGAGTATGTGATGCGTGCGAAAGTATGAGCCTGATGAAGGCGAAACCCAGACCTATCCCAGACCTAACTTGCGTTATCCTCTAAAATATTGAACGAAACCAGGTTTAATTGACTATTTCAGCGTGGTACCACATTACTACGTGATACAATCCAGAAACAGCCCAGGATCTAGCCATGTAGTATGAGAAATATGGGAAAGTATGAGCCTGATGAGGGCAAATCCTAGACCTAACCCAAACCTAACATGCGTTATCCTCTAAAATATTTATCAAGACCAGGTTTAATTGAATGTTTCAGTGTGGTACCACATTACTACGTGAACCAAACCAGAAAAAACCCAGGATCCGTTCAACAAGTATGTGAAGAATGCGAAAGTATGAGTCTGATGAGTGAAAATCCCAGGGCTAACCTAGACCTAACTTGCGTTATCCTCTAAAATATTGATCGAAACCTGGTTTAATCGACTGCTTCAGTGTGTTACCACATTACTATGTGATCCAAACCAGAAAATAACCCACGATCTGTTCAACGAGTATGTGAAGTGTGCGAAAGTATGAGTCTGATGAGGGCAAATCCCAGACCTATCCCAGACCTAACTTGTATTATCCTCTAAAATATTGATCGAAACCAGGTTTAATCGACTGTTTCAGTGTGGTACCACATTACTACGTGATCCAAACCAGAAAAAACCTAGGATCAGTTCAACAAGTATGTGAAAAACGCGAAAGTATGAGTCTGATGAGTGAAAATCCCAGACCTATCCCACACCTAACATTTTTTTTTTTTTTTTTTTTTTTGTCGTGGGGAAAATCTTCGAAAGACTCCCTCCCACCTCCTTGGGGAGAGGTGGGAGGGTTGTGTGGGATTCCCCGCGCCCGTACAACGACAGGCACGGGACCTACCCACTAAAAACCCCACGGTGACCCTTCGGCACGCTTTGGGAGGATACCGGGAATCGCTCGAAGCATTCTTCCGGTATCCTCCCCGATCCCACACCTAACTTGCGTTATCCTCTAAAATATCTATCAAGACCAGGTTCAATTGACTGTTTCAGCGTGGTACCACATTACTATCTGATACAATCCAGAAACAGCCCAGGATCTAGCCATGCAGTCTGAGAAATATGCGAAAGTATGAGCCTGATGAGGGCAAATCCTAGACCTAACCCAAACCTAACATGCGTTATCCTCAAAAATATTGATCGAAACCAGGTTTAATCGACTGTTTCAGTGTGGTACCGCACTACTACGTGACCCAAATCGGAAAAAACCCAGGATCTGTTCAATAAATATGTGAAAAACGCGAAAGTATGAGCCTGATGGGGGCAAATCCCAGACCTATCCCAGACCTAACCTGCGTTATCCTCTAAAATATTGATCGAAACAAGGTTTAATTGACTGTTTCAGCGTGGTACCACATTACTACGTGATACAATCCAGAAATAGTCCAGGATCTAGCCATGAACTATGAGAAATATGCGAAAGAATGAGCCTGATGAGAGCAAATCCCAGACCTAACCTAGACCTAACATGAACTATTCTCTAAAATATTGATCGAAACCAGGTTTAATTGACTGTTTCAGTGTGGTCCCACATTACTACGTAATCCAAACCAGAAAAAACCCAGGATCCGCTCAACAAGTATGTGAAGAATGCGAAAGTATGAGTCTGATGTGTGAAAATTCCAGGCCAAACCTAGACCTAACATGCATCATCCTCAAAAATATTGATCGAAACCTGGTTTAATCGACTGTTTCAGTGTGGTACCACATTACTATGTGATCCAAACCAGAAAATAAACCAGGATCTGTTCAACGAGTATGTGATGTGTGCGAAAGTATGAGTCTGATGAGGGCAAATCCCAGACCTATCCCAGACATAATTTGTGTTATCCACTAAAATATTGATCGAAACCACGTTTAATCGACTGTTTCTTTGTGGTACCACATTACTACGTAATCCAAACCAGAAACAGCCCAGGATCTAGCCATGCAGTCTGAGAAATATGCGAACGTATGAGCCTGATGAGGGCAAATCCTAGACCTAACCCAAACCTAACATGCGTTATCCTCTAAAGTATTTATCAAGACCAGGTTTATTTGAATGTTTCAGTGTGGTACCTCACTACTTCGTGATCCAAACCAGAAAAAACCCAGGATCTGTTCAACAAGTATGCGAAAAACGCGAAACTGTGAGCCTGATGAGGGCAAATCTTAGACCTAACCCAGACCTAAGATGCGTTATCCTCTAAAATATTTATCCAGACCAGGTTTCATTGAATGTTTCAGTGTGGTACCACATTACTACGTGATCCAATCCAGAAATAGCCCAGGATCTAGCCATGATGTATGAGAAATATGCGAAAGAATGAGCCTCATGAGGGCAAATCCCAGACCTATCCCAGACCTAACTTGTATTATCCTCTAAAATATTGAGAGAAACCAGGTTTAATCGACTATCTCAGTGTGGTACCACATTACTACGTGATCCAAACCAGAAAAAACCCAGGATCAGTTCAACAAGTATGTGAAAAACGTGAAAGTATGAGCCTGATGAGGGCGAATCCCAGACCTATCCCAGACCCAACTTGCGTTATCCTCTAAAATATTGATCGAAACAAGGTTTAATTGACTGTTTCAGCGTGGTACCACATTACTACGTGATACAATCCAGAAATAGTCCAGGATCTAGCCATGAACTATGAGAAATATGCGAAAGTATGAACCTGACGAGGCCAAATCCTAGACCTAACCCAGACCTAACATGCGTTATCCTCTAAGATATTTATCAAGAACAGGTTTAATTGATTGTTTCAGTGTGGTCCCACATTACTACGTGATCCAAACCAGAAAAAACCCAGGATCCGTTCAACAAGTATGTGAAGAATGCGAAAGTATGAGTCTGATGAGTGAAAATCCCAGGCCTGACCTAGACCTAACATGCGTTGTCCTCTAAAATATTGATGGAAACCAGGTTTAATTGACTGTTTCAGTGTTGTACTTCATTACTACGTGATGCAATCCAGAAAAAGCCCAGGATCTAGCCATCAAGTATGAGAAATATGCGAAAGAATGAGCCTGATGAGAGCAAATCCCAGAACTAACCCAGACATAACATGAATTATTCTCTAAAATATTGATCAAAACCAGGTTTAATTGACTGTTTCAGTGTGGTACCACAATACTGCGTGATCCAATCCAGAAATAGCCCAGGATCTAGCCATGAAGTATGAGAAATATGCGAAAGTATGAGCCTGGCGAGGGCAAATCTTAGACCTAACCCAGACCTAACATGCGTTATCCTCTAAAATATTTATCATGACCAGGTTTAATTGATTGTTTCAGTGTGGTCCCACATTACTACGTGATCCAAACTAGAAAAAACCCAGGATCCGTTCAACAAGTATGTGAAGAATGCGAAAGTATGAGTCTGATGAGTGAAAATCCCCGGCCTAACCTAGACCTAACATGCGTTATCCTCAAAAATATTGTTCGAAACCAGGTTTAATCGACTGTTTCAGTGTGGTACCGCACTACTACGTGACCCAAATCGGAAAAAACCCGGGATCTGTTCAACAAATATGGGAAATACGAGAAAGTATGAGCCTGATGAGGGCAAATCCCAGACCTATCCCACACCTAACTTGCGTTATCCTTTAAAATATTTATCAAGACCAGGTTCAATTGACTGTTTCAGCGTGGTACCACATTACTATGTGATACAATCCAGAAACAGCCCAGGATCTAGCCATGAAGTATGAGAAATATGCGAAAGCATGAGCCTGATGAGGGCAAATGCTAGACCTAACCCAAACCTAACATGCGTGATCCTCTAAAATATTTATCAAGACCAGGTTTAATTGAATGTTCCAGTGTGGTACCACATTACTACGTGAACCAAACCAGACAAAACCCAGGATCCGTTCAACAAGTATGTGAAGAATGCGAAAGTATGAGTCTGATGAGGGCAAATCCCAGACCTATCCCAGACCTAACTTGCGTTGTCCTCTAAGATATTGATGGAAACCAGGTTTAATTGACTGTTTCAGTGTTGTACTTCATTACTACGTGATGCAATCCAGAAAAAGCCCAGGATCTAACCATCAAGTATGAGAAATATGAAAAAGAATGAGACTGATGAGAGCAAATCCCAGACCTAACCTAGACCTAACTTGTATTATCCTCTAAAATATTGAGAGAAACCAGGTTTAATCGACTATCTCAGTGTGGTACCACATTACTACGTGGATCAAACCAGAAAAAACCCAGGATCAGTTCAACAAGTATGTGAAAAACGTGAAAGTATGAGCCTGATGAGGGCGAATCCCAGACCTATCCCAGACCCAACTTGCGTTATCCTCTAAAATATTGATCGAAACAAGGTTTAATTGACTGTTTCAGCGTGGTACCACATTACTACGTGATACAATCCAGAAAATAAACCAGGATCTGTTCAACAAGTATGTTAAAAACGCGAAAGTATGAGCCTGATGAGGGCGAATCCCAGACCTATCCCAGACCTAACTTGCGTTATCCTCTAAAATATTGAACGAAACCAGGTTTAATTGACTGTCTCAGCGTGGTACCACATTACTACGTGATACAATCCAGAAACAGCCCAGGATCTAGCCATGCAGTCTGAGAAATATGCGGAAGTATGAGCCTGATGAGGGCAAATCCTAGACCTAACCCAAACCTAACATGCGTTATCCTGTAAAATCTTTATCAAGACCAGGTTTAATTGAATGTTCCAGTGTGGTACCACATTACTACGTGAACCAAACCAGACAAAACCCAGGATCCGTTCAACAAGTATGTGAAGAATGCGAAGGTATGAGTCTGATCCCCTCAGGGGCTGCCAGCCTTTCAGCTGCAGTACGGGCTTAACGAACCCGGGGTACCCGAGTCATACACACACCGGAAGCCTCCTGTTGGTCGTCACAACGACCCATTCACAATTCCCTATTGGTTTTGTGAATGGTACGTGACGGCAGGAGGAACGGGGGTCTTGGCTTAACCGCCTGGGCCACGAGTATGGCGACTCTATAAAATCGCCCTCCAATCCTAAGCTATGGTGCGCGGCGATGGGATGCATGGTTGGGGGAGAAGGCCCAATCCCAAGCGACCACCTCCGGGGAACCTGCCGAACCCCCGGAGTATTAGGCTTACCCGGGTAAGGCGGCTCTGCCCGGGTGGACCTTTATTTCCGACCATCTCGTGGGATTTTTATGGACACAGAAAATAAAATGGGGATGGGGCGGGTTTTGTCGGTTGGGGAGGACGGTGACGGGGTTGGGGTTAGGGTGGTGGCGCTCGCGCCCCACTCAGCGCCAGGTCCGGCTTCGTGGAGGGTGGAGGAGGACGACGAGACGGCGTCGGTCTCGTCCTTCTCCTCCAGCACGAGCCACATAGGCTCTAAGAGGAAGAGGACGGGGCAGGCCGTCGTCGAGGTGGGCGGGGCGATGAGCCCGTCGGTGAGGCTGAGTAGCCTCAGGGACGAGGTGACCGAGGAGATATCGGAGAGGATCTCCTCGTCCCTGAGGCGGGTGGAGAAAGTCGCCGCTGCCTGCGCCTTTAAGGGGCAGAAAAGCGGTGGCGCGGAGGCCCTGAAGGCCGCGGCGGAGGAAATGAGGGAGGCGGCGCGGGAGCTCAGAGAGCGGAACGCCCGTCTGCAGCTCCTGTTGGAGGAGGAGCGACAGGGGAGGAGGAGGGCAGAGGCGCTGTGGAACAGCGCGGCCCTCCCTCCCATCCTCCCTCCTCCTCCACCGCCGCGTCCCTCGGCGGAGGTAAATAAGCGGAGTGCGGCGGCAGTGGTGCGGGGCACCGCGGGCCCCTCCACCCGCACTCCGCCCGTGAAGAAGTCCCCGTCCTCCTCAGAAGACGATCTTCTGAGGAGGATTGGGGACATGATCGATGGCAAGCTGGCCGCCTTCCGGGAGGAGCTCCTCGCCGGAAGAGCGGTCAGCAGGAAGGCGGTGCCTCCCCGACCTGTTCCGGTACAGTCGGGGAAGGCAAAGAAGGGCGGAGTGAAGGCTCCGCCCAGCGTTGCGGCACCAGGCCCCGGGTCGCGACCCCCAAGGGGGGTGGTGTACCCGTGGTCGCGGTGGTCGCGTCCTCCACGGCACCCTCCCAAGGGGGGGTGGCGTGGAGTGAGGTGGTGGGGCGGAAGGCGAAGCGGGCGGCGAGGAAGGCCTCGCAACCGCAGCCTCCGCCTCCGCCGCCGGCGGCCAAGGTAAAGGCCGCGAAGGTCGGGAAGGCACGACCAGGTCGTCCCCCAAAAACGGCAGCGGTGACGCTGACCGTTGCGCAGGGGGGCGACCTGACCCTCGCGGAGGCGATGCGGCTCGCCAGGGAGAATATCTCCCTGGAAGAGCTGGGCATCGCCTCCGTGAGGGCGAAGAGGGCCGTGACCGGGGGTCTCTTGCTGGAGATCCCCGGTGCAGAAGGCGGCGCGAAGGCGGATCGTCTCGCCCAGAGGCTCCGGGAGCAGCTGGGCGAGCGAGGTGTCCGGGTCGCCCGGCCCACGAAGCGCACGGAGATGCGCGTTTGTGGGCTGGACGACTCGGTCAGCGCACAGGATGTGTCCCGTGCCCTTGCGAGGGCGGGGGACTGTCCTGTGGAGGACCTGCGGATCGGAGAGATCCGCAGGTCGTCCTCTGGCCTCGGGTCGGTGTGGGCCCGGTGCCCCCTCTCCGCCGCCCGTAAGGTGGCGGAATCCGGGAGGGTGTTGGTGGGGTGGGTTTCGGCGCGAGTGGAAATCCTCGCGCCGCGCCCGCTCCAGTGTCACCGCTGCCTCGAATTGGGGCACGTGAGGCAGTGGTGCACCTCGCCGGTGGACCGCAGCGGTCAGTGTTACCGCTGCGGTGCCAAAGAGCACCGTGCGAGCCAGTGCTCGGCGGCCCCCCACTGCCCGCTGTGTGCGGACATGGGGAGGCCAGCCGATCACAGGGTGGGGTGCAAGAAGTGCTCCCCCCCCCCTCCCGGAAGGAGAGGAAGAGGCGGGCTGCACCGGCTCCGGTGCCGAGCGCGGTGGCATCGTCCTCCATGGAGGTGGACGGTGCTACGGGGACGGACGGCCGGGAGGAGGCTGGCGCGGCCATTAATTAATGCCGCCCCGCCTCCTCCTCCAGGCCAACCTCAACCACTGCCGCGCGGCACAGGACTTGATGTCCCAAGTCCTCGCGGAGTGGGGGGTTGGCCTGGCGGTCGCCGCCGAGCCGTACCGCGTCCCTGATCACCCTCATTGGGTGGGCGACGCGGACGGCTTGGTGGCGACGGTATGGGGAGGGGGCGACGGGTCCCCACCGTTCTCCTTGTTGGAGCGCGGTCGGGGATTCGTCGCCGTGGACTGGGGGGGTGTCGCTGTGGTGGGGTGCTACATTTCGCCCCGTAGCGGTCACGCTGCGTTCGAGCTGTACTTGGCCGAGGTCGCGGCATGCGTGCAGCGCTACGCGGCCCGGCCGGTGCTGGTCCTGGGGGATTTTAATGCCAAGTCGGTGGCTTGGGGATCCCCCAGGACCTCCGTTCGCGGCGGGATCCTGGGCGATTGGGCGGCGGGGCTCGACCTCCGGGTATTGAACCGGGGGTCGGAGCACACATGCGTGCGGCGATATGGGGGGTCCATCGTGGATGTTGGATTCGCGACCCCCAACGCCGTGCGCATGGTGTCGGGTTGGCACGTGGTCGCGGGGGCAGAGACACTCTCCGATCACCGGTACATCCGGATGGAGGTCTCTGCCGCCGCGAGTGCATCCCGACACGGCCGCCTGCGTGGCACCCCACCACGCCGCTGGGCGCTTCGGCGCCTGGACAAGGACGCCCTGATGGCAGCTGCCCTCGCTGCAACTTGGCCGCAGGGAGCGGCCGAGTTGCCGAGCATAGAGGAGGAGGTCGCCCGGCTCGGAGCATTGGTCGCGGGTATTTGCGACGCGGCGATGCCTCGGGTCGGGCGGGCTTCTCCTCGCCGGGCGGTGTACTGGTGGTCGGACGCGATCGCGGAGTTGCGAGTCGCGACTGTCCGCGCCCGACGCCAGTACACCCGCGCGCGCCGTCGTCAACGTACAGGCGACGGCGTGGCGCGAGCGAGGGCAGCTGATGACCTGTATGGAGCATACCGCGTGGCGCGGGTTGCTCTGCAGGTCGCCATCAAACGGGCCAAGACCCAGGCATGGAAGGAGCTCCTTCAGACCCTTGATGACGATCCATGGGGGCGCCCATATAAGGTGGTGCTGAATAAGCTCCGCCCGTGGGCGCCCCCCGTCACCGAGGGTCTTGACCCCCGGCTGCTGGAGGACGTGGTCAATACACTCTTCCCAATTGGGGAGAGGGGACCGCGTCCTCCGGCGGCGGCGGCTGTCCCAGTGGAGTGGACGGCCGAGCTGGGGGTCACGCAGGAGGAGCTGGCAGCGGCCATCAGACGGCTCGGGGTTCGTAACACGGCCCCGGGTCCGGATGGTGTGCCCGGCCGGGTTTGGGTCTTGACCCAGGGCGTCCTTGGGGCCGACCTCAGGCGGTTGTTCGACTGCTGCCTGAGGGACGGGCGATTCCCCCCCAGTTGGAAGGTGGCGAGGATGGTCCTCCTCCGGAAGGAGGGTCGGCCCGCGGAGTCTCCCTCCGCATACCGGCCCATTTGTCTCCTCGACGAGGTGGGTAAGCTCTTCGAGCGTGTGATTGCTGCCCGCCTCGTCGAGCACCTGTCGCGGGGTGATCCCGGTCTGGCCGACTGCCAGTTCGGTTTCCGGGCGGGCCGATCAACTATCGACGCGATACGTCGTGTGAGGGCCCTCTCGGAGGCGGCCGTCTCCCGGGGAGGGGTGGCATTGGCAATATCCTTGGATATTGCCAATGCCTTTAACACCCTCCCCTGGGAAGAGATAAGCAGGGGACTCGAATATCATCGAGTCCCCCCTTGTCTCAGGGCGGTCGTCGGGGATTATCTCCGCGGCAGGTGGATCGAGTATCCGGGCCGGGATGGTGATATGCGGAGGGAGGTGTACTGCGGTGTTCCGCAGGGGTCGGTCCTCGGGCCACTCCTGTGGAACATCGCGTACGACTCGGTGTTGCGGGCCGGCCTCCCCGACGGCATCAGCACGGTGTGTTATGCGGATGACACACTGGTGCTGGCCGTCGGGGCGCACTGGGGGAGGGCCATGCGTCACGCGGAGGAGGGGTCGCAACGCGTCGTCGACCGGATCAGGGGGATGGGGATGACGGTGGCGGTCCATAAGACCGAGGTGATTGCGTTTCATTCACGTCGGCAGGATCCGCCACCCCCTCTGATCCGGGTGGGTGGGGCTGACATCGAGGTGAAGCCCCAGATCAGGTATCTAGGGCTGATCCTCGATAGCCACTGGCGTTTCGAGGAGCATTTCCGCTGCCTGGTCCCCCGGTTGGAAAGGATGGTTGCGGCTCTGGGCCGGATCCTGCCCAACCTGGGGGGCCCGGCGGGCCGAGTTCGTCGCCTCTATGTGGCAATGGTCCAGTCGGTGGCCCTATACGGGGCCCCCGTCTGGGCGGACGACCTGGCTGCCTCCCGGCGCAGCATGACTATGCTGCGTCGGGTGCAGAGGCGCATGGCGCTCAGGGTCGTCCGCGGGTATCGGACCATGTCACATGAGGCGGCGACGGTTCTAGCGGGGATGCCGCCCATGGACCTGCTCGCGCGGTCGCATGCGGTGATGTACCGGCACCGCGTCGACCGTCGCGCGGGGGTGGGGGCGGTCCCGGGCGGGCAGGAACCTGCTTGGGGCGATTTGAAGCGCCAGGCCCGGCAGTCCGTGTTGCTCGCGTGGCAGGAGCGGCTGGCTCTGCCAACCGCGGGGCACCGGACTGTCGGGGCTGTTCGGCCACTCCTGAAGGAGTGGCTGGACAGAGGCCATGGCAGCCTCACCTACCGGCTGGCACAGGTATTTTCCGGGCATGGCAGCTTCGGAAGATACCTGTGCCGGATAGGGAAGGAGCCGACGGCGCGTTGCTGCCACTGCGACGCTGAGCAGGACACGGCGGATCATACCCTGGAGGTATGCCCCGCGTGGGAGGGGGAGCGCCGTGTCCTGGTCGGCGTCGTCGGGCGGGATGTCTCGCTGCCGGGCGTGGTGCGCGCCATGCTCGGCAGCGAGGAGAAGTGGAGGGCCGTGGCCTCCTTCTGCGAGAACGTAATGTTGCAGAAGGAGGCCGCGGGGAGGGAGCGCGAGCTTCAGCGGCGCGCTGAAGCTCGCGCTCGTGCGGTGGCCCGAGGTCGTCGCCCGGTCGCGAGGCGTCGCGGGCGGCCGCCTCGGCGTGGCGGATGACCTAGGCTGGGAGGGGGGTCCTGAGGGGACCCTCCTCCCGCCAGGCGGCGCCGGGTCGAACCGGTTGGGGGTAGGAGTGCCTCCCCCTACCGGTCCGACGCAAGGGGAGGCACCCTCGGTGGTCTGGTGCGGCCATGAACGCCCGGCCGCCGAGGGGTGGAAACGGGGTCGCGAGCGGTTGCGAGTTGGGGCTCGCAGCCGCCACTAAACGCGGCCCCGGGACGGATAGCGGCGGGATGGAGTGGCCCCGTCTCGCCGCTATGAGGCAGTGTGTCTACTGGGGGGACCGATTGTCCCCCCGGGGGATGGGCGCGAAAGCGCGGGCACGGGGAGGATACCGGAAGAATGCTTCGAGCGATTCCCGGTATCCTCCCAAAGCGTGCCGAAGGGTCACCGTGGGGTTTTTAGTGGGTAGGTCCCGCGCCTGTCGTTGTACGGGCGCGGGGAATCCCACACACCCCTCCCACCTCTCCCCAAGGAGGTGGGAGGGAGTCTTTCGAAGATTTTCCCCACGACAAAAAAAAAAAAAAAAAAAAAAAGGTATGAGTCTGATGAGTGAAAATCCCAGGGCTAACCTAGACCTAACATGCGTTGTCCTCTAAAATATTGATGGAAACCAGGTTTAATTGACTGTTTCAGTGTTGTACTTCATTACCTCATGATCCAATCCAGAAAAGGCCCAGGATCTAGCCATCAAGTATGAGAAATATGCGAAAGAATGAGACTGATGAGAGCAAATCCCAGACCTAACCTAGACCTAACATGTATTATTCACTAAAATATTGATCAAAACCAGGTTTAATTGACTGTTTCAATGTGGTACCACATTACTACGTGATCCAATCCAGAAATAGCCCAGGATCCAGCAATGAAGTATGAGAAATATGCGAAAGTATGAGCCTGACGAGGGCAAATCCTAGACCTAGCCCAGACCTAACATGTATTATTCTCTAAAATATTGATCAAAACCAGGTTTAATTGACTGTTTCAATGTGGTACCACATTACTACGTGATGCAATCCAGAAAAAGCCCAGGATCTAGCCATCAAGTATGAGAAATATGCGAAAGAATGAGCCTGATGAGAGCAAATCCCAGACCTAACCTAGACCTAACATGAATTATTCTCTAAAATATTGATCGAAACCAGGTTTAATTGACTGTTTCAGTGTGGTACCACATTACTACGTGAACCAAACCAGAAAAAACCCAGGATCCGTTCAACAAGTATGGGAAGAATGCGAAAGCATGAGCCTGATGAGGGCAAATCCTAGACCTAACCCAAACCTAACATGCGTTATCCTCTAAAATATTTATCAAGACCAGGTTTAATTGAATGCTTCAGTGGGGTACCACATTACTACGTGATCCAAACCAGAAAAAACCCAGGATCCGTTCAACAAGTATGTGAAGAATGCGAAAGTATGAGTCTGATGAGGGCGAATCCCAGACCTATCCCAGACCTAACTTGCGTTATCCTCTAAAATATTGATCGAAATCAGGTTTAATTGACTGTTTCAGTGTGGTACCACATTACTACGTGATACAATCCAGAAACAGCCCAGGATCTGTTCAACGAGTATGTGAAGTGTGCGAAAATATGAGTCTGATGAGGGCAAATCCCAGACCTATCCCAGACCTAACATGCGTTATCCTATAAAATATTTATCCAGACCAGGTTTCATTGAATGTTTCAGTGTGGTACCACATTACTACGTGATCCAATCCAGAAATAGCCCAGGATCTAGCCATGAAGTATGAGAAGTATGCGAAAGAATGAGCCTGATGAGGGCAAATCCCAGACCTATCCCAGACCTAACTTGCGTTATCCTCTAAAATATTGATCGAAACCAGGTTTAATCGACTGTTTCAGTGTGTTACCACATTACTATGTGATCCAAACCAGAAAATAACCCGCGATCTGTTCAACGAGTATGTGAAGTGTGCGAAAGTATGAGTCTGATGAGGGCAAATCCCAGACCTATCCCAGACCTAACTTGTATTATCCTCAAAAATATTGATCGAAATCAGGTTTAATTGACTGTTTCAGTGTGGTACCACATTACTACGTGATACAATCCAGAAACAGCCCGGGATCTAGCCATGAAGTATGAGAAATATGCGAAAGCATGAGCCTGATGTGGGCAAATCCTAGACCTAACCCAGACCTAACATGCGTTATCCTCTAAAATATTTATCAAGACCAGGTTTAGTTGAATGCTTCAGTGTGGTACCACATTACTACGTGATCCAAACCAGAAAAAACCCAGGATCCGTTCAACAAGTATGTGAAGAATGCGAAAGTATGAGTCTGATGAGTGAAAATCCCCGGCCTAACCTAGACCTAACTTGCGTTATCCTCAAAAATATTGATCGAAACCAGGTTTAATCGACTGTTTCAGTGTGGTACCACACTACTACGTGACCCAAACCGGAAAAAACCCAGGATCTAGCCATCAAGTATGAGAAATATGCGAAAGTATGAGCCTGATGAGGGCGAATCCCAGAACTATCCCAGTCCTAACTTGCGTTATCCTCTAAAATATTGATCGAAATCAGGTTTAATTGACTGTTTCAGCGTGGTACCACATTACTACGTGAACCAAACCAGAAATAGCCCAGGATCTGTTCAACAAGTATGTGAAGAATGCGAAAGTATGAGTCTGATGAGTGAAAATCCCAGGGCTAACCTAGACCTAACATGCGTTATCCTCTAAAATATTGATCCAAACCAGGTTTAATGGACCGTTTCAGTGTGATACCACTTTACTACGTGATCCAAAGCAGCAGAAACCCTCGATCAGGTCAACATGAATGTTAAAACTGCGAAAGTATGACCCTGATGAGGGCAAATCCCAGGCCTTACCTAGACCTAACATGCATTGTCCTCTAAAATACTGCTGGAAACCAGGTTTAATTGACTGCTTCAGTGTTGTACTTCAATACTACGTGATGCAATCCAGATAAAGCCCAGCATCTAGCCATCAAGTGTGAGAAATATGCGAAAGAATGAGCCTGATGAGGGCAAATCCTAGACCTAACCCAGACCTAACATGCGTTATCCTCTAAAATATTTATCATGACCAGGTTTAATTGATTGTTTCAGTGTGGTCCCACATTACTACGTGATCCAAACCAGAAAATACCCAGGATCTGTTCAACAAGTATGTGAAGAATGCGAAAGTATGAGTCTGATGAGTGAAAATCCCCGGCCTAACCTAGACCAAACATGCGTTGTCCTCTAAAATATTGCTGGAAACCAGGTTTAATTGACTGTTTCAGTGTTGTACTTCTTTACTACGTGATGCAATCCAGAAAAAGCCCAGGATCTAGCCATCAAGTATGAGAAATATGCGAAAGAATGAGCCTGATGAGGGCAAATCCTAGACCTAACCCAGACCGAACATGCGTTATCCTCTAAAATATTTATCATGACCAGGTTTAATTGATTGTTTCGGTGTGGTCCCACATTACTACGTGATCCAAACCAGAAAAAACCCAGGATCTGTTCAACAAGTATGTGAAAAACGTGAAAGTATGAGCCTGATGAGGGCAAATCCCAGACCTATCCCAGACCTAACTTGCGTTATCCTCTAAAATATTGATCGAAACCAGGTTTAATTGACTGTTTCAGTGTGGTACCACATTACTACGTGATCGAATCCAGAAATAGCCCAGGATCTAGCCATGAAGTATGAGAAATATGCGAAAGTATGAGCCTGATGAGGGCAAATCCTAGACCTAACCCAGACCTAACATGCGTTATCCTCTAAAATATTGATCGAAACCAGGTTTAATTGAATGTTTCAGTGTGGTACCACATTACTACGTGATCCAATCCAGAAATAGCCCAGGATCTAGCCATGAAGTATAAGAAATATGCGAAACTATGAGCCTGATGAGGGCGAATCCCAGACCTAATTTGCGTTATCCTCTAAAATATTGATAGAAACCAGGTTTAATCGACTGTTTCAGTGTGGTACCACATTACAACGTCATCCAAACCAGAAAAAACCCAGGGTCTGTTCAACATGTATGTGAAGAACGCGAAAGTATGAGCCTGATGAGGGCGAATCCCAGACCTATCCCAGACCTAACTTGCGTTATCCTCTAAAATATTGATCGAAACCAGGTTTAATCGACTGTTTCAGTGTGGTACCACATTACTACGTGATCCAATCCCGAAATAGCCCAGGATCTAGCCATGAAGTATGAGAAATATGCGAAAGTATGAGCCTGATGAGGGCGAATCCCAGACCTATCCCAGACCTAACTTGCGTTATCCTCTAAAATATTGATCGAAACCAGGTTTAATTGACTGTTTCAGTGTGGTACCACATTACTACGTGATCCAATCCAGAAAAAACTCTGGATCCGTTCAACAACTATGTGAAAAATGCGAAAGTATGACCCTAATGAGGGCAAATCCCAGACCTATCCCAGACCTAACTTGCGTTGTCCTCTAAAATATTGATGGAAACCAGGTTTCATTGACTGTTTCAGTGTGGTAGTACATTACTACGTGATGCAATCCAGAAAAAGCCCATGATCTAGCCATCAAGTATGAGAAATATGCGAAAGAATGAGCCTGATGAGAGCAAATCCCAGACCTAACCTTGACCTAACATGAATTATTCTCTAAAATATTGATCGAAACCAGGTTTAATGGACTGCTTCAGTGTGGTACCACATTACTACGTGATCCAAACCAGAAAAAACCCAGGATCTGTTCAACAAGTATGTGAAGAACGCGAATGTATGGGCCTGATGAGGGCAAATCCTAGACCAAACCCAGACCAAGCATGCGTTATCCTCAAAAATATTGATCGAAACCTGGTTTAATCGACTGTTTCAGTGTGGTACCACATTACTATGTGATCCAAACCAGAAAATAACGCAGGATCTGTTCAACGAGTATGTGATGTGTGCGAAAGTTTGAGTCTGATGAGTGAAAATCCCAGGCCTAACCTAGACCTAACATGCGTTATCCTCTAAAATATTGATCGAAACTAGGTTCAATGGACTGTTTCAGCGTGGTACCACTTGACTACGTGATCCAAAGCAGAAAAAACCCTCGATCAGGTCAACATGTATGTTAAAACTGCGAAAGTATGACCCTGATGAGGGCAAATCCGTGGACTAACCTATACCTAACATGCGTTGTCCTCTAAAATATTGATGGAAACCAGATTTAATTGACTGTTTCAGTGTCGTACTTCATTACTACGTGATGCAATCCAGACAATGCCCCGGATCTAGCCATCAAGTATGAGAAATATGCGAAAGTATGAGCCTGATGAGAGCAAATCCCAGACCTATACCAGACATAACTTGCGTTATCCTCTAAAATATTGATCGAAACCAGGTTTAATTGACTGTTTCGGTGTGGTACCAGATTACTACGTGAACCAATCCAGAAATAGCCCAGGATCTATCCATGAAGTATAAGAAATATGCGAAAGTATGAGTCTGATGAGGGCAAATCCCAGGCCTAACCTAGACATAACTTTCGTTATCCTCTAAAATATTGATCGAAACCAGGTTTAGTGGGCTGTTTCAGTGTGGTACCACATTACTGCGTGATCCAAACCAGAAAAAACCCAGGATCTAGCCATCACGTATGAGAAATATTCGAAAGAATGAGCCAATTGAGAGCAAATCCCAGACCTAACCCAGACCTAACATGAATTATTCTCTAAAATATTGATCGAAACCAGGTTTAATTGACTGTTTCAGTGTGGTACCACATTACTACGTGATCCAATCCAGAATTAGCCCAGGATCCAGCCATGAAGTATGAGAAATATGCGAAAGTATGAGCCTGATGAGGGCAAGTCCTAGACCTAACCCAGACCTAACATGCGTTATCCTCTAAAATATTTATCAAGACCAGGTTTAATTGATTGTTTCAGTGTGGTACCACATTACTACGTGATCCACACCAGAAAAAACCCAAGATCCGTTCAACAAGTATGTGAAGAATGCGAAAGTATGAGTCTGATGAGTGAAAATCCCAGGCCTAACCTAGACCTAACATGCGTTATCCTCAAAAATATTGATCGAAACCTGGTTTAATCGACTGTTTCAGTGTGGTACCACATTACTACGTGATACAATCCAGAAACAGCCTAGGATCTAGCCATGAAGTATGAGAAATATGCGAAAGTATGAGCCTGATGAGGGCAAAGCCAAGACCTATCCCAGACCTAACTTGTATTATCCTCTAAAATATTGATAGAAACCAGGTTTAATCGACTGTTTCAGTGTGGTACCACATTACTACGTGATCCAAACCAGAAAAAACCCAGGATCAGTTCAACAAGTATGTAAAAAACGTGAAAGTATGAGCCTGATGAGGGCGAAACCCAGACCTATCCCAGACTTAACTTGCGTTATCATCTAAAATATTGATCGAAACAAGGTTTAATTGACTGTTTCAGTGTGGTACCACATTACTACGTGATCCAATCCAGAAATAGCCCAGGATCTAGCCATGTAGTATGAGAAATATGCGAAGGTATGAGCCTGATGAGGGCAAATCCTAGACCTAACACAAACCTAACATGCGTTATCCTCTAAAATATTTATCAAGACCAGGTTTTATTGAATGTTTCAGTGTGGTACCACATTACTACGTGAACGAAACCAGAAAACACCCAGGATCCGTTCAACAAGTATGTGAAGAATGCGAAAGTATGAGTCTGATGAGTGAAAATCCCAGGGCTAACCTAGACCTAACATGCGTTATCCTCTAAAATAATGATCCAAACCAGGATTAATGGACTGTTTCAGTGTGGTACCACTTTACTACGTGATCCAAACCAGAAAAACCCTCGTTCAGGTCAACATGTATGTTAAAACTGCGAAAGTATGGCCCTGATGAGGGCAAATCCCAGGCCTAACCCAGACCTGACATGCGTTGTCCTCTAAAATATTGATGGAAACCAGGTTTAATTGACTGTTCCAGTGTTGTACTTCATTACTACGTGATGCAATCCAGAAAAAACCCAGGATCTGTTCAACATGTATGTGGAGAACGCGAAAGTATGAGCCTGATGAGGGCGAATCCCTGACCTATCCCAGACCTAACTTGCGTTATCCTCTAAAATATTGATCGAGACCAGGTTTACTTGACTGTTTCAGTGTGGTACCACATTACTACGTGATCCAATCCAGAAATAGCCCAGGATCTAGCCATGTAGTATGAGAAATATGCGAAAGTATGAGCCTGATGAGGGCAAATCCTAGACCTAACCCAGACCTAACATGCGTTATCCTCTAAAATATTGATCGAAACCAGGTTTAATTGAATGTTTCAGCGTGGTACCACACTACTACGTGATCCAAACCAGAAAAAACCCAGGATCTGTTCAACAAGTATGTGAAAAACGTGAAAGTATGAGCCTGATGAGGGCAAATCCCAGACCAATCCCAGACCTAACTTGCGTTGTCCTCTAAAATATTGATGGAAACCAGGTTTAATTGGCTGTTTCAGTGTTGTACTTCATTACTACGTGATGCAATCCAGAAAAAGCCCAGGATCTAGCCATCAAGTATGAGAAATATGCGAAAGTATGAGCCTGATGAGGGCGAATCCCAGACCTATCGCAACCTAACTTGCGTTATCCTCCAAAATATTGATCGAAATCAGGTTTAATTCACTGTTTCAGCGTGGTACCACATTACTACGTGATACAATCCAGAAACAGCCCAGGATCTAGCCATGAAGTATGAGAAATATGCGAAAGTATGAGCCTGATGAGGGCAAATCCTAGACCTAACCCAAACCTAACATGCGTTATCCTCTAAAATATTTATCAAGACCAGGTTTAATTGAATGCTTCAGTGTGGTACCACATTACTACGTGATCCAAACCAGTAAAAACCCAGGATCTAGCCATCAAGTATAAGAAATATGCGAAAGTATGAGCCTGATGAGGGCGAATCCCAGACCTATCCCAGACCTAACTTGCGTTGTCCTCTAAAATATTGATCGAAATCAGGTTTAATTGACTGTTTCAGAGTGGTACCACATTACTACGTGATACAATCCAGAAACAGCCCAGGATCTAGCCATGAAGTGTGAGAAATATGCGAAAGTATGAGCCTGATGAGGGCAAATCCTAGACCTAACCCAAACCTAACATGCGTTATCCTCTAAAATATTTATCAAGACCAGGTTTTATTGAATGTTTCAGTGTGGTACCACATTACTGCGTGATCCAAACCAGTAAAAACCCAGGATCCGTTCAACAAGTATGTGAAGAATGCGAAAGTATGAGTCTGATGAGTGAAAATCCCAGACCTAACCTAGACCTAACATGCGTTATCCTCTAAAATATTGATTCAAACCAGGTTTAATGGACTGTTTCAGTGTGGTACCACACTACTACGTGATACAATCCAGAAACAGCCCAGGATCTAGCCATGAAGTGTGAGAAATATGCGAAAGTATGAGCCTGATGAGGGCAAATCCTAGACCTAACCCAAACCTAACATGCGTTATCCTCTAAAATATTTATCAAGACCAGGTTTAGTTGAATGTTTCAGTGTGGTACCACATTACTACGTGATGCAATCCAGAAAAAGCCCAGGATCTAGCCATCAAGTATGAGAAATATGCGAAAGAATGAGCCTGATGAGAGCAAATCCCAGACCTAACCTAGGCCTAACATGAATTATTCACTAAAATATTGATCGAAACCAGGTTTAATTGACTGTTTCAGTGTGGTCCCACATTACTACGTGATCCAATCCAGAAATAGCCCAGGATCTAGCCATGAAGTATGAGAAATATGCGAAAGTATGAGCCTGACGAGGGCAAATCCTAGACCTAACCCAGACCTAACATGCGTTATCCTCTTAAATATTTATCATGACCAGGTTTAATTGATTGTTTTAGTGTGGTCCCACATTGCTACGTGAACCAAACCAGAAAAAACCCAGGATCCGTTCAACAAGTATGTGAAGAATGCGAAAGTATGAGTCTGATGAGTGAAAATCCCAGGCCAAACCTAGACCTAACATGCGTTATCCTCAAAAATATTGATCGAAACCTGGTTTAATCGACTGTTTCAGTGTGGTACCACATTACTACGTGACCAAAACCAGAAAAAACCCAGGATCTGTTCAACAAGTATGTGAAAAACGCGAAAGTATGAGCCTGATGAGGGCAAATCCCAGACCTATCCCAGACCAAACTTGCGTTATCCTCTAAAATATTAATCGAAACCAGGTTTAATCGACTGTATCAGTGTGGTACCACATTGCTACGTGATCCAAACCAGAAAAAACCCAGGATCAGTTCAACAAGTATGTCAAAATCGCGAAAGTATGAGCCTGATGACGGCGAATCCCCGACCTATCCCAGACCTAACTTGCGTTATCCTCTAAAATATCGATCGAAACCAGGTTTAATTGACTGTTTCAGCGTGGTACCACATTACTATGTGATACAATCCAGAAACAGCCCAGGATCTAGCCATGAAGTATGAGAAATATGCGAAAGTATGAGCCTGATGAGGGCAAATCCTAGACCTAACCGAAACCTAACATACGTTATCCTCTAGAATATTGATCCAAACCAGGGTTAATGGACTGCTTCCGTGTGGTACCACTTTACTACGTGAGCCAAAGCAGAAAAACCCTCGATCAGGCCAAAATGTATGTTAAAACTGCGAAAGTATGACCCCGATGAGGGCAAATCCCAGCCTAACCTAGACCTAACATGCGTTGTCCTCTAAAATATTTATCAAGACCAGGTTTAATTGAATGTTTCAGTGTGGTACCACATTACTACGTGAACCAAACCAGAAAAAACCCAGGATCCGTTCAAAAAGTATGTGAAGAATGCGAAAGTATGAGTCTGATAAGTGAAAATCCCAGGGCTAACCTAGACCTAACATGCCTTATCCTCTAAAATATTGATCCAAACCAGCTTGAATGGACTGTTTCAGTGTGATACCACTTTACTACGTGATACAAAGCAGAAAAAACCCTCGATCAGGCCAACATGTATGTTAAAACTGCGAAAGTATAACCCTGATGAGTGAAAATCCCAGGGCTAACCTAGACCTAACATGCGTTATCCTCTGAAATATTGATCCAAACCAGGTTTAATGGACTGTTTCAGTGCGGTACCACTTTACTACGTGATGCAATGTAGAAAAAAACCTCGATCAGGTCAACATGTATGTTAAAACTGCGAAAGTATGAGTCTGATGCGTGAAAATCCCAGGGCTAACCTAGACCTAACAAGGTGTAACCTCTAAAATATTGGTCGTATCCAGGTTTAATTGACAGCTTCAGTGAGGTACCACTTTACTACGTGATCCAAACCAGAAAAAACCCAGGATCCGTTCAACAAGTATGTGAAGAATGCGAAAGTATGAGTCTGATGAGGGCAAATCCCAGACCTATCCCAGACCTAACTTGTGTTGTCGTCTAAGATATTGATGGAAACCAGGTTTAATTGACTGTTTCAGTGTTGTACTTCATTACTACGTGATGCAATCCAGAAAAAGCCCAGGATCTAGCCATCAGGTATGAGAAATATGCGAAAGAGTGAGCCTGATGAGAGCAAATCCCAGACCTAACCTTGACCTAACATGAATTATTCTCTAGAATATTGATCCAAACCAGGGTTAATGGACTGCTTCCGTGTGGTACCACTTTACTACGTGAGCCAAAGCAGAAAAACCCTCGATCAGGCCAAAATGTATGTTAAAACTGCGAAAGTATGAGTCTGATGAGGGCAAATCCCAGCCTAACCTAGACCTAACATGCGTTGTCCTCTAAGATATTGATGGAAACCAGGTTTAATTGACTGTTTCAGTGTTGTACTTCATTACTACGTGATGCAATCCAGAAAAAGCCCAGGATCTAGCCATCAAGTATGAGAAATATGCGAAAGAGTGAGCCTGATGAGAGCAAATCCCAGACCTAACCTTGACCTAACATGAATTATTCTCTAGAATATTGATCCAAACCAGGTTTAATGGACTGTTTCAGTGCGGTACCACCTTACTACGTGATGCAAAGTAGAAAAAAACCTCGATCAGGTCAACATGTATGTTAAAACTGCGAAAGTATGAGTCTGATGCGTGAAAATCCCAGGGCTAACCTAGACCTAACATGGTGTAACCTCTAAAATATTGGTCGTATCCAGGTTTAATTGACAGCTTCAGTGAGGTACCACTTTACTACGTGATCCAAACCAGAAAAAACCCAGGATCCGTTCAACAAGTATGTGAAGAATGCGAAAGTATGAGTCTGATGAGGGCAAATCCCAGACCTATCCCAGACCTAACTTGCGTTATCCTCTAAAATATCGATCGAAACCAGGTTTAATTGACTGTTTCATCGTGGTACCACATTACTATGTGATACAATCCAGAAACAGCCCAGGATCTAGCCATGAAGTATGAGAAATATGCGAAAGTATGAGCCTGATGAGGGCAAATCCTATACCTAACCGAAACCTAACATGCGTTATCCTCTAGAATATTGATCCATACCAGGGTTAATGGACTGCTTCCGTGTGGTACCATTTTACTACGTGAGACAAAGCAGAAAAACCCTCGATCAGGCCAAAATGTGTGTTAAAACTGCGAAAGTGTGACCCCGATGAGGGCAAATCCCAGCCTAACCTAGACCTAACATGCGTTGTCCTCTAAAATATTTATCAAGACCAGGTTTAATTGAATGTTTCAGTGTGGTACCACATTACTACGTGAACCAAACCAGAAAAAACCCAGGATCCGTTCAAAAAGTATGTGAAGAATGCGAAAGTATGAGTCTGATAAGTGAAAATCCCAGGGCTAACCTAGACCTAACATGCCTTATCCTCTAAAATATTGATCCAAACCAGCTTGAATGGACTGTTTCAGTGTGATACCACTTTACTACGTGATACAAAGCAGAAAAAACCCTCGATCAGGCCAACATGTATGTTAAAACTGCGAAAGTATGAGTCTGATGCGTGAAAATCCCAGGGCTAACCTAGACCTAACAAGGTGTAACCTCTAAAATATTGGTCGTATCCAGGTTTAATTGACAGCTTCAGTGAGGTACCACTTTACTACGTGATCCAAACCAGAAAAAACCCAGGATCCGTTCAACAAGTATGTGAAGAATGCGAAAGTATGAGTCTGATGAGGGCAAATCCCAGACCTATCCCAGACCTAACTTGTGTTGTCGTCTAAGATATTGATGGAAACCAGGTTTAATTGACTGTTTCAGTGTTGTACTTCATTACTACGTGATGCAATCCAGAAAAAGCCCAGGATCTAGCCATCAGGTATGAGAAATATGCGAAAGAGTGAGCCTGATGAGAGCAAATCCCAGACCTAACCTTGACCTAACATGAATTATTCTCTAGAATATTGATCCAAACCAGGGTTAATGGACTGCTTCCGTGTGGTACCACTTTTCTACGTGAGCCAAAGCAGAAAAACCCTCGATCAGGCCAAAATGTATGTTAAAACTGCGAAAGTATGAGTCTGATGAGGGCAAATCCCAGCCTAACCTAGACCTAACATGCGTTGTCCTCTAAAATAATGATCGAAACCAGGTTTAATTGGTTGTATCAGTGTGGTCCCACATTACTACGTGATCCAATCCAGTAAAAACCCAGGATCCGTTCAACAAGTATGTGAAGAATGCGAAAGTATGAGCCTGATGAGGGCAAATCCTAGACCTAACCCAGACCAAGCATGCGTTATCCTCAGAAATATTGATCGAAACCTGGTTTAATCGACTGTTTCAGTGTGGTACCACATTACTATGAGATCCATACCAGAAAATAGCCCAGGATCTGTTCAACGAGTATGTGAAGTGTGCGAAAGTATGAGTCTGATGAGGGCAAATCCCAGACCTATCCCAGACCTAACATGCGTTATCCTCTAAAATATTTATCAAGACCAGGTTTAATTGATTGTTTCAGTGTGGTCCCACATTACTACGTGATCCAAACCAGAAAAAACCCAGGTTCCGTTCAACAAGTATGCGAAGAATGCGAAAGTATGAGTCTGATGAGTGAAATTCCCAGACCTAACCTAGACCTAACATGCGTTATCCTCTAAAATATTGATGGAAACCAGGTTTATTTGACTGTTTCAGTGTTGTACTTCATTACTACTGGATGCAATCCAGCAAAAGCCCAGGATCTAGCCATCAAGTATGAGAAATATGCGAAAGAATGAGCCCGATGAGAGCAAATCCCAGACCTAACCTAGACCTAACATGAATTATTCTCTAAAATATTGATCGAAACCAGGTTTAATTGACTGTTTCAGTGTGGTCCCACAATACTACGTGATCCAAACCAGAAAAAACCCAGGATCCGTTCAACAAGTATGTGAAGAATGCGAAAGTATGAGTCTGATGTGTGAAAATCCCAGGCCTAACCTAGACCTAACATGCATTATCCTCAAAAATATTGATCGAAACATGGTTTAATCGACTGTTTCAGTGTGGTACCCCATTACTACCTGACCTAAACCAGAAAGAACCCAGGATCTGTGCAACAAGTATGTGAAAAACACGAAAGAATGAGCCTGATGAGGGCAAATCCCAGACCTATCCCAGACCAAACTTGCGTTATCCTCTAAAATATTGATCGAAACCAGGTTTAATTGACTGTTTCAGTGTGGTCCCACAGTACTACGTGATCCAAACCAGAAAAAACCCAGGATCCGTTCAACAAGTATGTGAAGAATGCGAAAGTATGAATCTGATGTGTGAAAATCCCAGGCCTAACCTAGACCTAACATGCGTTATCCTCAAAAATATTGATCGAAACATGGTTTAATCGACTGTTTCAGTGTGGTACCACATTACTACGTGATCCAAACCAGAAAAAAACCCAGGATCCGTTCAACAAGTATGTGAAGAATGCGAAAGTATGAGCCTGATGAGGGCAAATCCCAGACCTATCCCAGACCAAACGTGCGTTATCCTCTAAAATATTGATCGAAGCCAGGTTTAATCGACTGTTTCAGTGTGGTACCACATTACTACGTGATCCAAACAAGAGAAAACCCAGGATCAGTTCAACAAGTATGTGAAAAACGCGAAAGAATGAGCCTCATGAGGACGAATCCCGGACCTATCCCTGACCTAACTTGCGTTATCCTCTAAAATATTGATCGAAACCAGGTTTAATTGACTGTTTCAGCGTGGTACCACATTACTACGTGATACAATCCAGAAACAGCCCAGGATCTAGCCATGAGGTATGAGAAATATGCGAAAGTATGAGCCTGATGAGGGCAAATCCTAGACCTAACCCAAACCTAACTTGCGTTATCCTCTAAAATATTGATCGAAACCAGGTTTAATTGATTGTTTCAGTGTGGTCCCACATTACTACGTGATCCAAACCAGAAAAAACTCAGGATCCGTTCAACAAGTATGTGAAGAATGCGAAAGTATGAGTCTGATGAGTGAAAATCCCAGGCCTAACCTAGACCTAACATGCGTTATCCTCTAAAATATTGATGGAAACCAGGTTTAATTGACTGTTTCAGTGTTGTACTTCATTACTACGTGATGCAATCAAGAAAAAGCCCAGGATCTAGCCATCAAGTATGAGAAATATGCGAAAGAATGAGCCTGATGAGAGCAAATCCCAGACCTAACCTAGACCTAACATGAATTATTCTCTAATATATTGATAGAAACCAGGTTTAATCGACTGTTTCAGTGTGGTACCACATTACTACGTGATCCAAACCAGAAAAAAACCCAGGATCCGTTCAACAAGTATGTGAAGAATGCGAAAGTATGACCCTGATGAGGGCAAATCCCAGGCCTAACCTAGACCTAACATGCGTTGTCCTCTAAAATATTGATGGAAACCAGGTTTAATTGACTGTTTCAGTGTTGTACTTCATTACTACGTGATGCAATCAAGAAAAAGCCCAGGATCTAGCCATCAAGTATGAGAAATATGCGAAAGTATGAGCCTGATGAGGTCGAATCCCAGACCTATCCCAGACCTAACTTGCGTTATCCTCAAAAATATTGATCGAAACCAGGTTTAATTGACTGTTTCTGCGTGGTACCACATTACTACGTGATACAATCCAGAAACAGCCCAGGATCTAGCCATGAAGTATGAGAAATATGCGAAAGTATGAGCCTGATGTGGGTAAATCCTAGACCTAACCCAGACCAAGCATGCGTTATCCTCAGAAATATTGATCGATACCTGGTTTAATCGACTGTTTCAGTGTGGTACCACATTACTATGAGATCCAAACCAGAAAATAGCCCAGGATCTGTTCAACGAGTATGTGAAGTTTGCGAAAGTATGAGCCTGATGAGGGCGAATCCCAGACCTATCCCAGACATAACTTGCGTTATCCTCTAAAATATCGATCGAAATCAGGTTTAATTGACTGTTTCACCGTGGTGCCACATTACTACGTGATACAATCCAGAAACAGCCCAGGATCTAGCCATGAAGTATGAGAAATATGCGAAAGTAAGAGCCTAATGAGGGCAAATCCTAGGCCTAACCCAAACCTAACATGCGTTATCCTCTAAAATATTGATCCAAACCAGGGTTAATGGAATGCTTCAGTGTGGTACCACTTTACTACGGGATCCAAAGCAGAAAAACCCTCGATCAGGCCAACATGTATGTTAAAACTGCGAAAGTATGACCCTGATGAGGGCAAATCCCAGGCCTAACCTAGACCTAATATGCGTTGTCCTCTAAAATATTGATGGAAACCAGGTTTAATTGACTGTTTCAGTGTTTTACTTCATTACTACGTGATGCAATCCAGAAAAAGCCCAGGATCTTGCCATCAAGTATGAGAAATATGCGAAAGAATGAGCCAAATGAGAGCAAAGCCGAGACCTAACCTAGACCTAACATAAATTATTCTCTAAAATATTGGTCGAAACCAGGTTTAATTGACTGTTTCAGTGTGGTACCACATTACTACGTGATCCAAACCAGAAAAAAACCCAGGATCTGATCAGCAAGTATGAGAAGTATGCGAAAGTATGAGTCTGATGAGGGCAAATCCCAGGCCTAAACTAGACATAACTTTCGTTATCCTCTAAAATAATGATCGAAACCAGGTTTAATTGGTTGTTTCAGTGTGGTCCCACATTACTACGTGATCCAATCCAGTAAAAACCCAGGATCCGTTCAACAAGTATGTGAAGAATGCGAAAGTATGAGTCTGATGAGTGAAAATCCCAGACCTAACCTAGACCTAACATGCGTTATCCTCTAAAATATTGATCCAAACCAGGTTTAATGGACTGTTTCAGTATGGTACCACACTACTACGTGATCCAAACCAGAAAAAAACCAGGATCTGTTCAACAAGTATGTGAAAAACGCGAAATTATGAGCCTGATGAGGGCAAATCCCAGACCTATCCCAGACCTAACTTGCGTTATCCTCTAAAATATTGATCGAAACCAGGTTTAATTGACTGCTTCAGTGTGGTACCACATTACTACGTGATCCAATCCAGTAAAAACCCAGGATCCGTTCAACAAGTATGTGAAGAATGCGAAAGTATGAGCCTGATGAGGGCAAATCCTAGACCTAACCCAGACCAAGCATGCGTTATCCTCAGAAATATTGATCGAAACCTGGTTTAATCGACTGTTTCAGTGTGGTACCACATTACTATGAGATCCAAACCAGAAAATAGCCCAGGATCTGTTCAACGAGTATGTGAAGTGTGCGAAAGTATGAGTCTGATGAGGGCAAATCCCAGACCTATCTCAGACATAACATGCGTTATCCTCTAAAATATTTATCAAGACCAGGTTTAATTGATTGTTTCAGTGTGGTCCCACAATACTACGTGATCCAAACCAGAAAAAACCCAGGATCCGTTCAACAAGTATGTGAAGAATGCGAAAGTATGAGTCTGATGAGTGAAATTCCCAGACCTAACCTAGACCTAACATGCGTTATCCTCTAAAATATTGATGGAAACCAGGTTTATTTGACTGTTTCAGTGTTGTACTTCATTACTACCTGACCCAAACCAGAAAAAACCCAGGATCTGTGCAACAAGTATGTGAAAAACACGAAAGTATGAGCCTGATGAGGGCAAATCCCAGACCTATCCCAGACCAAACTTGCGTTATCCTCTAAAATATCGATCGAAACCAGGTTTAATTGACTGTTTCAGCGTGGTACCACATTACTATGTGATACAATCCAGAAACAGCCCAGGATCTAGCCATGAAGTATGAGAAATATGCGAAAGTATGAGCCTGATGAGGGCAAATCCTAGACCTAACCCAAACCTAACATGCGTTATCCTCTAAAATATTTATCAAGACCAGGTTTAGTTGAATGTTTCAGTGTGGTACCACATTACTACGTGATGCAATCCAGAAAAAGCCCAGGATCTAGCCATCAAGTATGAGAAATATGCGAAAGAATGAGCCTGATGAGAGCAAATCCCAGACCTAACCTAGGCCTAACATGAATTATTCACTAAAATATTGATCGAAACCAGGTTTAATTGACTGTTTCAGTGTGGTCCCACATTACTACGTGATCCAATCCAGAAATAGCCCAGGATCTAGCCATGAAGTATGAGAAATATGCGAAAGTATGAGCCTGACGAGGGCAAATCCTAGACCTAACCCAGACCTAACATGCGTTATCCTCTTAAATATTTATCATGACCAGGTTTAATTGATTGTTTTAGTGTGGTCCCACATTGCTACGTGAACCAAACCAGAAAAAACCCAGGATCCGTTCAACAAGTATGTGAAGAATGCGAAAGTATGAGTCTGATGAGTGAAAATCCCAGGCCAAACCTAGACCTAACATGCGTTATCCTCAAAAATATTGATCGAAACCTGGTTTAATCGACTGTTTCAGTGTGGTACCACATTACTACGTGACCAAAACCAGAAAAAACCCAGGATCTGTTCAACAAGTATGTGAAAAACGCGAAAGTATGAGCCTGATGAGGGCAAATCCCAGACCTATCCCAGACCAAACTTGCGTTATCCTCTAAAATATTAATCGAAACCAGGTTTAATCGACTGTATCAGTGTGGTACCACATTGCTACGTGATCCAAACCAGAAAAAACCCAGGATCAGTTCAACAAGTATGTCAAAATCGCGAAAGTATGAGCCTGATGACGGCGAATCCCCGACCTATCCCAGACCTAACTTGCGTTATCCTCTAAAATATCGATCGAAACCAGGTTTAATTGACTGTTTCAGCGTGGTACCACATTACTATGTGATACAATCCAGAAACAGCCCAGGATCTAGCCATGAAGTATGAGAAATATGCGAAAGTATGAGCCTGATGAGGGCAAATCCTAGACCTAACCGAAACCTAACATACGTTATCCTCTAGAATATTGATCCAAACCAGGGTTAATGGACTGCTTCCGTGTGGTACCACTTTACTACGTGAGCCAAAGCAGAAAAACCCTCGATCAGGCCAAAATGTATGTTAAAACTGCGAAAGTATGACCCCGATGAGGGCAAATCCCAGCCTAACCTAGACCTAACATGCGTTGTCCTCTAAAATATTTATCAAGACCAGGTTTAATTGAATGTTTCAGTGTGGTACCACATTACTACGTGAACCAAACCAGAAAAAACCCAGGATCCGTTCAAAAAGTATGTGAAGAATGCGAAAGTATGAGTCTGATAAGTGAAAATCCCAGGGCTAACCTAGACCTAACATGCCTTATCCTCTAAAATATTGATCCAAACCAGCTTGAATGGACTGTTTCAGTGTGATACCACTTTACTACGTGATACAAAGCAGAAAAAACCCTCGATCAGGCCAACATGTATGTTAAAACTGCGAAAGTATAACCCTGATGAGTGAAAATCCCAGGGCTAACCTAGACCTAACATGCGTTATCCTCTGAAATATTGATCCAAACCAGGTTTAATGGACTGTTTCAGTGCGGTACCACTTTACTACGTGATGCAATGTAGAAAAAAACCTCGATCAGGTCAACATGTATGTTAAAACTGCGAAAGTATGAGTCTGATGCGTGAAAATCCCAGGGCTAACCTAGACCTAACAAGGTGTAACCTCTAAAATATTGGTCGTATCCAGGTTTAATTGACAGCTTCAGTGAGGTACCACTTTACTACGTGATCCAAACCAGAAAAAACCCAGGATCCGTTCAACAAGTATGTGAAGAATGCGAAAGTATGAGTCTGATGAGGGCAAATCCCAGACCTATCCCAGACCTAACTTGTGTTGTCGTCTAAGATATTGATGGAAACCAGGTTTAATTGACTGTTTCAGTGTTGTACTTCATTACTACGTGATGCAATCCAGAAAAAGCCCAGGATCTAGCCATCAGGTATGAGAAATATGCGAAAGAGTGAGCCTGATGAGAGCAAATCCCAGACCTAACCTTGACCTAACATGAATTATTCTCTAGAATATTGATCCAAACCAGGGTTAATGGACTGCTTCCGTGTGGTACCACTTTACTACGTGAGCCAAAGCAGAAAAACCCTCGATCAGGCCAAAATGTATGTTAAAACTGCGAAAGTATGAGTCTGATGAGGGCAAATCCCAGCCTAACCTAGACCTAACATGCGTTGTCCTCTAAAATAATGATCGAAACCAGGTTTAATTGGTTGTATCAGTGTGGTCCCACATTACTACGTGATCCAATCCAGTAAAAACCCAGGATCCGTTCAACAAGTATGTGAAGAATGCGAAAGTATGAGCCTGATGAGGGCAAATCCTAGACCTAACCCAGACCAAGCATGCGTTATCCTCAGAAATATTGATCGAAACCTGGTTTAATCGACTGTTTCAGTGTGGTACCACATTACTATGAGATCCATACCAGAAAATAGCCCAGGATCTGTTCAACGAGTATGTGAAGTGTGCGAAAGTATGAGTCTGATGAGGGCAAATCCCAGACCTATCCCAGACCTAACATGCGTTATCCTCTAAAATATTTATCAAGACCAGGTTTAATTGATTGTTTCAGTGTGGTCCCACATTACTACGTGATCCAAACCAGAAAAAACCCAGGTTCCGTTCAACAAGTATGCGAAGAATGCGAAAGTATGAGTCTGATGAGTGAAATTCCCAGACCTAACCTAGACCTAACATGCGTTATCCTCTAAAATATTGATGGAAACCAGGTTTATTTGACTGTTTCAGTGTTGTACTTCATTACTACTGGATGCAATCCAGCAAAAGCCCAGGATCTAGCCATCAAGTATGAGAAATATGCGAAAGAATGAGCCCGATGAGAGCAAATCCCAGACCTAACCTAGACCTAACATGAATTATTCTCTAAAATATTGATCGAAACCAGGTTTAATTGACTGTTTCAGTGTGGTCCCACAATACTACGTGATCCAAACCAGAAAAAACCCAGGATCCGTTCAACAAGTATGTGAAGAATGCGAAAGTATGAGTCTGATGTGTGAAAATCCCAGGCCTAACCTAGACCTAACATGCATTATCCTCAAAAATATTGATCGAAACATGGTTTAATCGACTGTTTCAGTGTGGTACCCCATTACTACCTGACCTAAACCAGAAAGAACCCAGGATCTGTGCAACAAGTATGTGAAAAACACGAAAGAATGAGCCTGATGAGGGCAAATCCCAGACCTATCCCAGACCAAACTTGCGTTATCCTCTAAAATATTGATCGAAACCAGGTTTAATTGACTGTTTCAGTGTGGTCCCACAGTACTACGTGATCCAAACCAGAAAAAACCCAGGATCCGTTCAACAAGTATGTGAAGAATGCGAAAGTATGAATCTGATGTGTGAAAATCCCAGGCCTAACCTAGACCTAACATGCGTTATCCTCAAAAATATTGATCGAAACATGGTTTAATCGACTGTTTCAGTGTGGTACCACATTACTACGTGATCCAAACCAGAAAAAAACCCAGGATCCGTTCAACAAGTATGTGAAGAATGCGAAAGTATGAGCCTGATGAGGGCAAATCCCAGACCTATCCCAGACCAAACGTGCGTTATCCTCTAAAATATTGATCGAAGCCAGGTTTAATCGACTGTTTCAGTGTGGTACCACATTACTACGTGATCCAAACAAGAGAAAACCCAGGATCAGTTCAACAAGTATGTGAAAAACGCGAAAGAATGAGCCTCATGAGGACGAATCCCGGACCTATCCCTGACCTAACTTGCGTTATCCTCTAAAATATTGATCGAAACCAGGTTTAATTGACTGTTTCAGCGTGGTACCACATTACTACGTGATACAATCCAGAAACAGCCCAGGATCTAGCCATGAGGTATGAGAAATATGCGAAAGTATGAGCCTGATGAGGGCAAATCCTAGACCTAACCCAAACCTAACTTGCGTTATCCTCTAAAATATTGATCGAAACCAGGTTTAATTGATTGTTTCAGTGTGGTCCCACATTACTACGTGATCCAAACCAGAAAAAACTCAGGATCCGTTCAACAAGTATGTGAAGAATGCGAAAGTATGAGTCTGATGAGTGAAAATCCCAGGCCTAACCTAGACCTAACATGCGTTATCCTCTAAAATATTGATGGAAACCAGGTTTAATTGACTGTTTCAGTGTTGTACTTCATTACTACGTGATGCAATCAAGAAAAAGCCCAGGATCTAGCCATCAAGTATGAGAAATATGCGAAAGAATGAGCCTGATGAGAGCAAATCCCAGACCTAACCTAGACCTAACATGAATTATTCTCTAATATATTGATAGAAACCAGGTTTAATCGACTGTTTCAGTGTGGTACCACATTACTACGTGATCCAAACCAGAAAAAAACCCAGGATCCGTTCAACAAGTATGTGAAGAATGCGAAAGTATGACCCTGATGAGGGCAAATCCCAGGCCTAACCTAGACCTAACATGCGTTGTCCTCTAAAATATTGATGGAAACCAGGTTTAATTGACTGTTTCAGTGTTGTACTTCATTACTACGTGATGCAATCAAGAAAAAGCCCAGGATCTAGCCATCAAGTATGAGAAATATGCGAAAGTATGAGCCTGATGAGGTCGAATCCCAGACCTATCCCAGACCTAACTTGCGTTATCCTCAAAAATATTGATCGAAACCAGGTTTAATTGACTGTTTCTGCGTGGTACCACATTACTACGTGATACAATCCAGAAACAGCCCAGGATCTAGCCATGAAGTATGAGAAATATGCGAAAGTATGAGCCTGATGTGGGTAAATCCTAGACCTAACCCAGACCAAGCATGCGTTATCCTCAGAAATATTGATCGATACCTGGTTTAATCGACTGTTTCAGTGTGGTACCACATTACTATGAGATCCAAACCAGAAAATAGCCCAGGATCTGTTCAACGAGTATGTGAAGTTTGCGAAAGTATGAGCCTGATGAGGGCGAATCCCAGACCTATCCCAGACATAACTTGCGTTATCCTCTAAAATATCGATCGAAATCAGGTTTAATTGACTGTTTCACCGTGGTGCCACATTACTACGTGATACAATCCAGAAACAGCCCAGGATCTAGCCATGAAGTATGAGAAATATGCGAAAGTAAGAGCCTAATGAGGGCAAATCCTAGGCCTAACCCAAACCTAACATGCGTTATCCTCTAAAATATTGATCCAAACCAGGGTTAATGGAATGCTTCAGTGTGGTACCACTTTACTACGGGATCCAAAGCAGAAAAACCCTCGATCAGGCCAACATGTATGTTAAAACTGCGAAAGTATGACCCTGATGAGGGCAAATCCCAGGCCTAACCTAGACCTAATATGCGTTGTCCTCTAAAATATTGATGGAAACCAGGTTTAATTGACTGTTTCAGTGTTTTACTTCATTACTACGTGATGCAATCCAGAAAAAGCCCAGGATCTTGCCATCAAGTATGAGAAATATGCGAAAGAATGAGCCAAATGAGAGCAAAGCCGAGACCTAACCTAGACCTAACATAAATTATTCTCTAAAATATTGGTCGAAACCAGGTTTAATTGACTGTTTCAGTGTGGTACCACATTACTACGTGATCCAAACCAGAAAAAAACCCAGGATCTGATCAGCAAGTATGAGAAGTATGCGAAAGTATGAGTCTGATGAGGGCAAATCCCAGGCCTAAACTAGACATAACTTTCGTTATCCTCTAAAATAATGATCGAAACCAGGTTTAATTGGTTGTTTCAGTGTGGTCCCACATTACTACGTGATCCAATCCAGTAAAAACCCAGGATCCGTTCAACAAGTATGTGAAGAATGCGAAAGTATGAGTCTGATGAGTGAAAATCCCAGACCTAACCTAGACCTAACATGCGTTATCCTCTAAAATATTGATCCAAACCAGGTTTAATGGACTGTTTCAGTATGGTACCACACTACTACGTGATCCAAACCAGAAAAAAACCAGGATCTGTTCAACAAGTATGTGAAAAACGCGAAATTATGAGCCTGATGAGGGCAAATCCCAGACCTATCCCAGACCTAACTTGCGTTATCCTCTAAAATATTGATCGAAACCAGGTTTAATTGACTGCTTCAGTGTGGTACCACATTACTACGTGATCCAATCCAGTAAAAACCCAGGATCCGTTCAACAAGTATGTGAAGAATGCGAAAGTATGAGCCTGATGAGGGCAAATCCTAGACCTAACCCAGACCAAGCATGCGTTATCCTCAGAAATATTGATCGAAACCTGGTTTAATCGACTGTTTCAGTGTGGTACCACATTACTATGAGATCCAAACCAGAAAATAGCCCAGGATCTGTTCAACGAGTATGTGAAGTGTGCGAAAGTATGAGTCTGATGAGGGCAAATCCCAGACCTATCTCAGACATAACATGCGTTATCCTCTAAAATATTTATCAAGACCAGGTTTAATTGATTGTTTCAGTGTGGTCCCACAATACTACGTGATCCAAACCAGAAAAAACCCAGGATCCGTTCAACAAGTATGTGAAGAATGCGAAAGTATGAGTCTGATGAGTGAAATTCCCAGACCTAACCTAGACCTAACATGCGTTATCCTCTAAAATATTGATGGAAACCAGGTTTATTTGACTGTTTCAGTGTTGTACTTCATTACTACCTGACCCAAACCAGAAAAAACCCAGGATCTGTGCAACAAGTATGTGAAAAACACGAAAGTATGAGCCTGATGAGGGCAAATCCCAGACCTATCCCAGACCAAACTTGCGTTATCCTCTAAAATATTGATCGAAGCCAGGTTTAATCGACTGTTTCAGTGTGGTACCACATTACTACGTGATCCAAACCAGAAAAAACCCAGGATCCATTCAACAAGTATGTGAAGAATGCGAAAGTATGAATCTGATGTGTGAAAATCCCAGGCCTAACCTAGACCTAATATGCGTTATCCTCAAAAATATTGATCGAAACATGGTTTAATCGACTGTTTCAGTGTGGTACTACATTACTACGTGAGCCAATCCAGAAATAGCCCAGGATCTAGCCATGAAGTATGAGAAATATGCGAAAGTATGAGCCTGACGACGGCAAATCCTAGAACTAACCCAGACCTAACATGCGTTATCCTCTAAAATATTTATCATGACCTGGTTTAATTGATTGTTTCAGTGTGGTCCCACATTACTACGTGATCCAAACCAGAAAAAACGCAGGATCTGTTCAACAAGTATGTGAAGAATGCGAAAGTATGAGTCTGATGTGTGAAAATCCCAGGCCTAACCTAGACCTAACATGCGTTATCCTCAAAAATATTGATCGAAACATGGTTTAATCGACTGTTTCAGTGTGGTACCACATTACTACCTGACCCAAACCAGAAAAAACCCAGGATCTGTGCAACAAGTATGTGAAAAACACGAAAGTATGAGCCTGATGAGGGCAAATCCCAGACCTATCCCAGACCAAACTTGCGTTATCCTCTAAAATATTGATCGAAGCCAGGTTTAATCGACTGTTTCAGTGTGGTACCACATTACTACGTGATCCAAACCAGAAAAAACCCAGGATCAGTTCAACAAGTATGTGAAAAACGCGAATGAATGAGCCTGATGAGGGCGAATCCCAGACCTAACTTGCGTTATCCTCTAAAATATTGATCGAAACCAGGTTTAATTGACTGTTTCTGCGTGGTACCACATTACTACGTGATACAATCCCGAAACAGCCCAGGATCTAGCCATGAAGTATGAGAAATATGCGAAAGTATGAGCCTGATGAGGGCAATTCCTAGACCAAACCCAAACCTAACTTGCGTTATCCTCTAAAATATTGTTCGAAACCAGGTTTAATTGATCGTTTCAGTGTGGTCCCACATTACTACGTGATCCAAACCAGACAAAACTCAGGATCCGTTCAACAAGTATGTGAAGAATGCGAAAGTATGAGTCTGATGTGTGAAAATCCCAGGCCTAACCTAGACCTAACATGGTGTAACCTCTAAAATATTGATCGAAACCAGGTTTAATCGACTGTTTCAGTGTGGTACCACACTACTACGTGACGTATACCGGAAAAAACCCAGGATCTGTTCAACAAGTATGTGAAAAACGCGAAAGTATGAGCCTGATGAGGGCAAATCGCAGACTTATCTCAGACCTAGCTTGCGTTATCCTCTAAAATATTGATCGAAACCAGGTTTAATTGACTGTTTCAGTGTGGTACTACATTACTACGTGAGCCAATCCAGAAATAGCCCAGGATCTAGCCATGAAGTATGAGAAATATGCGAAAGTATGAGCCTGACGACGGCAAATCCTAGAACTAACCCAGACCTAACATGCGTTATCCACTAAAATATTTATCATGACCTGGTTTAATTGATTGTTTCAGTGTGGTCCCACATTACTACGTGATCCAAACCAGAAAAAACGCAGGATCTGTTCAACAAGTATGTGAAGAATGCGAAAGTATGAGTCTGATGAGTGAAAATCCCCGGCCTAACCTAGACCTAACATGCGTTATCCTCAAAAATATTGATCGAAACCAGGTTTAATCGACTGTTTCAGTGTGGTACCACACTACTACGTGACGCATACCGGAAAAAACCCAGGATCTGTTCAACAAGTATGTGAAAAACGCGAAAGTATGAGCCTGCTGAGGGCAAATCCCAGACCTATCCCAGGCCTAACTTGCGTTATCCTCTAACATACTGAACGAAACCAGGTTCAATTGACTGTTTCAGCGTGGTACCACATTACTACGTGATACAATCCAGAAACAGCCCAGGATGTAGCCATGAAGTATGAGAAATATGCGAAAGTATGAGCCTGATGAGAGCAAATCCCAGACCTAACCTAGACCTAACATGAATTATTCTCTAAAATATTGATCAAAACCAGGTTTAACTGACTGTTTCAGTGTGGTACCGCATTACTACGTGATCCAATGCTGAAACAGACCAGGATCTAGCAATGAAGTATGAGAAATATGCGAAAGTATGACCGTGATGAGGGCAAATCCCAGGCCTAACCTAGACCTAACATGCGTTGTCCTCTAAAATATTGATGGAAACCAGGTTTAATTGGCTGTTTGAGTGTTGCACCACATTACTACGTGATCCAAACCAGAAAAAACCCAGGATCAGTTCAACAAGTATGTGAAAAACGCGAAAGTATCAGCCTGATGTGGGCAAATCCCAGACCTATCCCAGGCCTAACTTGCGTTGTCCTCTAAGATATTGATGGAAACCAGGTTTAATTGACCGTTTCAGTGTTGTACTTCATTACCACGTGATGCAATCCTGAAAAAGCCCAGGATGTAGCCATCAAGTATGAGAAATGTGCGAAAGAACGAGCCTGATGAGAGCAAATCCCAGACCTGACCTAGACCTAACATGAATTATTCTCTAAAATATTGATCGAAACCAGGTTTAATTGATTGTTTCAGTGTGGCCCCACATTACTACGTGATCCAAACCAGAAAAAACCCAGGATCCGTTCAACAAGTATGTGAAAAACGCGAAAGTATGAGCCTGATGAGGGCAAATCTCAGACCTATCCCAGACCAAACTTGCGTTATCCTCTAAAATATTTATCAAGACCAGGTTTAATTGATTGTTTCAGTGTGGTCCCACATTACTACGTGATCCACACCAGAAAAAACCCAGGATACGTTCAACAAGTATGTGAAGATTGCGAAAGTATGAGTCTGATGAGTGAAAATCCCAGACCTAACATAGACCTAACATGCGTTATCCTCAAAAATATTGATCGAAACCTGGTTTAATCGACTGTTTCAGTGTGGTACCACATTACTACGTGACCCAAACCAGAAAAAACCCAGGATCTGTTCAACAAGTATATGAAAAACGCGAAAGTATGAGCCTGATGAGGGCAAATCCCAGACCTATCCCAGACCAAACTTGCGTTATCCTCTAAAATATTGATCGAAACCAGGTTTAATCGACTGTTTCAGTGTGGTACCACATTGCTACGTGATCCAAACCAGAAAAAACCCAGGATCAGTTCAACAAGTATGTGAAGAACGCGAAAGTATGAGCCTGACGAGGGCAAATCCTAGAACTAACCCTGACCTAACTTGCGTTATCCTCTAAAATATTTATCATGACCAGGTTTAATCGACTGTTTCAGTGTGGTACCACACTACTACGTGACCCATACCGGAAAAAACCCAGGATCTGTTCAACAAGTATATGAAAAACGCGAAAGTATGAGCCTGATGAGGGCAAATCCCAGACCTATCCCAGACCAAACTTGCGTTATCCTCTAAAATATTGATCGAAACCAGGTTTAATCGACTGTTTCAGTGTGGTACCACATTGCTACGTGATCCAAACCAGAAAAAACCCAGGATCAGTTCAACAAGTATGTGAAGAACGCGAAAGTATGAGCCTGACGAGGGCAAATCCCAGACCTATCCCAGACCTAACTTGCGTTATCCTCTAAAATAATGATCAAAACCAGGTTTAATTGACTGTTTCAGCGTGGTACCACATTACTACGTGATACAATCCAGAAACAGCCCAGGATCTAGCCATGAAGTATGAGAAATATGCGAAAGTATGAGCCTGATGAGAGCAAATCCCAGACCTAACCTAGACGTAACATGAATTATTCTCTAAAATATTGATCAAAACCAGGTTTAATTGACTGTTTCAGTGTGGTACCACATTACTACGTGATCCAATCCAGAAACAGCCCAGGATCTAGCCATGAAGTATGAGAAATATGCGAAAGTATGACCCTGATGAGGGCAAATCCCAGGCCTAACCTAGACCTAACATGCGTTGGCCTCTAAAATATTGATGGGAACCAGGTTTAATTGACTGTTTCAGTGTTGTACCACATTACTACGTGATCCAATCCAGAAATAGCCCAGGATCTAGCCATCAAGTATGAGAAATATGCGAAAGAATGAGCCTGATGAGAGCAAATCCCAGACCTAACCTAGACTTAACATGAATTATTCTCTAAAATATTGATCGAAACCAGGTTTAATTGACTGTTTGAGTGTGGTCCCACATTACTACGTGATCCAATCCAGAAATAGCCCAGGATCAGTTCAACAAGTATGTGAAAAGCGCGAAAGTATGAGCCTGATGAGGGCGAATCCCAGACCTATCCCAGAACTAACTTGCGTTATCCTCTAAAATATTGTTCGAAACCAGGTTTAATTGACTGTTTCAGTGTTGTACCACATTACTACGTGATCCAATCCAGAAATAGCCCAGTTTCCAGCCATGAAGTATGAGAAATATGCGAAAGTATGAGCCTGATGGGGGCAAATCCTAGACCTAACCGAGACCTAACATGCGTTATCCTCTAAAATATTTATCAATACCAGGTTTAATTGAATGTTTCAATGTGGTACGACATTACTACGTGAACCAGACCAGAAAAAACCCAGGATCTGTTCTACAAGTATGTGAAGAATGCGAAAGTATGAGTCTGATGAGTGAAAATCCCGGGGCTAACCTAGACCTAACATGCGTTATCCTCAAAAATATTAATCCAAACCAG
This sequence comes from Colletes latitarsis, assembly GCF_051014445.1. NCBI lineage: Eukaryota > Metazoa > Arthropoda > Insecta > Hymenoptera > Colletidae > Colletes > Colletes latitarsis. The sequence continues at coordinate 2,437,485 of NW_027488379.1, read as the reverse complement.
GTTTAATGGACTGTTTCAGTGTGGTACCAGATTACTGCGCGATCCAAACCAGAAAAAACCCAGGATCAGTTCAACAAGTATGTGAAAAACGCGAAAGTATGTGCCTGATGAGGGCAAATCCCAGACCTAACCTAGACCTAACATGAATTATTCTCTAAAATATTGATCAAAACCAGGTTTAATTGACAGCTTCAGTGTGGTCCCACATTACTACGTGATCCAAACCAGAAAAAACCCAGGATCCGTTCAACAAGTATGTGAAGAATGCAAAAGTATGTGCCTGATGAGTGAAAATCCCAGGCCTAACCTAGACATAACATGAATTGTTCTCTAAAATATTGATCAAAACCAGGTTTAATTGACTGTTTCAGTGTGGTAACACATTACTACGTGATCCAAACCAGAAAAAACCCAGGATCCGTTCAACAAGTATGTGAAGAATGCAAAAGTATGTGCCTGATGAGTGAAAATCCCAGGCCTAACCTAGACATAACATGAATTGTTCTCTAAAATATTGATCAAAACCAGGTTTAATTGACTGTTTCAGTGTGGTACCTCATTGCTACGTGATCCAAACCAGAAAAAACCCAGGATCAGTTCAACAAGTATGTGAAAAACGCGAAAGTATGAGCCTGATGAGGGCGAAGCCCAGACCTATCCCAGAACTAACTTGCGTTATCCTCTAAAATATTGTTCGAAACCAGGTTTAATTGACTGTTTCAGTGTTGTACCACATTACTACGTGATCCAATCCAGAAATAGCCCAGTTTCCAGCCATGAAGTATGAGAAATATGCGAAAGTATGAGCCTGATGGGGGCAAATCCTAGACCTAACCGAGACCTAACATGCGTTATCCTCTAAAATATTTATCAAAACCAGGTTTAATTGAATGTTTCATTGTGGTACGACATTACTACGTGATCCAAACCAGAAAAAACCCAGGATCTGTTCAACAAGTATGTTAAAACTGCGAAAGTATGACCCTGATGAGGGCAAATTCCAGGCCTAACCTAGACCTAACATGCGTCGTCCTCTAAAATATTGATGGAAACCAGGTTTAATTGTCTGTTTCAGTGTTGTACCACATTACTACGCGATCCAAACCAGAAAAAACCCAGGATCAGTTCAACAAGTATGTGAAAAACGCGAAAGTATGTGCCTGATGAGGGCAAATCCCAGACCTAACCTAGACCTAACATGAATTATTCTCTAAAATATTGATCAAAGCCAGGTTTAATTGACAGTTTCAGTGTGGTCCCACATTACTACGTGATCCAAACCAGAAAAAACCCAGGATCCGTTCAACAAGTATGTGAAGAATGCGAAGGTATGAGTCTGATGAGTGAAAATCCCAGGCCCAACCTAGACCTAACATGCATTATCCTCAAAAATATTGATCGAAACCTGGTTTAATCGACTGTTTCAGTGTGGCTCCGCATTACTACGTGACCCAAACCAGAAAAAACCCAGGATCTGTTCATCAAGTATGTGAAAAACGCGAAAGTATGAGCCTGATGAGGGCAAATCCCAGACCTATCCCGGACCTAACTTGCGTTATCCTCTAAAATATTGATCGAAACCAGGTTTAATTGACTGTTTCAGTGTGGTACCACATTACTACGTGATCCAATCCAGAAATAGCCCAGGATCTAGCAATGAAGTATGAGAAATATGCGAAAGTATGAGCCTGACGAGGGCAAATCCTAGAACTAACCCTGACCTAACATGCGTTATCCTCTAAAATATTTATCATGACCAGATTTAATTGATAGTTTCAGTGTGGTCCCACATTACTACGTGATCCAAACCAGAAAAAACCCAGGATCTGTTCAACAAGTATGTGAAAAACGCGAAAGTATGAGCCTGCTGAGGGCAAATCCCAGACCTATCCCAGACCTAACTTGCGTTATCCTCTAAAATATTGATCAAAACCAGGTTTAATTAACTGTTTCAGCGTGGTACCACATTACGACGTGATACAATCCAGAAACAGCCCAGGATCTATCCATGAAGTATGAGAAATATGCGAAAGTATGACCCTGATGAGGGCAAATCCCAGGCCTAACCTAGACCTAACATGCGTTGGCCTCTAAAATATTGATGGGAACCAGGTTTAATTGACTGTTTCAGTGTTGTACCACATTACTACGTGATCCAATCCAGAAATATCCCAGGATCTAGCCATCAAGTATGAGAAATATGCGAAAGAATGAGCCTGATGAGAGCAAATCCCAGACCTAACCTAGACTTAACATGAATTATTCTCTAAAATATTGATCGAAACCAGGTTTAATTGACTGTTTGAGTGTGGTCCCACATTACTACGTGATCCAATCCAGAAATAGCCCAGGATCAGTTCAACAAGTATGTGAAAAGCGCGAAAGTATGAGCCTGATGAGGGCGAATCCCAGACCTATCCCAGAACTAACTTGCGTTATCCTCTAAAATATTGTTCGAAACCAGGTTTAATCGACTGTTTCAGTGTGGTACCTCATTGCTACGTGATCCAAACCAGAAAAAACCCAGGATCAGTTCAACAAGTATGTGAAAAACGCGAAAGTATGAGCCTGATGAGGGCGAAGCCCAGACCTATCCCAGAACTAACTTGCGTTATCCTCTAAAATATTGTTCGAAACCAGGTTTAATTGACTGTTTCAGTGTTGTACCACATTACTACGTGATCCAATCCAGAAATAGCCCAGGATCAGTTCAACAAGTATGTGAAAAGCGCGAAAGTATGAGCCTGATGAGGGCGAATCCCAGACCTATCCCAGAACTAACTTGCGTTATCCTCTAAAATATTGTTCGAAACCAGGTTTAATCGACTGTTTCAGTGTGGTACCTCATTGCTACGTGATCCAAACCAGAAAAAACCCAGGATCCGTTCAACAAGTATGTGAAGAATGCAAAAGTATGAGTCTGATGAGTGAAAATCCCAGGCCTAACCTAGACATAACATGAATTGTTCTCTAAAATATTGATCAAAACCAGGTTTAATTGACTGTTTCAGTGTGGTAACACATTACTACGTGACCCAAACCAGAAAAAACCCAGGATCTGTTCAACAAGTATGTGAAAAACGCGAAAGTATGAGCCTGATGAGGGCAAATCCCAGACCTATCCCAGACCAAACTTGCGTTATCCTGTAAAATATTGGTCGAAACCAGGTTTAATCGACTGTTTCAGTGTGGTACCTCATTGCTACGTGATCCAAACCAGAAAAAACCCAGGATCAGTTCAACAAGTATGTGAAAAACGCGAAAGTATGAGCCTGATGAGGGCGAAGCCCAGACCTATCCCAGAACTAACTTGCGTTATCCTCTAAAATATTGTTCGAAACCAGGTTTAATTGACTGTTTCAGTGTTGTACCACATTACTACGTGATCCAATCCAGAAATAGCCCAGTTTCCAGCCATGAAGTATGAGAAATATGCGAAAGTATGAGCCTGATGGGGGCAAATCCTAGACCTAACCGAGACCTAACATGCGTTATCCTCTAAAATATTTATCAAAACCAGGTTTAATTGAATGTTTCATTGTGGTACGACATTACTACGTGATCCAAACCAGAAAAAACCCAGGATCTGTTCAACAAGTATGTGAAGAATGCGAAAGTATGAGTCTGATGAGTGAAAATCCCAGGGCTAACCTAGACCTAACATGCGTTATCCTCAAAAATATTGATCCAAACCAGGTTTAATGGACTGTTTCAGTGTGGTACCACTTTACTACGTGATCCAAAGCAGAAAAAACCCTCGATCAGGTCAACATGTATGTTAAAACTGCGAAAGTATGACCCTGATGAGGGCAAATCCCAGGCCTAACCTAGACCTAACATGCGTCGTCCTCTAAAATATTTATCATGACCAGGTTCAATTGATTGTTTCAGTGTGGTCCCACATTACTTCGTGATCCAAACCAGAAAAAACCCAGGATCCGTTCAACAAGTATGTGAAGAATGCGAAAGTATGAGTCTGATGAGTGAAAATCCCAGGCCCAACCTAGACCTAACATGCATTATCCTCAAAAATATGGATCGAAACCTGGTTTAATCGACTGTTTCAGTGTGGCTCCGCATTACTACGTGACCCAAACCAGAAAAAACCCAGGATCTGTTCATCAAGTATGTGAAAAACGCGAAAGTATGAGCCTGATGAGGGCAAATCCCAGACCTATCCCGGACCTAACTTGCGTTATCCTCTAAAATATTGATCGAAACCAGGTTTAATTGACTGTTTCAGTGTGGTACCACATTACTACGTGATCCAATCCAGAAATAGCCCAGGATCTAGCAATGAAGTATGAGAAATATGCGAAAGTATGAGCCTGACGAGGGCAAATCCTAGAACTAACCCAGACCTAACATGCGTTATCCTCTAAAATATTTATCATGACCAGATTTAATTGATAGTTTCAGTGTGGTCCCACATTACTACGTGATCCAAACCAGAAAAAACACAGGATCTGTTCAACAAGTATGTGAAAAACGCGAAAGTCTGAGCCTGCTGAGGGCAAATCCCAGACCTATCCCAGACCTAACTTGCGTTATCCTCTAAAATATTGATCAAAACCAGGTTTAATTAACTGTTTCAGCGTGGTACCACATTACGACGTGATACAATCCAGAAACAGCCCAGGATCTAGCCATGAAGTATGAGAAATATGCGAAAGTATGAGCCTGATGAGAGCAAATCCCAGACCTAACCTAGACGTAACATGAATTATTCTCTAAAATATTGATCAAAACCAGGTTTAATTGACTGTTTCAGTGTGGTACCACATTACTACGTGATCCAATCCAGAAACAGCCCAGGATCTAGCCATGAAGTATGAGAAATATGCGAAAGTATGACCCTGATGAGGGCAAATCCCAGGCCTAACCTAGACCTAACATGCGTTGGCCTCTAAAATATTGATGGAAACCAGGTTTAATTGACTGTTTCAGTGTTGTACCACATTACTACGTGATCCAAACCAGAAAAAACCCAGGATCAGTTCAACAAGTATGTGAAAAACGCGAAAGTATGAGTCTGATGAGTGAAAATCCCAGACCTAACCTAGACCTAACATGCGTTGTCCTCTAAGATATTGATGGAAACTAGGTTTAATTGACCGTTTCAGTGTTGTACTTCATTACTACGTGATGCAATCCAGAAAAAGCCCAGGATCTAGCCATCAAGTATGAGAAATGTGCGGAAGAATGAGCCGGATGAGAGCAAATCCCAGACCTAACCTAGACCTAACATGAATTATTCTGTAAAATATTGATCGAAACCAGGTTTAATTGACTGTTTGAGTGTGGTCCCACATTACTACGTGATCCAATCCAGAAATAGCCCAGGATCAGTTCAACAAGTATGTGAAAAACGCGAAAGTATGAGTCTGATGAGTGAAAATCCCAGGCCCAACCTAGACCTAACATGCATTATCCTCGAAAATATTCATCGAAACCTGGTTTAATCGACTGTTTCAGTGTGGTTCCGCATTACTACGTGATACAATCCAGAAACAGCTCAGGATCTAGCCATGAAGTATGAGAAATATGCGAAAGTATGAGCCTGATGAGAGCAAATCCCAGACCTAACCTAGACCTAACATGAATTATTCTGTAAAATATTGATCGAAACCAGGTTTAATTGACTGTTTCAGTGTGGTACCACATTACTACGTGATCCAATCCAGAAATAGCCTAGGATCTAGCAATGAAGTATGAGAAATATGCGAAAGTATGAGCCTGACGAGGGCAAATCCTAGAACTAACCCTGACCTAACTTGCGTTATCCTCTAAAATATTTATCATGACCAGGTTTAATTGAATGTTTCAGTGTGGTCCGACATTACTACGTGATCCAAACCAGAAAAAACCCAGGATCTGTTCAACAAGTATGTGAAGAATGCGAAAGTATGAGTCTGATGAGTGAAAATCCCCGGCCTAACCTAGACCTAACATGCGTTATCCTCAAAAATATTGATCGAAACCAGGTTTAATCGACTGTTTCAGTGTGGTACCACACTACTACGTGACCCATACCGGAAAAAACCCAGGATCTGTTCAACAAGTATGTGAAAAACGCGAAAGTATGAGCCTGCTGAGGGCAAATCCGAGACCTATCCCAGACCTAACTTGCGTTATCCTCTAAAATATTCATCAAAACCAGGTTTAATTGACTGTTTCAGCGTGGTACCACATTACTACGTGATACAATCCAGAAACAGCCCAGGATCTAGCCATGAAGTATGAGAAATATGCGAAAGCATGAGCCTGATGAGAGCAAATCCCAGACCTAACCTAGACCTAACATGCGTTATCCTCAAAAATATTGATCGAAACCAGGTTTAATCGACTGTTTCAGTGTGGTCCCACATTACTTCGTGATCCAAACCAGAAAAAACCCAGGATCCGTTCAACAAGTATGTGAAGAATGCGAAAGTATGAGTCTGATGAGTGAAAATCCCAGGCCCAACCTAGACCTAACATGCATTATCCTCAAAAATATTGATCGAAACCTGGTTTAATCGACTGTTTGAGTGTGGCTCCGCATTACTACGTGACCCAAACCAGAAAAAACCCAGGATCTGTTCAACAAGTATGTGAAAAACGCGAAAGTATGAGCCTGATGAGGGCAAATCCCAGACCTATCCCGGACCTAACTTGCGTTATCCTCTAAAATATTGATCGAAACCAGGTTTAATTGACTGTTTCAGTGTGGTACCACGTTACTACGTGATCCAATCCAGAAATAGCCCAGGATCTAGCAATGAAGTATGAGAAATATGCGAAAGTATGAGCCTGACGAGGGCAAATCCTAGAACTAACCCTGACCTAACATGCGTTATCCTCTAAAATATTTATCATGACCAGATTTAATTGATAGTTTCAGAGTGGTCCCACATTACTACGTGATCCAAACCAGCAAAAACCCAGGATCTGTTCAACAAGTATGTGAAGAATGCGAAAGTATGAGTCTGATGAGTGATAATCCCCGGCCTAACCTAGACCTAACATCCGTTATCCTCAAAAATATTGATCGATACCAGGTTTAATCGACTGTTTCAGTGTGGTACCACACAACTACGTGACCCATACCGGAAAAAACCCAGGATCTGTTCAACAAGTATGTGAAAAACGCGAAAGTATGAGCCTGCTGAGGGCAAATCCCAGACCTATCCCAGACCTAACTTGCGTTATCCTCTAAAATATTGATCAAAACCAGGTTTAATTGACTGTTTCAGCGTGGTACCACATTACTACGTGATACAATCCAGAAACAGCCCAGGATCTAGCCATGAAGTATGAGAAATATGCGAAAGTATGAGCCTGATGAGAGCAAATCCCAGACCTAACCTAGACGTAACATGAATTATTCTCTAAAATATTGATCAAAACCAGGTTTAATTGACTGTTTCAGTGTGGTACCACATTACTACGTGATCCAATCCAGAAACAGCCCAGGATCTAGCCATGAAGTATGAGAAATATGCGAAAGTATGACCCTGATGAGGGCAAATCCCAGGCCTAACCTAGACCTAACATGCGTTGGCCTCTAAAATATTGATGGAAACCAGGTTTAATCGACTGTTTCAGTGTGGTACCACACTACTACGTGACCCATACCGGAAAAAACCCAGGATCAGTTCAACAAGTATGTGAAAAACGCGAAAGTATGAGTCTGATGAGTGAAAATCCCAGACCTAACCTAGACCTAACATGCGTTGTCCTCTAAGATATTGATGGAAACCAGGTTTAATTGACAGTTTCAGTGTGGTCCCACATTACTACGTGATCCAAACCAGAAAAAACCCAGGATCCGTTCAACAAGTATGTGAAGAATGCGAAAGTATGAGTCTGATGAGTGAAAATCCCAGGCCTAACCTAGACATAACATGAATTGTTCTCTAAAATATTGATCAAAACCAGGTTTAATTGACTGTTTCAGTGTGGTAACACATTACTACGTGATCCAAAGCAGAAAAAACCCTCGATCAGGTCAACATGTATGTTAAAACTGCGAAAGTATGACCCTGATGAGGGCAAATCCCAGGCCTAACCTAGACCTAACATGCGTTGTCCTCTAAAATATTGATGGAAACCAGGTTTAATTGACTGTTTCAGTGTTGTACCACATTACTGCGCGATCCAAACCAGAAAAAACCCAGGATCAGTTCAACAAGTATGTGAAAAACGCGAAAGTATGTGCCTGATGAGGGCAAATCCCAGACCTAACCTAGACCTAACATGAATTATTCTCTAAAATATTGATCAAAACCAGGTTTAATTGACAGTTTCAGTGTGGACCCACATTACTACGTGATCCAAAACAGAAAAAACCCAGGATCCGTTCAACAAGTATGTGAAGAATGCGAAAGTATGAGTCTGATGAGTGAAAATCCCAGGCCTAACCTAGACATAACATGAATTGTTCTCTAAAATATTGATCAAAACCAGGTTTAATTGACTGTTTCAGTGTGGTAACACATTACTACGTGACCCAAACCAGAAAAAACCCAGGATCTGTTCAACAAGTATGTGAAAAACGCGAAAGTATGAGCCTGATGAGGGCAAATCCCAGACGTATACCAGACCAAACTTGCGTTATCCTGTAAAATATTGATCGAAACCAGGTTTAATCGACTGTTTCAGTGTGGTACCACATTGCTACGTGATCCAAACCAGAAAAAACCCAGGATCAGTTCAACAAGTATGTGAAAAACGCGAAAGTATGAGCCTGATGAGGGCGAATCCCAGACCTATCCCAGAACTAACTTGCGTTATCCTCTAAAATATTGTTCGAAACCAGGTTTAATTGACTGTTTCAGTGTTGTACCACATTACTACGTGATCCAATCCAGAAATAGCACAGTTTCCAGCCATGAAGTATGAGAAGTATGCGGAAGTATGAGCCTGATGGGGGCAAATCCTAGACCTAACCGAGACCTAACATGCGTTATCCTCTAAAATATTTATCAAAACCAGGTTTAATTGAATGTTTCAATGTGGTACGACATTAATACGTGATCCAAACCAGAAAAAACCCAGGATCTGTTCAACAAGTATGTGAAGAATGCGAAAGTATGAGTCTGATGAGTGAAAATCCCAGGGCTAACCTAGACCTAACATGCGTTATCCTCAAAAATATTGATCCAAACCAGGTTTAATAGACTGTTTCAGTGTGGTACCACTTTACTACGTGATCCAAACCAGAAAAAACCCAGGATCAGTTCAACAAGTATGTGAAAAACGCGAAAGTATGTGCCTGATGAGGGCAAATCCCAGACCTAACCTAGACCTAACATGTATTATTCTCTAAAATATTGATCAAAGCCAGGTTTAATTGACAGTTTCAGTGTGGTCCCACATTACTACGTGATCCAAACCAGAAAAAACCCAGGATCCGTTCAACAAGTATGTGAAGAATGCGAAAGTATGAGTCTGATGAGTGAAAATCCCAGGCCTAACCTAGACATAACATGAATTATTCTCTAAAATATTGGTCAAAACCAGGTTTAATTGACTGTTTCAGTGTGGTACCACATTACTACGTGATCCAATCCCGAAATCGCCCAGGATCCAGCCATGAAGTATGAGAAATAGGCGAATGTATGAGCCTGATGAGGGCAAATCCTAGACCTAACCCAAACCTAACATGCGTTATCCTCTAAAATATTTATCAAGGCCAGGTTTAATTGAATGTTTCAGTGTGGTACCACATTACTACGTGAACCAAACCAGAAAAAACCCAGGATCCGTTCAACAAGTATGTGAAGAATGCGAAAGTATGAGTCTGATGAGTGAAAATCCCAGGGCTAACCTAGACCTAACATGCGTTATCCTCTAAAATATTGATCCAAACCAGGTTTAATGGACTGTTTCAGTGTGGTACCACTTTACTACGTGATCCAAAGCAGAAAAAACACTCGATCAGGTCATCATGTATGTGAAAAACGCGAAAGTATGAGCCTGCTGAAGGCAAATCCCAGACCTATACCAGACCAAACTTGCGTTATCCTCTAAAATATTGATCAAAACCAGGTTTAATTGACTGTTTCAGCGTGGTACCACATTACTACGTGATACAATCCAGAAACAGCCCAGGATCTAGCCATGAAGTATGAGAAATATGCGAAAGTATGAGCCTGATGAGAGCAAATCCCAGACCTAACCTAGACCTAACATGAATTATTCTCTAAAATATTGATCGAAACCAGGTTTAATTGACTGTTCCAGTGTGGTCCCACATTACTACGTGATCCAATCCAGAAATAGCCCAGGATCTAGCCATGAAGTATGAGAAATATGCGAAAGTATGAGCCTGACGAGGGCAAATCCTAGACCTAACCCAGACCTAACATGCGTTATCCTCTAAAATATTTATCATGACCAGGTTCAATTGATTGTTTCAGTGAGGTCCCACATTACTTCGTGATCCAAACCAGAAAAAACCCAGGATCCGTTCAACAAGTATGTGAAGAATGCGAAAGTATGAGTCTGATGAGTGAAAATCCCAGGCCCAACCTAGACCTACCATGCATTATCCCCAAAAATATTGATCGAAACCTGGTTTAATCGACTGTTTCAGTGTGGCTCCGCATTACTACGTGACACAAACCAGAAAAAACCCAGGGTCTGTTCAACAAGTATGTGAAAAACGCGAAAGTATGAGCCTGATGAGGGCAAATCCCAGACCTATCCCAGACCTAACTTGCGTTAGCCTCTAAAATATTGATCGAAACCAGGTTTAATTGACTGTTTCAGTGTGGTACCACATTACTACGTGATCCAATCCAGAAATAGCCCAGGATCTAGCAATGAAGTATGAGAAATATGCGAAAGTATGAGCCTGACGAGGGCAAATCCTAGAACTAACCCTGACCTAACATGCGTTATCCTCTAAAATATTTATCATGACCAGATTTAATTGATAGTTTCAGTGTGGTCCCACATTACTACGTGATCCAAACCAGAAAAAACCCAGGATCTGTTCAACAAGTATGTGAAGAATGCGAAAGTATGAGCCTGATGAGTGATAATCCCCGGCCTAACCTAGACCTAACATGCGTTATCCTCAAAAATATTGATCGAAACCAGGTTTAATCGACTGTTTCAGTGTGGTACCACACTACTACGTGACCCATACCGGAAAAAACCCAGGATCTGTTCAACAAGTATGTGAAAAACGCGAAAGTATGAGCCTGCTGAGGGCAAATCCCAGACCTATCCCAGACCTAACTTGCGTTATCCTCTAAAATATTGATCAAAACCAGGTTTAATTGACTGTTTCAGCGTGGTACCACATTACTACGTGATACAATCCAGAAACAGCCCAGGTTCTAGCCATGAAGTATGAGAAATATGCGAAAGTATGAGCCTGATGAGAGCAAATCCCAGACCTAACCTAGACGTAACATGAATTATTCTCTAAAATATTGATCAAAACCAGGTTTAATTGACTGTTTCAGTGTGGTACCACATTACTACGTGATCCAATCCAGAAACAGCCCAGGATCGAGCCATGAAGTATGAGAAATATACGAAAGTATGACCCTGATGAGGGCAAATCCCAGGCCTAACCTAGACCTAACATGCGTTGGCCTCTAAAATATTGATGGAAACCAGGTTTAATTGACTGTTTCAGTGTTGTACCACATTACTACGTGATCCAAACCAGAAAAAACCCAGGATCCGTTCAACAAGTATGTGAAGAATGCGAAAGTATGAGTCTGATGAGTGAAAATCCCAGGCCCAACCTAGACCTACCATGCATTATCCCCAAAAATATTGATCGAAACCTGGTTTAATCGACTGTTTCAGTGTGGCTCCGCATTACTACGTGACACAAACCAGAAAAAACCCAGGGTCTGTTCAACAAGTATGTGAAAAACGCGAAAGTATGAGCCTGATGAGGGCAAATCCCAGACCTATCCCAGACCTAACTTGCGTTAGCCTCTAAAATATTGATCGAAACCAGGTTTAATTGACTGTTTCAGTGTGGTACCACATTACTACGTGATCCAATCCAGAAATAGCCCAGGATCTAGCAATGAAGTATGAGAAATATGCGAAAGTATGAGCCTGACGAGGGCAAATCCTAGAACTAACCCTGACCTAACATGCGTTATCCTCTAAAATATTTATCATGACCAGATTTAATTGATAGTTTCAGTGTGGTCCCACATTACTACGTGATCCAAACCAGAAAAAACCCAGGATCTGTTCAACAAGTATGTGAAGAATGCGAAAGTATGAGCCTGATGAGTGATAATCCCCGGCCTAACCTAGACCTAACATGCGTTATCCTCAAAAATATTGATCGAAACCAGGTTTAATCGACTGTTTCAGTGTGGTACCACACTACTACGTGACCCATACCGGAAAAAACCCAGGATCTGTTCAACAAGTATGTGAAAAACGCGAAAGTATGAGCCTGCTGAGGGCAAATCCCAGACCTATCCCAGACCTAACTTGCGTTATCCTCTAAAATATTGATCAAAACCAGGTTTAATTGACTGTTTCAGCGTGGTACCACATTACTACGTGATACAATCCAGAAACAGCCCAGGATCTAGCCATGAAGTATGAGAAATATGCGAAAGTATGAGCCTGATGAGAGCAAATCCCAGACCTAACCTAGACGTAACATGAATTATTCTCTAAAATATTGATCAAAACCAGGTTTAATTGACTGTTTCAGTGTGGTACCACATTACTACGTGATCCAATCCAGAAACAGCCCAGGATCGAGCCATGAAGTATGAGAAATATACGAAAGTATGACCCTGATGAGGGCAAATCCCAGGCCTAACCTAGACCTAACATGCGTTGGCCTCTAAAATATTGATGGAAACCAGGTTTAATTGACTGTTTCAGTGTTGTACCACATTACTACGTGATCCAAACCAGAAAAAACCCAGGATCAGTTCAACAAGTATGTGAAAAACGCGAAAGTATGAGTCTGATGAGTGAAAATCCCAGACCTAACCTAGACCTAACATGCGTTGTCCTCTAAGATATTGATGGAAACCAGGTTTAATTGACCGTTTCAGTGTTGTACTTCATTACTACGTGATGCAATCCAGAAAAAGCCCAGGATCTAGCCATCAAGTATGAGAAATATGCGAAAGAATGAGCCTGATGAGAGCAAATCCCAGACCTAACCTTGACCTAACATGAACTATTCTCTAAAATATTGATCGAAACCAGGTTTAATTGACTGTTTGAGTGTGGTCCCACATTACTACGTGATCCAATCCAGAAATAGCCCAGGATCAGTTCAACAAGTATGTGAAAAACGCGAAAGTATGAGCCTGATGAGGGCGAATCCCAGACCTATCCCAGAACTAACTTGCGTTATCCTCTAAAATATTGTTCGAAACCAGGTTTAATTGACTGTTTCAGTGTTGTACCACATTACTACGTGATCCAATCCAGAAATAGCCCAGTTTCCAGCCATGTAGTATGAGAAATATGCGAAAGTATGAGCCTGATGGGGGCAAATCCTAGACCTAACCGAGACCTAACATGCGTTATCCTCTAAAATATTTATCAAAACCAGGTTTAATTGAATGTTTCAATGTGGTACGACATTACTACGTGAACCAAACCAGAAAAAACCCAGGATCTGTTCAACAAGTATGTGAAGAATGCGAATGTATGAGTCTGATGAGTGAAAATCCCAGGGCTAACCTAGACCTAACATGCGTTATCCTCTAAAATATTGATCCAAACCAGGTTTAATGGACTGTTTCAGTGTGGTACCACTTTACTACGTGATCCAAAGCAGAAAAAACACTCGATCAGGTCAACGTGTATGTGAAAAATGCGAAAGTATGAGCCTGCTGAGGGCAATTCCCAGACCTATCCCAGACCTAACTTGCGCTATCCTCTAAAATATTGAACGAAACCAGGTTCAATTGACTGTTTCAGCGTGGTACCACATTACTACGTGATACAATCCAGAAACAGCCCAGGATCTAGCCATGAAGTATGAGAAATATGCGAAAGTATGAGCCTGATGAGAGCAAATCCCAGACCTAACCTAGACCTAACATGAATTATTCTCTAAAATATTGATCAAAGCCAGGTTTAATTGACAGTTTCAGTGTGGTCCCACATTACTACGTGATCAAACCAGAAAAAACCCTGGATCCGTTAAACAAGTATGTGAAGAATGCGAAAGTATGAGTCTGATGAGTGAAAGTCCCAGGCCTAACCTAGACATAACATGAATTATTCCCTAAAATATTGATCAAAACCAGGTTTAATTGACTGTTTCAGTGTGGTACCACATTACTACGTGATCCAATCCCGAAATAGCCCAGGATCTAGCCATGAAGTATGAGAAATATGCGAATGTATGAGCCTGATGAGGGCAAATCCTAGACCTAACCCAAACCTAACATGCGTTATCCTCTATAATATTTATCAAGACCAGGTTTAATTGAATGTTTCAGTGTGGTACCGCATTACTACGTGAACCAAACCAGAAAAAAACCCAGGATCCGTTCAACAAGTATGTGAAGAATGCGAAAGTATGAGTCTGATGAGTGAAAATCCCAGGGCTAACCTAGACCTAACATGCGTTATCCTCTAAAATATTGATCCAAACCAGGTTTAATGGACTGTTTCAGTGTGGTACCACTTTTCTACGTGATCCAAAGCAGAAAAAACACTCGATCAGGTCAACATGTATGTGAAAAATGCGAAAGTATGAGCCTGCTGAGGGCAAATCCCAGACCTATCCCAGACCTAACTTGCGCTATCCTTTAAAATATTGAACGAAACCAGGTTCAATTGACTGTTTCAGCGTGGTACCACATTACTACGTGATACAATCCAGAAACAGCCCAGGATCTAGCCATGAAGTATGAGAAATATGCGAAAGTATGAGCCTGATGAGAGCAAATCCCAGACCTAACCTAGACCTAACATGAATTATTCTCTAAAATATTTATCAAAACCAGGTTTAATTGACTGTTTCAGCGTGGTACCACATTACTACGTGATACAATCCAGAAACAGCCCAGGATCTAGCCATGAAGTATGAGAAATATGCGAAAGTATGAGCCTGATGAGAGCAAACCCCAGACCTAACCTAGACCAAACATGAATTATTCTCTAAAATATTGATCGAAACCAGGTTTTATTGACTGTTCCAGTGTGGTCCCACATTACTACGTGATGCAATCCAGAAATAGCCCAGGATCTAGACATGAAGTATGAGAAATATGCGAAAGTATGAGCCTGACGAGGGCAAATCCTAGACCTAACCCAGACCTAACATGCGTTATCCTCTAAAATATTTATCATGACCAGGTTTCAGTGATTGTTTCAGTGTGGTCCCACATTACTACGTGATCCAAACCAGAAAAAACCCAGGATCCGTTCAACAAGTATGTGAAAAACGCGAAAGTATGAGCCTGATGAGGGCAAATCCCAGACCTATCCCAGACCAAACTTGCGTTATCCTCTAAAATATTTATCAAGACCAGGTTTAATTGATTGTTTCAGTGTGGTCCCACATTACTACGTGTTCCAAACCAGAAAAACCCCAGGATCCGTTCAACAAGTATGTGAAGAATACGAAAGTATGAGTCTGATGAGTGAAAATCCCAGACCTAACCTAGACCTAACATGCGTTATCCTCAAAAATATTGATCGAAACCTGGTTTAATCGACTGTTTCAGTGTGGTACCACATTACTACGTGACCCAAACCAGAAAAAACCCAGGATCTGTTCAACAAGTATGTGAAAAACGCGAAAGTATGAGCCTGATGAGGGCAAATCCCAGACCTATCCCAGACCAAACTTGCGTTATCCTCTAAAATATTGATCGAAACCAGGTTTAATCGACTGTTTCAGTGTGGTACCACATTACTACGTGATCCAATCTAGAAATAGCCCAGTTTCCAGCCATGAAGTATGAGAAATATGCGAAAGTATGGGCCTGATGGGGGCAAATCCTAGACCTAACTGAGACCTAACATGCGTTATCCTCTAAAATATTTATCAAAACCAGGTTTAATTGAATGTTTCAATGTGGTACGACATTACTACGTGAACCAAACCAGAAAAAACCCAGGATCTGTTCAACAAGTATGTGACGAATGCGAAAGTATGAGTCTGATGAGTGAAAATCCCAGGGCTAACCTAGACCTAACATGCGTTGTCCTCTAATATATTGATCCAAACCAGGTTTAATGGACTGTTTCAGTGTGGTACCACTTTACTACGTGATCCAAAGCAGAAATAACCCTCGATCAGGTCAACATGTATGTTAAAACTGCGAAAGTATGACCCTGATGAGGGAAAATCACAGGCCTAACCTAGACCTAACATGCGTTGTCCTCTAAAATATTGATGGAAACCAGGTTTAAATGACTGTTTCAGTGTTGTACCACATTACTACCTGATCCAAACCAGAAAACACCCAGGATCAGTTCAACAAGTATGTGAAAAACGCGAAAGTATGAGCCTGATGAGGGCAAATCCCCGACCTATCCCAGACCTAACTTGCGTTGTCCTCTAAGATATTGATGGAAACCAGGTTTAATTGACTGTTTCAGTGATGTACTTCATTACTACGTGATGCAATCCAGAAAAAGCCCAGGATCTAGCCATCAAGTATGAGAAATATGCGAAAGAATGAGCCTGATGAGAGCAAATCCCAGACCTAACCTAGACCTAACATGAATTATTCTCTAAAATATTGATCGAAACCAGGTTTAATTGACTGTTTCAGTATGGACCCACATTACTACGTGATCCAATCCAGAAATAGCCCAGGATCTAGCCATGAAGTATGAGAAATATGCGAAAGTATGAGCCTGACGAGGGCAAATCCTAGACCTAACCCAGACCTAACATGCGTTATCCCCTAAAATATTTATCATGACCAGGTTTAATTGATTGTTTCAGTGTGGACCCACATTACTACGTGATCCAAACCAGAAAAAACCCAGGATCCGTTCAACAAGTATGTGAAAAACGCGAAAGTATGAGCCTGATGAGGGCAAATCCCAGACGTATCCCAGACCAAACTTGCGTTATCCTCTAAAATATTTATCAAGACCAGGTTTAATTGATTGTTTCAGTGTGGTCCCACATTACTACGTGATCCAAACCAGAAAAAACCCAGGATCAGTTCAACTAGTATGTGAGAAACGCGAAAGTATGAGCCTGATGAGAGCGAATCCCAGACCTATCCCAGACCTAACTTGCGTTATCCTCTAAAATATTGATCGAAACCAGGTATAATCGACTGTTTCAGTGTGGTGCCACATTACTACGTGATCCAAACCAGAAGGAGACCCAGGATCTGTTCAACAAGTATGTGAAGTATGCGAAACTATGAGTCTGATGAGGGCAAATCCCAGGCTTAAACTAGACATAACTTTCGTTATCCTCTAAAATATTGATCGAAATCAGGTTCAATTGACTGTTTTAGTGTGGTACCACATTACTACGTGACCCAAAACCAGAAAAAACCCGGGCTCTGTTCAACAAGTATGTGAAAAACGCGAAAGTATGAGCCTGATGAGGGCAAATCCCAGACCTATCCCAGACCAAACTTGCGTTATCCTCTAAAATATTGATCGAAACCAGGTTTAATCGACTGTTTCAGTGTGGTACCACATTGGTACGTGATCCAAACCAGAAAAAACCCAGGATCAGTTCAACAAGTATGTGAAAAACGCGAAAGTATGAGCCTGATGAGGGCGAATCCTAGACCTATCCCAGACCTAACTTGCGTTATCCTCTAAAATATTGATCGAAACCAGGTTTAATCGCCTGTTTCAGTGTGGTGCCACATTACTACGTGATCCAAACCAGAATGAGACCCAGGAACTGTTCAACAAGTATGTGAAGTATGCGAAACTATGAGTCTGATGAGGGCAAATCCCAGGCTTAAACTAGACATAACTTTCGTTATCCTCTAAAATATTGATCGAAATCAGGTTTAATTGACTGTTTTAGTGTGGGACCACTTTACTACGTGACCCAAACCAGAAAAAACCCGTGCTCTGTTCAACAAGTATGTGAAAAACGCGAAAGTATGAGCCTGATGAGGGCAAATCCCAGACCTATCCCAGACCAAACTTGCGTTATCCTCTAAAATACTGATCGAAACCAGGTTTAATCGACTGTTTCAGTGTGGTGCCACATTACTACGTGATCCAAACCAGAAAAAACCCAGGATCAGTTCAACAAGTATGTGAAGAACGCGAAAGTATGAGCCTGATGAGGGCGAATCCCAGACCTATCCCAGACCTAACTTGCGTTATCCTCTAAAATATTGATCGAAACCAGGTTTAATCGACTGTTTCAGTGTGGTGCCACATTACTACGTGATCCAAACCAGAATGAGACCCAGGAACTGTTCAACAAGTATGTGAAGTATGCGAAACTATGAGTCTGATGAGGGCAAATCCCAGGCTTAAACTAGACATAACTTTCGTTAACCTCTAAAATATTGATCGAAATCAGGTTTAATTGACTGTTTTAGTGTGGTACCACTTTACTACGTGACCCAAACCAGAAAAAACCCGGGCTCTGTTCAACAAGTATGTGAAAAACGCGAAAGTATGATCCTGATGAGGGCAAATCCCAGACCTATCCCAGACCAAACTTGCGTTATCCTCTAAAATATTGATCGAAACCAGGTTTAATCGACTGTTTCAGTGTGGTGCCACATTACTACGTGATCCAAACCAGAAAGAGACCCAGGATCTGTTCAACAAGTATGTGAAGTATGCGAAACTATGAGTCTGATGAGGGCAAATCCCAGGCTTAAACTAGACATAACTTTCGTTATCCTCTAAAATATTGATCGAAATCAGGTTTAATTGACTGTTTTAGTGTGGTACCACTTTACTACGTGATCCAAAGCAGAAAAAACCCTCGATCAGGTCAACATGCATGTTAAAACTGCGAAAGTATGAGCCTGATGAGGGCAAATCCCAGACCTATCCCAGACCTAACATGCGTTATCCTCTAAAATATTGATCGAAATCAGGTTTAATTGACTGTTTTAGTGTGGTACCACTTTACTACGTGATCCAAAGCAGAAAAAACCCTCGATCAGGTCAACATGCATGTTAAAACTGCGAAAGTATGAGCCTGATGAGGGCAAATCCCAGACCTATCCCAGACCTAACATGCGTTATCCTCAAAAATATTAATCGAAACCAGGTTTAATCGACTGTTTCAGTGTGGTACCACATTACTACGGGATCCAAACCAGAAAAAAACCCAGGATCTTGTCAACGAGTATGTGAAGTGTGCGAAAGTATGAGTCTGATGAGGGCTAATCCCAGACCTATCCCAGACCTAACTTGCGTTATCCTTTAAGATAATGATCGAAACCAGGTTTAATTGACTGTTTTAGTTGTGGTACCACTTTACTACGTGATCCAAAGCTGAAAAAACCCTCGATCAGGTCAACATGCATGTTAAAACTGCGGAAGTATGACCCTGATGAGGGCAAATCCCAGGCCTAACCTAGACCTAACATGCGTTATCCTCAAAAATATTGATCGAAACCAGGTTTAATCGACTGTTTCAGTGTGGTACCACATTACTACGAGATCCAAACCAGAAAAAACCCAGGATCAGTTCAACAAGTATGTGAAAAACGCGAAAGTATGAGCCTGATGAGGGCGAATCCCAGACCTATGCCAGACCTAATATGCGTTATCCTCTAAAATATTTATCCAGACCAGGTTTCATTGAATGTGTCAGTGTGGTACCACTTTACTACGTGATCCAATCCAGAAATAGCCCAGGATCTAGCCATGAAGTATGAGAAATATGCGAATGTATGACCCTGATGAGGGCAAATCCCAGACCTATCCCAGACCTAACTTGCGTTGTCCTCTAAAATATAGATCGAAACCAGTATGAGCCTGATGAGGGCGAATCCCAGACGTATCCCAGACCTAACTTGCGTTGTCCTCTAAAATATTGATGGAAACCAGGTTTCATTGACTGTTTCAGTGTGGTACCACATTACTACGTGAACCAAACCGGAAAAAACCCAGGATCCGTTCAACAAGTATGTGAAGAATGCGAAAGTATGAGTCTGATCAGTGAAAATCCCAGGCCTAACCTAGACCTAACATGCGTTATCCTCTAAAATATTGATCGAAACCTGGTTTAATCGACTGATTCAGTGTGGTACCACATTACTATGTGATCCAAACCAGAAAATAACCCAGGATCTGTACAACGAGTACGTGAAGTGTGCGAAAGTATGAGTCTGATGAGGGCAAATCCCAGACCTATCCCAGACCTAACTTGCGTTATCCTCTAAAATATTGATCGAGACCAGGTTTAATCGACTGTTTCAGTGTGGTACCACATTACTACGTGATCCAAACCAGAAAAAACCCAGGATCAGTTCAACAAGTATGGGAAAAACGCGAAAGTATGAGCCTGATGAGGGCGAATCCCAGACCTATCCCAGACCTAACTTGCGTTATCCTCTAAAATATTGATCGAAACCAGGTTTAATTGACTGTTTCAGCGTGGTACCACGTTACTACGTGATCCAAACCAGAAAAAACCCAGGATCAGTTCAACAAGTATGTGAAAAACGCGAAAGTATGACCCTGATGAGGGCGAATCCCAGACCTATCCCAGACCTAACTTGCGTTATCCTCTAAAATATTGATCGAAACCAGGTTTAATCGACTGTTTCAGTGTGGTGCCACATTACTACGTGATCCAAACCAGAAGGAGACCCAGGATCTGTTCAACAAGTATGTGAAGTATGCGAAACTATGAGTCTGATGAGGGCAAATCCCAGGCTTAAACTAGACATAACTTTCGTTATCCTCTAAAATATTGATCGAAATCAGGTTTAATTGACTGTTTTAGTTGTGGTACCACTTTACTACGTGATCCAAAGCTGAAAAAACCCTCGATCATGTCAACATGCATGTTGAAACTGCGAAAGTATGACCCTGATGAGGGCAAATCCCAGGCCTAACCTAGACCTAACATGCGTTATCTTCTAAAATATTGATCGAAACCAGGTTTAATCGACTGTTTCAGTGTGGTACCACATTACTACGAGATCCAAACCAGAAAAAACCCAGGATCAGTTTAACAAGTATGTGAAAAACGCGAAAGTATGAGCCTGATGAGGGCGAATCCCAGACCTATCCCAGACCTAACATGCGTTATCCTCAAAAATATTAATCGAAACCAGGTTTAATCGACTGTTTCAGTGTGGTACCACATTACTACGGGATCCAAACCAGAAAAAAACCCAGGATCTTGTCAACGAGTATGTGAAGTGTGCGAAAGTATGAGTCTGATGAGGGCTAATCCCAGACCTATCCCAGACCTAACTTGCGTTATCCTTTAAGATAATGATCGAAACCAGGTTTAATTGACTGTTTTAGTTGTGGTACCACTTTACTACGTGATCCAAAGCTGAAAAAACCCTCGATCAGGTCAACATGCATGTTAAAACTGCGGAAGTATGACCCTGATGAGGGCAAATCCCAGGCCTAACCTAGACCTAACATGCGTTATCCTCAAAAATATTGATCGAAACCAGGTTTAATCGACTGTTTCAGTGTGGTACCACATTACTACGAGATCCAAACCAGAAAAAACCCAGGATCAGTTCAACAAGTATGTGAAAAACGCGAAAGTATGAGCCTGATGAGGGCGAATCCCAGACCTATCCCAGACCTAATATGCGTTATCCTCTAAAATATTTATCCAGACCAGGTTTCATTGAATGTGTCAGTGTGGTACCACTTTACTACGTGATCCAATCCAGAAATAGCCCAGGATCTAGCCATGAAGTATGAGAAATATGCGAATGTATGACCCTGATGAGGGCAAATCCCAGACCTATCCCAGACCTAACTTGCGTTGTCCTCTAAAATATTGATCGAAACCAGTATGAGCCTGATGAGGGCGAATCCCAGACGTATCCCAGACCTAACTTGCGTTGTCCTCTAAAATATTGATGGAAACCAGGTTTCATTGACTGTTTCAGTGTGGTACCACATTACTACGTGAACCAAACCGGAAAAAACCCAGGATCCGTTCAACAAGTATGTGAAGAATGCGAAAGTATGAGTCTGATCAGTGAAAATCCCAGGCCTAACCTAGACCGAACATGCGTTATCCTCTAAAATATTGATCGAAACCTGGTTTAATCGACTGATTCAGTGTGGTACCACATTACTATGTGATCCAAACCAGAAAATAACCCAGGATCTGTTCAACGAGTATGTGAAGTGTGCGAAAGTATGAGTCTGATGAGGGCAAATCCCAGACCTATCCCAGACCTAACTTGCGTTATCCTCTAAAATATTGATCGAGACCAGGTTTAATCGACTGTTTCAGTGTGGTACCACATTACTACGTGATCCAAACCAGAAAAAACCCAGGATCAGTTCAACAAGTATGGGAAAAACGCGAAAGTATGAGCCTGATGAGGGCGAATCCCAGACCTATCCCAGACCTAACTTGCGTTATCCTCTAAAATATTGATCGAAACCAGGTTTAATTGACTGTTTCAGCGTGGTACCACGTTACTACGTGATCCAAACCAGAAAAAACCCAGGATCAGTTCAACAAGTATGTGAAAAACGCGGAAGTATGACCCTGATGAGGGCGAATCCCAGACCTATCCCAGACCTAACATGCGTTATCCTCAAAAATATTGATCGAAACCAGGTTTAATCGACTGTTTCAGTGTGGTACCACATTACTACGAGATCCAAACCAGAAAAAACCCAGGATCAGTTCAACAAGTATGTGAAAAACGCGAAAGTATGAGCCTGATGAGGGCGAATCCCAGACCTATCCCAGACCTAATATGCGTTATCCTCTAAAATATTTATCCAGACCAGGTTTCATTGAATGTGTCAGTGTGGTACCACTTTACTACGTGATCCAATCCAGAAATAGCCCAGGATCTAGCCATGAAGTATGAGAAATATGCGAATGTATGACCCTGATGAGGGCAAATCCCAGACCTATCCCAGACCTAACTTGCGTTGTCCTCTAAAATATTGATCGAAACCAGTATGAGCCTGATGAGGGCGAATCCCAGACGTATCCCAGACCTAACTTGCGTTGTCCTCTAAAATATTGATGGAAACCAGGTTTCATTGACTGTTTCAGTGTGGTACCACATTACTACGTGAACCAAACCGGAAAAAACCCAGGATCCGTTCAACAAGTATGTGAAGAATGCGAAAGTATGAGTCTGATCAGTGAAAATCCCAGGCCTAACCTAGACCTAACATGCGTTATCCTCTAAAATATTGATCGAAACCTGGTTTAATCGACTGATTCAGTGTGGTACCACTTTACTATGTGATCCAAACCAGAAAATAACCCAGGATCTGTTCAACGAGTATGTGAAGTGTGCGAAAGTATGAGTCTGATGAGGGCAAATCCCAGACCTATCCCAGACCTAACTTGCGTTATCCTCTAAAATATTGATCGAGACCAGGTTTAATCGACTGTTTCAGTGTGGTACCACATTACTACGTGATCCAAACCAGAAAAAACCCAGGATCAGTTCAACAAGTATGGGAAAAACGCGAAAGTATGAGCCTGATGAGGGCGAATCCCAGACCTATCCCAGACCTAACTTGCGTTATCCTCTAAAATATTGATCGAAACCAGGTTTAATTGACTGTTTCAGCGTGGTACCACGTTACTACGTGATCCAAACCAGAAAAAACCCAGGATCAGTTCAACAAGTATGTGAAAAACGCGAAAGTATGACCCTGATGAGGGCGAATCCCAGACCTATCCCAGACCTAACTTGCGTTATCCTCTAAAATATTGATCGAAACCAGGTTTAATCGACTGTTTCAGTGTGGTGCCACATTACTACGTGATCCAAACCAGAAGGAGACCCAGGATCTGTTCAACAAGTATGTGAAGTATGCGAAACTATGAGTCTGATGAGGGCAAATCCCAGGCTTAAACTAGACATAACTTTCGTTATCCTCTAAAATATTGATCGAAATCAGGTTTAATTGACTGTTTTAGTGTGGTACCACATTACTACGTGACCCAAACCAGAAAAAACCCGGGCTCTGTTCAACAAGTATGTGAAAAACGCGAAAGTATGAGCCTGATGAGGGCAAATCCCAGACCTATCCCAGACCAAACTTGCGTTATCCTCTAAAATATTGATCGAAACCAGGTTTAATCGACTGTTTCAGTGTGGTACCACATTGCTACGTGATCCAAACCAGAAAAAACCCAGGATCAGTTCAACAAGTATGTGAAAAACGCGAAAGTATGAGCCTGATGAGGGCGAATCCCAGACCTATCCCAGACCTAACTTGCGTTATCCTCTAAAATATTGATCGAAACCAGGTTTAATCGACTGTTTCAGTGTGGTGCCACATTACTACGTGATCCAAACCAGAATGAGACCCAGGATCTGTTCAACAAGTATGTGAAGTATGCGAAACTATGAGTCTGATGAGGGCAAATCCCAGGCTTAAACTAGACATAACTTTCGTTATCCTCTAAAATATTGATCGAAATCAGGTTTAATTGACTGTTTTAGTTGTGGTACCACTTTACTACGTGATCCAAAGCTGAAAAAACCCTCGATCATGTCAACATGCATGTTAAAACTGCGAAAGTATGACCCTGATGAGGGCAAATCCCAGGCCTAACCTAGACCTAACATGCGTTATCTTCTAAAATATTGATCGAAACCAGGTTTAATCGACTGTTTCAGTGTGGTACCACATTACTACGAGATCCAAACCAGAAAAAACCCAGGATCAGTTTAACAAGTATGTGAAAAACGCGAAAGTATGAGCCTGATGAGGGCGAATCCCAGACCTATCCCAGACCTAACATGCGTTATCCTCAAAAATATTAATCGAAACCAGGTTTAATCGACTGTTTCAGTGTGGTACCACATTACTACGGGATCCAAACCAGAAAAAAACCCAGGATCTTGTCAACGAGTATGTGAAGTGTGCGAAAGTATGAGTCTGATGAGGGCTAATCCCAGACCTATCCCAGACCTAACTTGCGTTATCCTTTAAGATAATGATCGAAACCAGGTTTAATTGACTGTTTTAGTTGTGGTACCACTTTACTACGTGATCCAAAGCTGAAAAAACCCTCGATCAGGTCAACATGCATGTTAAAACTGCGGAAGTATGACCCTGATGAGGGCAAATCCCAGGCCTAACCTAGACCTAACATGCGTTATCCTCAAAAATATTGATCGAAACCAGGTTTAATCGACTGTTTCAGTGTGGTACCACATTACTACGAGATCCAAACCAGAAAAAACCCAGGATCAGTTCAACAAGTATGTGAAAAACGCGAAAGTATGAGCCTGATGAGGGCGAATCCCAGACCTATCCCAGACCTAATATGCGTTATCCTCTAAAATATTTATCCAGACCAGGTTCAATTGACTGTTTCAGCGTGGTACCACATTACTACGTGATACAATCCAGAAACAGCCCAGGATCTAGCCATGAAGTATGAGAAATATGCGAAAGTATGAGCCTGATGAGAGCAAATCCCAGACCTAACCTAGACCTAACATGAATTATTCTTTAAAATATTGATCAAAACCAGGTTTAATTGACTGTTTCAGTGTGGTACCACATTACTACGTGATCCAATCCAGAAACAGCCCAGGATCTAGCCATGAAGTATGAGAAATATGCGAAAGTATGTCCCTGATGAGGGCAAATCCCAGGCCTAACCTAGACCTAACATGCGTTGTCCTCTAAAATATTGATGGAAACCAGGTTTAATTGACCGTTTCAGTGTTGTACTTCATTACTACGTGATGCAATCCAGAAAAAGCCCAGGATCTAGCCATCAAGTAACAGAAATATGCGAAAGAATGAGCCTGATGAGAGCAAATCCCAGACCTAACCTAGACCTAACATGAATTATTCTCTAAAATATTGATCCAAACCAGGTTTAATGGACTGTTTCAGTGTGGTATCACTTTACTACGTGATCCAAAGCAGAAAAAAGACTCGATCAGGTCAACATGTATGTGAAAAATGCGAAAGTATGAGCCTGCTGAGGGCAAATCCCAGACCTATCCCAGACCTAACTTGCGCTATCCTCTAAAATATTGAACGAAACCAGGTTCAATTGACTGTTTCAGCGTGGTACCACATTACTACGTGATACAATCCAGAAACAGCCCAGGATCTAGTCATGAAGTATGAGAAATATGCGAATGTATGAGCCTGATGAGGGCAAATCCTAGACCTAACCCAGACCTAACATGCGTTATCCTCTAAAATATTTATCATGACCAGGTTCAATTGATTGTTTCAGTGTGGTCCCACATTACTTCGTGATCCAAACCAGAAAAAACCCAGGATCCGTTCAACAAGTATGTGAAGAATGCGAAAGTATGAGTCTGATGAGTGAAAATCCCAGGCCCAACCTAGACCTAACATGCATTATCCTCAAAAATATTGATCGAAACCTGGTTTAGTCGACTGTTTCAGTGTGGTTCCGCATTATTACGTGACCCAAACCAGAAAAAACCCAGGATCTGTTCAACAAGTATGTGAAAAACGCGAAAGTATGAGCCTGCCGAGGGCAAATCCCAGGCCTAACCTAGACCTAACATGCGTTGGCCTCTAAAATATTGATGGAAACCAGGTTTAATTGACTGCTTCAGTGTTGTACCACATTACTACGTGATCCAAACCAGAAAAAACCCAGGATCAGTTCAACAAGTATGTGAAAAACGCGAAAGTATGAGTCTGATGAGTGAAAATCCCAGACCTAACCCAGATCTAACATGCGTTGTCCTCTAAGATATTGATGGAAACCAGGTTTAATTGACCGTTTCAGTGTTGTACTTCACTACTACGTGATGCAATCCAGAAAAAGCCCAGGATCTAGCCATCAAGTATGAGAAATATGCGAAAGAATGAGCCTGATGAGAGCAAATCCCAGACCTAACCTAGACCTAACATGAATTATTCTCTAAAATATTGATCGAAACCAGGTTTAATTGACTGTTTCAGTGTGGCCCCACATTACTACGTGATCCAATCCAGAAATAGCCCAGGATCTAGCCATGAAGTATGAGAAATATGCGAAAGTATGAGCCTGACGAGGGCAAATCCTAGACCTAACCCAGACCTAACATGCGTTATCCTCTAAAATATTTATCATGACCAGGTTTAAGTGATTGTTTCAGTGTGGTCCCACATTACTACGTGATCCAAACCAGTAAAAACCCAGGATCCGCTCAACAAGTATGTGAAGAATACGAAAGTATGAGTCTGATGAGTGAAAATCCCAGACCTAACCTAGACCTAACATGCGTTATCCTCAAAAATATTGATCGAAACCTGGTTTAATCGACTGTTTCAGTGTGGTAACACATTACTACGTGACCCAAACCAGAAAAAACCCAGGATCTGTTCAACAAGTATGTGAAAAACGCGAAAGTATGAGCCTGATGAGGGCAAATCCCAGACCTATCCCAGACCAAACTTGCGTTATCCTCTAATATATTGATCCAAACCAGGTATAATCGACTGTTTCAGTGTGGTGCCACATTACTACGTGATCCAAACCAGAAGGAGACCCAGGATCTGTTCAACAAGTATGTGAAGTATGCGAAACTATGAGTCTGATGAGGGCAAATCCCAGGCATAAACTAGACATAACTTTCGTTATCCTCTAAAATATTGATCGAAATCAGGTTTAATTGACTGTTTTAGTGTGGTACCACATTACTACATGACCCAAACCAGAAAAAACCCGGGCTCTGTTCAACAAGTATGTGAAAAACGCGAAAGTATGAGCCTGATGAGGGCAAATCCCAGACCTATCCCAGACCTAACTTG
The DNA here is from genome assembly GCF_051014445.1 of Colletes latitarsis. Classification (NCBI taxonomy): domain Eukaryota; kingdom Metazoa; phylum Arthropoda; class Insecta; order Hymenoptera; family Colletidae; genus Colletes; species Colletes latitarsis. The sequence goes on along the minus strand of NW_027488379.1, from coordinate 2,409,627 downwards.
CGTTGTCCTCTAAGATATTGATGGAAACCAGGTTTAATTGACTGTTTCAGTGATGTACTTCATTACTACGTGATGCAATCCAGAAAAAGCCCAGGATCTAGCCATCAAGTATGAGAAATATGCGAAAGAATGAGCCTGATGAGAGCAAATCCCAGACCTACCCTAGACCTAACATGAATTATTCTCTAAAATATTGATCGAAACCAGGTTTAATTGACTGTTTCAGTGTGGACCCACATTACTACGTGATCCAATCCAGAAATAGCCCAGGATCTAGCCATGAAGTATGAGAAATATGCGAAAGTATGAGCCTGACGAGGGCAAATCCTAGACCTAACCCAGACCTAACATGCGTTATCCCCTAAAATATTTATCATGACCAGGTTTAATTGATTGTTTCAGTGTGGTCCCACATTACTACGTGATCCAAACCAGAAAAAACCCAGGATCCGTTCAACAAGTATGTGAAAAACGCGAAAGTATGAGCCTGATGAGGGCAAATCCCAGACCTATCACAGACCAAACTTGCGTTATCCTCTAAAATATTTATCAAGACCAGGTTTAATTGATTGTTTCAGTGTGGTCCCACATTACTACGTGATCCAAACCAGAAAAAACCCAGGATCAGTTCAACAAGTATGTGAAAAACGCGAAAGTATGAGCCTGATGAGGGCGAATCCCAGACCTATCCCAGACCTAACTTGCGTTATCCTCTAAAATATTGATCGAAACCAGGTATAATCGACTGTTTCAGTGTGGTGCCACATTACTACGTGATCCAAACCAGAAGGAGACCCAGGATCTGTCCATCAAGTATGTGAAGTATGCGAAACTATGAGTCTGATGAGGGCAAATCCCAGGCTTAAACTAGACATAACTTTCGTTATCCTCTAAAATATTGATCGAAATCAGGTTTAATTGACTGTTTTAGTGTGGTACCACATTACTACGTGACCCAAACCAGAAAAAACCCGGGCTCTGTTCAACAAGTATGTGAAAAACGCGAAAGTATGAGCCTGATGAGGGCAAATCCCAGACCTATCCCAGACCAAACTTGCGTTATCCTCTAAAATATTGATCGAAACCAGGTTTAATCGACTGTTTCAGTGTGGTACCACATTGCTACGTGATCCAAACCAGAAAAAACCCAGCATCAGTTCGACAAGTATGTGAAGTATGCGAAACTATGAGTCTGATGAGGGCAAATCCCAGGCTTAAACTAGACATAACTTTCGTTATCCTCTAAAATATTGATCGAAATCAGGTTTAATTGACTGTTTTAGTGTGGTACCACTTTACTACGTGATCCATAGCAGAAAAAACCCTCGATCAGGTCAACATGCATGTTAAAACTGCGAAAGTATGAGCCTGATGAGGGCAAATCCCAGAACTATCCCAGACCTAACATGCGTTATCCTCAAAAATATTAATCGAAACCAGGTTTAATCGACTGTTTCAGTGTGGTACCACATTACTACGTGATCCAAACCAGAAAAAAACCCAGGATCTTGTCAACGAGTATGTGAAGTGTGCGAAAGTATGAGTCTGATGAGGGCTAATCCCAGACCTATCCCAGACCTAACTTGCGTTATCCTCTAAGATAATGATCGAAATCAGGTTTAATTGACTGTTTTAGTTGTGGTACCACTTTACTACGTGATCCAAAGCTGAAAAAACCCTCGATCAGGTCAACATGCATGTTAAAACTGCGAAAGTATGACCCTGATGAGGGCAAATCCCAGGCCTAACCTAGACCTAACATGCGTTATCTTCTAAAATATTGATCGAAACCAGGTTTAATCGACTGTTTCAGTGTGGTACCACATTACTACGAGATCCAAACCAGAAAAAACCCAGGATCAGTTCAACAAGTATGTGAAAAACGCGAAAGTATGAGCCTGATGAGGGCGAATCCCAGACCTATCCCAGACCTAACTTGCGTTATCCTCTAAAATATTGATCGAAACCAGGTTTAATTGACTGCTTCAGTGTTGTACTTCATTACTACGTGATGCAATCAAGAAAATGCCGAGGATCTAGCCATCAAGTATGAGAAATATGCGAAAGTATGAGCCTGATGAGGGCAAATCCCAGACCTATCCCAGACTTAACTTGCATTATCCTCTAAAATATTGATCGAAACCGGGTTTAATTGACTGTTTCAGCGTGGTACCATATTACTACGTGATCCAAACCAGAAAAAACCCAGGATCCGTTCAACAAGTATGTGAAGAATGCGAAAGTATGCGTCTGATGAGTGAAAATCCCAGGCCTAACCTAGACCTAACATGCGTTATCCTCAAAAATATTGATCGAAACCTGGTTTAATCGACTGTTTCAGTGTGTTACCACATTACTGTGTGATCCAAACCAGAAAATAACCCAGGATCAGTTCAACAAGTATGTGAAAAACGCGAAAGTATGAGCCTGATGAGGGCGAATCCCAGACCTATCCCAGACCTAACTTGCGTTATCCTCTAAAATATTGATCGAAACCAGGTTTAATTGACTGTTTCAGTGTTGTACTTCATTACTACATGATGCAATCAAGAAAATGCCGAGGATCTAGCCATCAAGTATGAGAAATATGCGAAAGTATGAGCCTGATGAGGGCAAATCCCAGACCTATCCCAGACTTAACTTGCATTATCCTCTAAAATATTGATCGAAACCGGGTTTAATTGACTGTTTCAGCGTGGTACCACATTACTACGTGATCCAAACCAGAAAAAACCCAGGATCCGTTCAACAAGTATGTGAAGAATGCGAAAGTATGCGTCTGATGAGTGAAAATCCCAGGCCTAACCTAGACCTAACATGCGTTATCCTCAAAAATATTGATCGAAACCTGGTTTAATCGACTGTTTCAGTGTGTTACCACATTACTGTGTGATCCAAACCAGAAAATAACCCAGGATCTGTTCAACGAGTATGTGTAGTGTGCGAAAGTGTGAGTCTCATGAGGGCAAATCCCAGAACTATCCCAGACCTAACTTGCGGTATCCTCAAAAATATTGATCGAAACCTGGTTTAATCGACTGTTTCAGCGTGGTACCACATTACTACGTGATACAATCTAGAAATAGCTCAGGATCTGTTCAACAAGTATGTGAAAAACGCGAAGGTATGAGCCTGATGGGGGCAAATCCTAGACCTAGCCAAGACCTAACATGCGTTATCCTCTAAAATAGTGGCCGAAACCAGGTTTAATGGACTGTTTCAGCGTGGTACCACTCTACTACGTGATCCAACCCAGAAAAAACCCAGGATCAGGTTCAACGAGTATGTGAAAAAGACGAAAATATGACCCTGAAGAGCGCAAATCCCAGACCTATCCCAGACTTAACTTGCGTTATCCTCTAAAATATTGATCGAAACCGGGTTTAATCGACTGTTTCATTGTGGTACCACATTACTACGTGATCCAGTCCAGAAAAAGTCCAGGATCTAGCCATGAAGTATGAGAAATGTGCGAAAGTATGAGCCTGATGAGGGCAAATTCTAGACCTGACCCAGACCTAACATGCGTTATCCTCTAAAATATTTATCAAGACCTGGTTTAATTGAATGTTTCAGTGTAGTACCACATTACTACGTGAACCAAACCAGAAAAAACCCAGGATCCGTTCAACAAGTATGTGAAGAATGCGAAGGTATGAGTCTGATGAGTGAAAATCTCAGGGCTAACCTAGACCTAACATGCGTTATCCTGTAAAATATTGATCCAAACCAGGTTTAGTGGACTGTTTCAGTGTGGTACCACTTTACTACGTGATCCAAAGCAGAAAAAACCCTCGATCAGGTCAACATGTATGTGAAAAACGCGAAAGTATGAGCCTGATGAGGGCGAATCCCAGACCTATCCCAGACCTAACTTGCGTTATCCTCTAAAATATTGATCGAAACCAGGTTTAATTGACAGTTTCAGTGTTGTACTTCATTACTACGTGATGTAATCAAGAAAATGCCGAGGATCTAGCCATCAAGTATGAGAAATATGCGAAAGTATGAGCCTGATAAGGGCAAATCCCAGACCTATCCCAGACTTAACTTGCATTATCCTCTAAAATATTGATCGAAACCGGGTTTAATTGACTGTTTCAGCGTGGTACCACATTACTACGTGATCCAAACCAGAAAAAACCCAGGATCCGTTCAACAAGTATGTGAAGAATGCGAAAGTATGCGTCTGATGAGTGAAAATCCCAGGCCTAACCTAGACCTAACATGCGTTATCCTCAAAAATATTGATCGAAACCGGGTTTAATCGACTGTTTCATTGTGGTACCACATTACTACGTGATCCAGTCCAGAAAAAGTCCAGGTTCTAGCCATGAAGTATGAGAAATGTGCGAAAGTATGAGCCTGATGAGGGCAAATTCTAGACCTGACCCAGACCTAACATGCGTTATCCTCAAAAATATTGATCGAAACCGGGTTTAATCGACTGTTTCATTGTGGTACCACATTACTACGTGATCCAGTCCAGAAAAAGTCCAGGTTCTAGCCATGAAGTATGAGAAATGTGCGAAAGTATGAGCCTGATGAGGGCAAATTCTAGACCTGACCCAGACCTAACATGCGTTATCCTCTAAAATATTGATCCAAACCAGGTTTAGTGGACTGTTTCAGTGTGGTACCACTTTACTACGTGATCCAAAGCAGAAAAAACCCTCGATCAGGTCAACATGTATGTTAGAACTGCGAAAGTATGACCCTGATGAGGGCAAATCCCAGGCCTAACCTAGACCTAACATGCGTTGTCCTCTAAAATATTGATGGAAACCAGGTTTCATTGACTGTTTCAGTGTGGTACCACATTACTACGTGAACCAAACCGGAAAAAACCCAGGATCCGTTCAACAAGTATGTGAAGAATGCGAAAGTATGAGTCTGATCAGTGAAAATCCCAGGCCCAACCTAGACCTAACATGCATTATCCTCAAAAATATTGATCGAAACCTGGTTTAGTGGACTGTTTCAGTGTGGTTCCGCATTACTACGTGACCCAAACCAGAAAAAACCCAGGATCTGTTCAACAAGTATGTGAAACCGCGAAAGTATGAGCCTGCCGAGGGCAAATCCCAGGCCTAACCTAGACCTAACATGCGTTGGCCTCTAAAATATTGATGGAAACCAGGTTTAATTGACTGCTTCAGTGTTGTACCACATTACTACGTGATCCAAACCAGAAAAAACCCAGGATCAGTTCAACAAGTATGTGAAAAACGCGAAAGTATGAGTCTGATGAGTGAAAATCCCAGACCTAACCCAGATCTAACATGCGTTGTCCTCTAAGATATTGATGGAAACCAGGTTTAATTGACCGTTTCAGTGTTGTACTTCACTACTACGTGATGCAATCCAGAAAAAGCCCAGGATCTAGCCATCAAGTATGAGAAATATGCGAAAGAATGAGCCTGATGAGAGCAAATCCCAGACCTAACCTAGACCTAACATGAATTATTCTCTAAAATATTGATCGAAACCAGGTTTAATTGACTGTTTCAGTGTGGCCCCACATTACTACGTGATCCAATTCAGAAATAGCCCAGGATCTAGCCATGAAGTATGAGAAATATGCGAAAGTATGAGCCTGACGAGGGCAAATCCTAGACCTAACCCAGACCTAACATGCGTTATCCTCTAAAATATTTATCATGACCAGGTTTAAGTGATTGTTTCAGTGTGGTCCCACATTACTACGTGATCCAAACCAGTAAAAACCCAGGATCCGCTCGACAAGTATGTGAAGAATACGAAAGTATGAGTCTGATGAGTGAAAATCCCAGACCTAACCTAGACCTAACATGCGTTATCCTCAAAAATATTGATCGAAACCTGGTTTAATCGACTGTTTCAGTGTGGTAACACATTACTACGTGACCCAAAACAGAAAAAACCCAGGATCTGTTCAACAAGTATGTGAAAAACGCGAAAGTATGAGCCTGATGAGAGCAAATCCCAGACCTATCCCAGACCAAACTTGCGTTATCCTCTAATATATTGATCCAAACCAGGTTTAATGGACTGTTTCAGTGTGGTACCACTTTACTACGTGATCCAAAGCAGAAATAGCCCTCGATCAGGTCAACATGTATGTTAAAACTGCGAAAGTATGACCCTGATGAGGGCAAATCACAGGCCTAACCTAGACCTAACATGCGTTGGCCTCTAAAATATTGATGGAAACCAGGTTTAATTGACTGCTTCAGTGTTGTACCACATTACTACGTGATCCAAACCAGAAAACACCCAGGATCAGTTCAACAAGTATGTGAAAAACGCGAAAGTAGGAGCCTGATGAGGGCAAATCCCAGACCTATCCCAGACCTAACTTGCGTTGTCCTCTAAGATATTGATGGAAACCAGGTTTAATTGACTGTTTCAGTGATGTACTTCATTACTACGTGATGCAATCCAGAAAAAGCCCAGGATCTAGCCATCAAGTATGAGAAATATGCGAAAGAATGAGCCTGATGAGAGCAAATCCCAGACCTACCCTAGACCTAACATGAATTATTCTCTAAAATATTGATCGAAACCAGGTTTAATTGACTGTTTCAGTGTGGACCCTCATTACTACGTGATCCAATCCAGAAATAGCCCAGGATCTAGCCATGAAGTATGAGAAATATGCGAAAGTATGAGCCTGACGAGGGCAAATCCTAGACCTAACCCAGACCTAACATGCGTTATCCCCTAAAATATTTATCATGACCAGGTTTAATTGATTGTTTCAGTGTGGTCCCACATTACTACGTGATCCAAACCAGAAAAAACCCAGGATCCGTTCAACAAGTATGTGAAAAACGCGAAAGTATGAGCCTGATGAGGGCAAATCCCAGACCTATCACAGACCAAACTTGCGTTATCCTCTAAAATATTTATCAAGACCAGGTTTAATTGATTGTTTCAGTGTGGTCCCACATTACTACGTGATCCAAACCAGAAAAAACCCAGGATCAGTTCAACAAGTATGTGAAAAACGCGAAAGTATGAGCCTGATGAGGGCGAATCCCAGACCTATCCCAGACCTAACTTGCGTTATCCTCTAAAATATTGATCGAAACCAGGTATAATCGACTGTTTCAGTGTGGTGCCACATTACTACGTGATCCAAACCAGAAGGAGACCCAGGATCTGTTCAACAAGTATGTGAAGTATGGGAAACTATGAGTCTGATGAGGGCAAATCCCAGGCTTAAACTAGACATAACTTTCGTTATCCTCTAAAATATTGATCGAAATCAGGTTTAATCGACTGTTTCAGTGTGGTACCACATTGCTACGTGATCCAAACCAGAAAAAACCCAGCATCAGTTCAACAAGTATGTGAAGAATGCGAAACTATGAGTCTGATGAGGGCAAATCCCAGGCTTAAACTAGACATAACTTTCGTTATCCTCTAAAATATTGATCGAAATCAGGTTTAATTGACTGTTTTAGTGTGGTACCACTTTACTACGTGATCCAAAGCAGAAAAAACCCTCGATCAGGTCAACATGCATGTTAAAACTGCGAAAGTATGAGCCTGATGAGGGCAAATCCCAGAACTATCCCAGACCTAACATGCGTTATCCTCAAAAATATTAATCGAAACCAGGTTTAATCGACTGTTTCAGTGTGGTACCACATTACTACGTGATCCAAACCAGAAAAAAACCCAGGATCTTGTCAACGAGTATGTGAAGTGTGCGAAAGTATGAGTCTGATGAGGGCTAACCCCAGACCTATCCCAGACCTAACTTGCGTTATCCTCTAAGATAATGATCGAAACCAGGTTTAATTGACTGTTTTAGTTGTGGTACCACTTTACTACGTGATCCAAAGCTGAAAAAACCCTCGATCAGGTCAACATGCATGTAAAAACTGCGAAAGTATGACCCTGATGAGGGCAAATCCCAGGCCTAACCTAGACCTAACATGCGTTATCTTCTAAAATATTGATCGAAACCAGGTTTAATCGACTGTTTCAGTGTGGTACCACATTACTACGAGATCCAAACCAGAAAAAACCCAGGATCAGTTCAACAAGTATGTGAAAAACGCGAAAGTATGAGCCTGATGAGGGCGAATCCCAGACCTATCCCAGACCTAACTTGCGTTATCCTCTAAAATATTGATCGAAACCAGGTTTAATTGACTGCTTCAGTGTTGTACTTCATTACTACGTGATGCAATCAAGAAAATGCCGAGGATCTAGCCATCAAGTATGAGAAATATGCGAATGTATGAGCCTGATGAGGGCAGATCCCAGACCTATCCCAGACTTAACTTGCATTATCCTCTAAAATATTGATCGAAACCGGGTTTAATTGACTGTTTCAGCGTGGTACCACATTACTACGTGATCCAAACCAGAAAAAACCCAGGATCCGTTCAACAAGTATGTGAAGAATGCGAAAGTATGCGTCTGATGAGTGAAAATCCCAGACCTATCCCAGACTTAACTTGCGTTATCCTCTAAAATATTGATCGAAACCGGGTTTAATCGACTGTTTCAGTGTGGTACCACATTACTACGTGATCCAGTCCAGAAAAAGTCCAGGATCTAGCCATCAAGTATGAGAAATATGCGAAAGAATGAGCCTGATGAGGGCAAATCCCAGACCTATCCCAAACAGAACTTGCGTTATCCTCTAAAATATTGATCGAAACCAGATTTAATCGACTGTTTCAGTGTGGTAACACTTTACAACGTGATCGAAACAAGAAAAAGCCAGGCATCTGTTCAACAAGCATGTGAATAATGTGAAAGTATGACCCTGATGGGTGCAAATCCCAGACCTATCCCAGACCTAACTTGCGTTCTCCTCTGAAATATTTATCAAGACCAGGTTTAATTGATTGTTTCAGTGTGGTCCCACATGACTACATGATCCAAACCAGAAAAAACCCAGGATCAGTTCAACATGTATGTGAAAAACGCGAAAGTATGAGCCTGATGAGGGCGAATCCCAGACCTATCCCAGACCTAACTTGCGTTATCCTCTAAAATATTGATCGAAACCAGGTTTTATGGACTGTTTCATTGTGGTACCACATTACAACGTGATCCAAACCAGAAAAAACCCTGGATCTGTTCAACAAGTATGTGAAAAATGCGAAAGTATGACCCTGATGAGGGCAAATCCCAGACCTAACTTGCGTTGTCCTCTAAAATATTTATCAAGACCAGGTTTAATTGATTGTTTCAGTGTGGTCCCACATTACTACGTGATCCAAACCAGAAAAAACCCAGGATCAGTTCAACAAGTATGTGAAAAACGCGAAAGTATGAGCCTGATGAGGGCGAATCCCAGACCTATCCCAGACCTAACTTGCGTTATCCTCTAAAATATTGATCGAAACCAGGTTTAATTGACTGTTTCAGTGTTGTACTTCATTACTACGTGATGCAATCAAGAAAATGCCGAGGATCTAGCCATCAAGTATGAGAAATATGCGAATGTATGAGCCTGATGAGGGCAGATCCCAGACCTATCCCAGACTTAACTTGCATTATCCTCTAAAATATTGATCGAAACCGGGTTTAATTGACTGTTTCAGCGTGGTACCACATTACTACGTGATCCAAACCAGAAAAAACCCAGGATCCGTTCAACAAGTATGTGAAGAATGCGAAAGTATGCGTCTGATGAGTGAAAATCCCAGACCTATCCCAGACTTAACTTGCGTTATCCTCTAAAATATTGATCGAAACCGGGTTTAATCGACTGTTTCAGTGTGGTACCACATTACTACGTGATCCAGTCCAGAAAAAGTCCAGGATCTAGCCATCAAGTATGAGAAATATGCGAAAGTATGAGCCTGATGAGGGCAAATCCTAGACCTAACCCAGACCTAGCATGCGTTATCCTCTAAAATATTTTTCAAAACCAGGTTAAATTGAATGTTTCAGTGTGGTACCACATTACTACGTGAACCAACCCAGAAAAAACCCAGGATCCGTTCAACAAGTATGTGAAGAATGCGAAAGTATGAGTCTGATGAGTGAAAATACCAGGCCTAACCTAGACCTAACATGCGTTATCCTTCAAAATATTGATCGAAATCTGGTTTAATCGACTGTTTCAGTGTGGTACGACATTACTGTGTGATCCAATCAAGAAAATAACCCAGGATCAGTTCAACAAGTATGTGAAAAACGCGAAAGTATGAGCCTGATGAGGGCGAATCCGACACTTATCCCAGACCTAACTTGCGTTATCCTCTAAAATATTGATTGAAACCAGGTTTAATTGACTGTTTCAGCGTGGTACCACGTTACTACGTGATACAATCCAGAAAAAGCCCAGGATCTAGCCATGAAGTATGAGAAATATGCGAAAGTATGAGCCTGATGAGGGCAAATTCTAGACCTGACCCAGACCTAACATGCGTTATCCTCTAAAATATTTATCAAGACCTGGTTTAATTGCATGTTTCAGTGTGGTACCACATTACTACGAGAACCAAACCAGAAAAAACCCAGGATCCGTTCAACAAGTATGTGAAGAATGCGAAGGTATGAGTCTGATGAGTGAAAATCTCAGGGCTAACCTAGACCTAACATGCGTTATCCTCTAAAATAATGATCCAAACCAGGTTTAGTGGACTGTATCAGTGTGGTACCACTTTACTACGTGATCCAAAGCAGAAAAAACCCTCGATCAGGTCAACATGTATGTTAGAACTGCGAAAGTATGACCCTGATGAGGGCAAATCCGAGGCCTAACCTAGACCTAACATGCGTTGTCCTCTAAAATATTGATGGAAACCAGGTTTCATTGACTGTTTCAGTGTGGTACCACATTACTACGTGAACCAAACCGGAAAAAACCCAGGATCCGTTCAACAAGTATGTGAAGAATGCGAAAGTATGAGTCTGATCAGTGAAAATCCCAGGCCTAACCTAGACCTAACATGCGTTATCCTCTAAAATATTGATCGAAACATGGTTTAATCGACTGATTCAGTGTGGTACCACATTACTATGTGATCCAAACCAGAAAATAACCCAGGATCTGTTCAACGAGTATGTGAAGTGTGCGAAAGTATGAGTCTGATGAGGGCAAATCCCAGACCTATCCCAGACCTAACTTGCGTTATCCTCGAAAATATTGTTCGAAACCAGGTTTAATCGACTGTTTCAGTGTGGTACCACATTACTACGTGATCCAAACCAGAAAAAACCCAGGATCAGTTCAACAAGTATGTGAAAAACGCGAAAGTATGAGCCTGATGAGGGCGAATCCCAGACCTATCCCAGACCTAACTTGCGTTATCCTCTAAAATACTGATCGAAACCAGGTTTAATTGACTGTTTCAGTGTTGTACTTCATTACTACGTGATGCAATCAACAAAATGCCGAGGATCTAGCCATCAAGTATGAGAAATATGCGAAAGTATGAGCCTGATGAGGGCAAATCCCAGACCTATCCCAGACTTAACTTGCATTATCCTCTAAAATATTGATCGAAACCGGGTTTAATTGACTGTTTCAGCGTGGTACCACATTACTACGTGATCCAAACCAGAAAAAACCCAGGATCCGTTCAACAAGTATGTGAAGAATGCGAAAGTATGCGTCTGATGAGTGAAAATCCCAGGCCTAACCTAGACCTAACATGCGTTATCCTCAAAAATATTGATCGAAACCTGGTTTAATCGACTGTTTCAGTGTGTTACCTCATTACTGTGTGATCCAAACCAGAAAATAACCCAGGATCTGTTCAACGAGTATGTGTAGTGTGCGAAAGTGTGAGTCTCATGAGGGCAAATCCCAGACCTATCCCAGACCTAACTTGCGGTATCCTCAAAAATATTGATCGAAACCTGGTTTAATCGACTGTTTCAGCGTGGTACCACATTACTACGTGATACAATCCAGAAATAGCTCAGGATCTGTTCAACAAGTATGTGAAAAACGCGAAAGTATGAGCCTGATGGGGGCAAATCCTAGACCTAGCCAAGACCTAACATGCGTTATCCTCTAAAATAGTGGCCGAAACCAGGTTTAATGGACTGTTTCAGCGTGGTACCACACTACTACGTGATCCAACCCAGAAAAAACCCAGGATCAGGTTCAACGAGTATGTGAAAAAGACGAAAATATGACCCTGAAGAGCGCAAATCCCAGACCTATCCCAGACTTAACTTGCGTTATCCTCTAAAATATTGATCGAAACCGGGTTTAATCGACTGTTTCAGTGTGGTACCACATTACTACGTGATCCAGTCCAGAAAAAGTCCAGGATCTAGCCATGAAGTATGAGAAATGTGCGAAAGTATGAGCCTGATGAGGGCAAATTCTAGACCTGACCCAGACCTAACATGCGTTATCCTCTAAAATATTTATCAAGACCTGGTTTAATTGAATGTTTCAGTGTAGTACCACATTACTACGTGAACCAAACCAGAAAAAACCCAGGATCCGTTCAAAAAGTATGTGAAGAATGCGAAGGTATGAGTCTGATGAGTGAAAATCTCAGGGCTAACCTAGACCTAACATGCGTTATCCTTTAAAATATTGATCCAAACCAGGTTTAGTGGACTGTTTCAGTGTGGTACCACTTTACTACGTGATCCAAAGCAGAAAAAACCCTCGATCAGGTCAACATGTATGTTAGAACTGCGAAAGCATGACCCTGATGAGGGCAAATCCCAGGCCTAACCTAGACCTAACATGCGTTGTCCTCTAAAATATTGATGGAAACCAGGTTTCATTGACTGTTTCAGTGTGGTACCACAGTACTACGTGAACCAAACCGGAAAAAACCCAGGATCCGTTCAACAAGTATGTGAAGAATGCGAAAGTATGAGTCTGATCAGTGAAAATCCCAGGCCTAACCTAGACCTAACATGCGTTATCCTCTAAAATATTGATCGTAACCAGGTTTAATCGACAGTTTCAGTGTGGTACCACATTACTATGTGATCCAAACCAGAAAAAACCCAGGATCAGTTCAACAAGTATGTGAAAAACGCGAAAGTATGAGCCTGATGTGGGCGAATCCCAGACCTATCCCAGACCTAACTTGCGTTATCCTCTAAAATATTGATCGAAACCAGGTTTAATTGACTGTTTCAGTGTGGTACTTCATTACTACGTGATGCAATCAAGAAAATGCCGAGGATCTAGCCATCAAGTATGAGAAATATGCGAAAGTATGAGCCTGATGAGGGCAAATCCCAGACCTATCCCAGACTTAACTTGCATTATCCTCTAAAATATTGATCGAAACCAGGTTTAATCGACTGTTTCAGTGTGGTGCCACATTACTACGTGATCCAAACCAGAAGGAGACCCAGGATCTGTTCAACAAGTATGTGAAGTATGCGAAACTATGAGTCTGATGAGGGCAAATCCCAGGCTTAAACTAGACATAACTTTCGTTATCCTCTAAAATATTTATCAAGACCAGGTTTAATTGATTGTTTCAGTGTGGTCCCACATTACTACGTGATCCAAACCAGAAAAAACCCAGGATCAGTTCAACAAGTATGTGAAAAACGTGAAAGTATGAGCCTGATGAGGGCGAATCCCAGACCTATCCCAGACCTAACTTGCGTTATCCTCTAAAATATTGATCGAAACCAGGTATAATCGACTGTTTCAGTGTGGTGCCACATTACTACGTGATCCAAACCAGAAGGAGACCCAGGATCTGTTCAACAAGTATGTGAAGTATGCGAAACTATGAGTCTGATGAGGGCAAATCCCAGGCTTAAACTAGACATAACTTTCGTTATCCTCTAAAATATTGATCGAAATCAGGTTTAATTGACTGTTTTAGTGTGGTACCACATTACTACGTGACCCAAACCAGAAAAAACCCGGGCTCTGTTCAACAAGTATGTGAAAAACGCGAAAGTATGAGCCTGATGAGGGCAAATCCCAGACCTATCCCAGACCAAACTTGCGTTATCCTCTAAAATATTGATCGAAACCAGGTTTAATCGACTGTTTCAGTGTGGTACCACATTGCTACGTGATCGAAACCAGAAAAAACCCAGCATCAGTTCAACAAGTATGTGAAGTATGCGAAACTATGAGTCTGATGAGGGCAAATCCCAGGCTTAAACTAGACATAACTTTCGTTATCCTCTAAAATATTGATCGAAATCAGGTTTAATTGACTGTTTTAGTGTGGTACCACTTTACTACGTGATCCAAAGCAGAAAAAACCCTCGATCAGGTCAACATGCATGTTAAAACTGCGAAAGTATGAGCCTGATGAGGGCAAATCCCAGAACTATCCCAGACCTAACATGCGTTATCCTCAAAAATATTAATCGAAACCAGGTTTAATCGACTGTTTCAGTGTGGTACCACATTACTACGTGATCCAAACCAGAAAAAAACCCAGGATCTTGTCAACGAGTATGTGAAGTGTGCGAAAGTATGAGTCTGATGAGGGCTAATCCCAGACCTATCCCAGACATAACTTGCGTTATCCTCTAAGATAATGATCGAAACCAGGTTTAATTGACTGTTTTAGTTGTGGTACCACTTTACTACGTGATCCAAAGCTGAAAAAACCCTCGATCAGGTCAACATGCATGTTAAAACTGCGAAAGTATGACCCTGATGAGGGCAAATCCCAGGCCTAACCTAGACCTAACATGCGTTATCTTCTAAAATATTGATCGAAACCAGGTTTAATCGACTGTTTCAGTGTGGTACCACATTACTACGGGATCCAAACCAGAAAAAACCCAGGATCAGTTCAACAAGTATGTGAAAAACGCGAAAGTATGAGCCTGATGAGGGCGAATCCCAGACCTATCCCAGACCTAACTTGCGTTATCCTCTAAAATATTGATCGAAACCAGGTTTAATTGACTGCTTCAGTGTTGTACTTCATTACTACGTGATGCAATCAAGAAAATGCCGAGGGTCTAGCCATCAAGTATGAGAAATATGCGAAAGTATGAGCATGATGAGGGCAAATCCCAGACCTATCCCAGACTTAACTTGCATTATCCTCTAAAATATTGATCGAAACCGGGTTTAATTGACTGTTTCAGCGTGGTACCACATTACTACGTGATCCAAACCAGAAAAAACCCAGGATCCGTTCAACAAGTATGTGAAGAATGCGAAAGTATGCGTCTGATGAGTGAAAATCCCAGGCCTAACCTAGACCTAACATGCGTTATCCTCAAAAATATTGATCGAAACCTGGTTTAATCGACTGTTTCAGTGTGTTACCACATTACTGTGTGATCCAAACCAGAAAATAACCCAGGATCAGTTCAACAAGTATGTGAAAAACGCGAAAATATGAGCCTGATGAGGGCGAATCCCAGACCTATCCCAAACCTAACTTGCGTTATCCTCTAAAATATTGATCGAAACCAGGTTTAATTGACTGTTTCAGTGTTGTACTTCATTACTACGTGATGCAATCAAGAAAATGCCGAGGATCTAGCCATCAAGTATGAGAAATATGCGAATGTATGAGCCTGATGAGGGCAGATCCCAGACCTATCCCAGACTTAACTTGCATTATCCTCTAAAATATTGATCGAAACCGGGTTTAATTGACTGTTTCTGCGTGGTACCACATTACTACGTGATCCAAACCAGAAAAAACCCAGGATCCGTTCAACACGTTTGTGAAGAATGCGAAAGTATGCGTCTGATGAGTGAAAATCCCAGACCTATCCCAGACTTAACTTGCGTTATCCTCTAAAATATTGATCGAAACCGGATTTAATCGACTGTTTCAGTGTGGTACCACATTACTACGTGATCCAGTCCAGAAAAAGTCCAGGATCTAGCCATCAAGAATGAGAAATATGCGAAAGTATGAGCCTGATGAGGGCAAATCCCAGACCTATCCCAGACAGAACTTGCGTTATCCTCTAAAATATTGATCGAAACCAGATTTAATCGACTGTTTCAGTGTGGTAACACTTTACAACGTGATCGAAACAAGAAAAAGCCAGGGATCTGTTCAACAAGCATGTGAATAATGTGAAAGTATGACCCTGATGAGGGCAAATCCCAGACCAATCCCAGACCTAACTTGCGTTTTCCTCTGAAATATTTATCAAGACCAGGTTTAATTGATTGTTCCAGTGTGGTCCCACATGACTACGTGATCCAAACCAGAAAAAACCCAGGATCAGTTCAACAAGTATGTGAAAAACGCGAAAGTATGAGCCTGATGAGGGCGAATCCCAGACCTATCCCAGACCTAACTTGCGTTATCCTCTAAAATATTGATCGAAACCAGGTTTTATGGACTGTTTCAGTGTGGTACCACATTACAACGTGATCCAAACCAGAAAAAACCCTGGATCTGTTCAACAAGTATGTGAAAAATGCGAAAGTATGACCCTGATGAGGGCAAATCCCAGACCTAACTTGCGTTGTCCTCTAAAATATTTATCAAGACCAGGTTTAATTGATTGTTTCAGTGTGGTCCCACATTACTACGTGATCCAAACCAGAGAAAACCCAGGATCAGTTCAACAAGTATGTGAAAAACGCGAAAGTATGAGCCTGATGAGGGCGAATCCCAGACCTATCCCAGACCTAACTTGCGTTATCCTCTAAAATATTGATCGAAACCAGGTTTAATTGACTGTTTCAGTGTTGTACTTCATTACTACGTGATGCAATCAAGAAAATGCCGAGGATCTAGCCATCAAGTATGAGAAATATGCGAATGTATGAGCCTGATGAGGGCAGATCCCAGACCTATCCCAGACTTAACTTGCATTATCCTCTAAAATATTGATCGAAACCGGGTTTAATTGACTGTTTCAGCGTGGTACCACATTACTACGTGATCCAAACCAGAAAAAACCCAGGATCCGTTCAACAAGTATGTGAAGAATGCGAAAGTATGCGTCTGATGAGTGAAAATCCCAGACCTATCCCAGACTTAACTTGCGTTATCCTCTAAAATATTGATCGAAACCGGGTTTAATCGACTGTTTCAGTGTGGTACCACATTACTACGTGATTCAGTCCAGAAAAAGTCCAGGATCTAGCCATCAAGTATGAGAAATATGCGAAAGTATGAGCCTGATGAGGGCAAATCCTAGACCTAACCCAGACCTAACATGCGTTATCCTCTAAAATATTTTTCAAAACCAGGTTTAATTGAATGTTTCAGTGTGGTACCACATTACTACGTGAACCAAACCAGAAAAAACCCAGAATCCGTTCAACAAGTATGTGAAGAATGCGAAAGTATGAGTCTGATGAGTGAAAATCCCAGGCCTAACCTAGACCTAACATGCGTTATCCTTCAAAATATTGATCGAAATCTGGTTTAATCGACTGTTTCTGTGTGGTACGACATTACTATGTGATCCAATCAAGAAAATAACCCAGGATCAGTTCAACAAGTATGTGAAAAACGCGAAAGTATGAGCCTGATGAGGGCGAATCCGACACTTATCCCAGACCTAACTTGCGTTATCCTCTAAAATATTGATTGAAAACAGGTTTAATTGACTGTTTCAGCGTGGTACCACGTTACTACGTGATACAATCCAGAAAAAGCCCAGGATCTAGCCATGAAGTATGAGAAATATGCGAAAGTATGATCCTGATGAGGGCAAATTCTAGACCTGACCCAGACCTAACATGCGTTATCCTCTAAAATATTTATCAAGACCTGGTTTAATTGAATGTTTCAGTGTGCTACCACATTACTACGTGAACCAAACCAGAGAAAACCCAGGATCCGTTCAACAAGTATGTGAAGAATGCGAAGGTATGTGTCTGATGAGTGAAAATCTCAGGGCTAACCTAGACCTAACATGCGTTATCCTCTAAAATCATGATCCAAACCAGGTTTAGTGGACTGTCTCAGTGTGGTACCACTTTACTACGTGATCCAAAGCAGAAAAAACCCTCGATCAGGTCAACATGTATGTTAGAACTGCGAAAGTATGACCCTGATGAGGGCAAATCCGAGGCCTAACCTAGACCTAACATGCGTTGTCCTCTAAAATATTGATGGAAACCAGGTTTCATTGACTGTTTCAGTGTGGTACCACATTACTACGTGAACCAAACCGGAAAAAACCCAGGATCCGTTCAACAAGTATGTGAAGAATGCGAAAGTATGAGTCTGATCAATGAAAATCCCAGGCCTATCCTAGACCTAACATGCGTTATCCTCTAAAATATTGATCGAAACATGGTTTAATCGACTGATTCAGTGTGGTACCACATTACTATGTGATCCAAACCAGAAAATAACCCAGGATCTGTTCAACGAGTATGTGAAGTGTGCGAAAGTATGAGTCTGATGAGGGCAAATCCCAGACCTATCCCAGACCTAACTTGCGTTATCCTCTAAAATATTGATCGAAACCAGGTTTAATCGACTGTTTCAGTGTGGTACCACATTACTACGTGATCCAAACCAGAAAAAACCCAGGATCAGTTCAACAAGTATGTGAAAAACGCGAAAGTATGAGCCTGATGAGGGCGAATCCCAGACCTATCCCAGACCTAACTTGCGCTATCCTCTAAAATATTGATCGAAACCAGGTTTAATTGACTGTTTCAGTGTGGTACTTCATTACTACGTGATGCAATCAAGAAAATGCCGAGGATCTAGCCATCAAGTATGAGAAATATGCGAAAGTATGAGCCTGATGAGGGCAAATCCCAGACCTATCCCAGACTTAACTTGCATTATCCTCTAAAATATTGATCGAAACCGGGTTTAATTGACTGTTTCAGCGTGGTACCACATTACTACGTGATCCAAACCAGAAAAAACCCAGGATCCGTTCAACAAGTATGTGAAGAATGCGAAAGTATGCGTCTGATGAGTGAAAATCCCAGGCCTAACCGAGACCTAACATGCGTTATCCTCTAAAATATTGATCGAAACATGGTTTAATCGACTGATTCAGTGTGGTACCACATTACTATGTGATCCAAACCAGAAAATAACCCAGGATCTGTTCAACGAGTATGTGAAGTGTGCGAAAGTATGAGTCTGATGAGGGCAAATCCCAGACCTATCCCAGACTTAACTTGCATTATCCTCTAAAATATTGATCGAAACCGGGTTTAATTGACTGTTTCAGCGTGGTACCACATTACTACGTGATCCAAACCAGAAAAAACCCAGGATCCGTTCAACAAGTATGTGAAGAATGCGAAAGTATGCGTCTGATGAGTGAAAATCCCAGACCTATCCCAGACCTAACTTGCGCTATCCTCTAAAATATTGATCGAAACCAGGTTTAATTGACTGTTTCAGTGTGGTACTTCATTACTACGTGATGCAATCAAGAAAATGCCGAGGATCTAGCCATCAAGTATGAGAAATATGCGAAAGTATGAGCCTGATGAGGGCAAATCCCAGACCTATCCCAGACCTAACATGCGTTATCCTCTAAAATATTTACCAAGACCTGGTTTAATTGACTGTTTCAGCGTGGTACCACATTACTACGTGATCCAAACCAGAAAAAACCCAGGATCCGTTCAACAAGTATGTGAAGAATGCGAAAGTATGCGTCTGATGAGTGAAAATCCCAGGCCTAACCGAGACCTAACATGCGTTATCCTCTAAAATATTGATCGAAACATGGTTTAATCGACTGATTCAGTGTGGTACCACATTACTATGTGATCCAAACCAGAAAATAACCCAGGATCTGTTCAACGAGTATGTGAAGTGTGCGAAAGTATGAGTCTGATGAGGGCAAATCCCAGACCTATCCCAGACTTAACTTGCATTATCCTCTAAAATATTGATCGAAACATGGTTTAATCGACTGATTCAGTGTGGTACCACATTACTATGTGATCCAAACCAGAAAATAACCCAGGATCTGTTCAACGAGTATGTGAAGAATGCGAAAGTATGCGTCTGATGAGGGCGAATCCCAGACCTATCCCAGACCTAACTTGCGTTATCCTCTGAAATATTGATCGAAACCAGGTTTAATTGACTGTTTCAGTGTTGTACTTCATTACTACGTGATGCAATCAAGAAAATGCCGAGGATCTAGCCATCAAGTATGAGAAATATGCGAAAGTATGAGCCTGATGAGGGCAAATCCCAGACCTATCCCAGACTTAACTTGCATTATCCTCTAAAATATTGATCGAAACCAGGTTTAATCGACTGTTTCAGTGTGGTGCCACATTACTACGTGATCCAAACCAGAAGGAGACCCAGGATCTGTTCAACAAGTATGTGAAGTATGCGAAAGTATGAGCCTGATGAGGGCGAATCCCAGACCTATCCCAGACCTAACTTGCGCTATCCTCTAAAATATTGATCGAAACCAGGTTTAATTGACTGTTTCAGTGTGATACTTCATTACTACGTGATGCAATCAAGAAAATGCCGAGGATCTAGCCATCAAGTATGAGAAATATGCGAAAGTATGAGCCTGATGAGGGCAAATCCCAGACCTATCCCAGACTTAACTTGCATTATCCTCTAAAATATTGATCGAAACCGGGTTTAATTGACTGTTTCAGCGTGGTACCACATTACTACGTGATCCAAACCAGAAAAAACCCAGGATCCGTTCAACAAGTATGTGAAGAATGCGAAAGTATGCGTCTGATGAGTGAAAATCCCAGGCCTAACCGAGACCTAACATGCGTTATCCTCTAAAATATTGATCGAAACATGGTTTAATCGACTGATTCAGTGTGGTACCACATTACTATGTGATCCAAACCAGAAAATAACCCAGGATCTGTTCAACGAGTATGTGAAGTGTGCGAAAGTATGAGTCTGATGAGGGCAAATCCCAGACCTATCCCAGACTTAACTTGCATTATCCTCTAAAATATTGATCGAAACCGGGTTTAATTGACTGTTTCAGCGTGGTACCACATTACTACGTGATCCAAACCAGAAAAAACCCAGGATCCGTTCAACAAGTATGTGAAGAATGCGAAAGTATGCGTCTGATGAGTGAAAATCCCAGACCTATCCCAGACCTAACTTGCGTTATCCTCTAAAATATTGATCGAAACCGGGTTTAATCGACTGTTTCAGTGTGGTACCACATTACTACGTGATCCAGTCCAGAAAAAGTCCAGGATCTAGCCATGAAGTATGAGAAATGTGCGAAAGTATGAGCCTGATGAGGGCAAATTATAGACCTGACCCAGACCTAACATGCGTTATCCTCTAAAATATTTACCAAGACCTGGTTTAATTGAATGTTTCAGTGTAGTACCACATTACTACGTGAACCAAACCAGAAAAAACCCAGGATCCGTTCAACAAGTATGTGAAGAATGCGAAGGTATGAGTCTGATGAGGGCGAATCCCAGACCTATCCCAGACCTAACTTGCGTTATCCTCTGAAATATTGATCGAAACCAGGTTTAATTGACTGTTTCAGTGTTGTACTTCATTACTACGTGATGCAATCAAGAAAATGCCGAGGATCTAGCCATCAAGTATGAGAAATATGCGAAAGTATGAGCCTGATGAGGGCAAATCCCAGACCTATCCCAGACTTAACTTGCATTATCCTCTAAAATATTGATCGAAACCAGGTTTAATCGACTGTTTCAGTGTGGTGCCACATTACTACGTGATCCAAACCAGAAGGAGACCCAGGATCTGTTCAACAAGTATGTGAAGTATGCGAAACTAAGAGTCTGATGAGGGCAAATCCCAGGCTTAAACTAGACATAACTTTCGTTATCCTCTAAAATATTGATCGAAATCAGGTTTAATTGACTGTTTTAGTGTGGTACCACATGACTACGTGACCCAAACCAGAAAAAACCCGGGCTCTGTTCAACAAGTATGTGAAAAACGCGAAAGTATGAGCCAGATGAGGGCAAATCCCAGACCTATCCCAGACCAAACTTGCGTTATCCTCTAAAATATTGATCGAAACCAGGTTTAATCGACTGTTTCAGTGTGGTGCCACATTACTACGTGATCCAAACCAGAAAGAGACCCAGGATCTGTTCAACAAGTATGTGAAGTATGCGAAACTATGAGTCTGATGAGGGCAAATCCCAGGCTTAAACTAGACATAACTTTCGTTATCCTCTAAAATATTGATCGAAATCAGGTTTAATTGACTGTTTTAGTGTGGTACCACTTTACTACGTGATCCAAAGCAGAAAAAACCCTCGATCAGGTCAACATGCATGTTAAAACTGCGAAAGTATGAGCCTGATGAGGGCAAATCCGAGACCTATCCCAGACCTAACATGCGTTATCCTCTAAAATATTGATCGAAATCAGGTTTAATTGACTGTTTTAGTGTGGTACCACTTTACTACGTGATCCAAAGCAGAAAAAACCCTCGATCAGGTCAACATGCATGTTAAAACTGCGAAAGTATGAGCCTGATGAGGGCAAATCCCAGACCTATCCCAGACCTAACATGCGTTATCCTCAAAAATATTAATCGAAACCAGGTTTAATCGACTGTTTCAGTGTGGTACCTCATTACTACGTGATCCAAACCAGAAAAAACCCAGGATCAGTTCAACAAGTATGTGAAAAACGCGAAAGTATGAGCCTGATGAGGGCAAATCCCAGACCTATCCCAGACCTAACATGCGTTATCCTCAAAAATATTAATCGAAACCAGGTTTAATCGACTGTTTCAGTGTGGTACCACACTACTACGTGATCCAAACCAGAAAAAAACCCAGGATCTTGTCAACGAGTATGTGAAGTGTGCGAAAGTATGAGTCTGATGAGGGCTAATCGCAGACCTATCCCAGACCTAACTTGCGTTATCCTCTAAGATAATGATCGAAACCAGATTTAATTGACAGTTTTAGTTGTGGTACCACTTTACTACGTGTCCAAAGCTGAAAAATCCCTCGATCAGGTCAACATGCATGTTAAAACTGCGAAAGTATGACCCTGATGAGGGCAAATCCCAGGCCTAACCTAGACCTAACATGCGTTATCTTCTAAAATATTGATCGAAACCAGGTTTAATCGACTGTTTCAGTGTGGTACCACATTACTACGAGATCCAAACCAGAAAAAACCCAGGATCAGTTCAACAAGTATGTGAAAAACGCGAAAGTATGAGCCTGATGAAGGCGAATCCCAGACCTATCCCAGACCTAATATGCGTTATCCTCTAAAATATTTATCCAGACCAGGTTTCATTGAATGTGTCAGTGTGGTACCACTTTACTACGTGATCCAATCCAGAAATAGCCCAGGATCTAGCCATGAAGTATGAGAAATATGCGAATGTATGACCCTGATGAGGGCAAATCCCAGACCTATCCCAGACCTAACTTGCGTTGTCCTCTAAAATATTGATCGAAACCAGTGTGAGCCTGATGAGGGCGAATCCCAGACGTATCCCAGACCTAACTTGCGTTGTCCTCTAAAATATTGATGGAAACAAGGTTTCATTGACTGTTTCAGTGTGGTACCACATTACTACGTGAACCAAACCGGAAAGAACCCAGGATCCGTTCAACAACTATGTGAAGAATGCGAAAGTATGAGGCTGATCAGTGAAAATCCCAGGCCTAACCTAGACCTAACTTGCGTTATCCGCTAAGATATTGATCGAAACCAGGTTTAATCGACTGTTTCAGTGTGGTACCACATTACTACGTGATCCAAACCAGAAAAAACCCAGGATCAGTTCAACAAGTTTGTGAAAAACGCGGAAGTATGAGCCTGATTCCCTCAGGGGCTGCCAGCCTTTCAGCTGCAGTACGGGCTTAACGAACCCGGGGTACCCGAGTCATACACACACCGTAAGCCTCCTGTTGGTCGTCACAACGACCCATTCACAATTCCCTATTGGTTTTGTGAATGGTACGTGACGGCAGGAGGAACGGGGGTCTTGGCTTAACCGCCTGGGCCACGAGTATGGCGACTCTATAAAATCGCCCTCCAATCCTAAGCTATGGTGCGCGGCGATGGGATGCATGGTTGGGGGAGAAGGCCCAATCCCAAGCGACCACCTCCGGGGAACCTGCCGAACCCCCGGAGTATATAGGCTTACCCGGGTAAGGCGGCTCTGCCCGGGCGGACCTTTTCTTCCGACCTGCTCGTGGGAATATTATGGAGTTCAATATTAAAACGGGGATGGGACGGGGTAAGTCAGAGGGGGAGGACGAAGGCGGTGTTGGGACTGGAGTGACGGCGCTCGCGCCGCCTCCAGCGCCTGGCCCGGCTTCGTGGAAGGTGGAGGAGGACGACGAGACTGCGTCAGTCTCGTCCTTCTCCTCCACCAGGAGCCTTATAGGCTCTAAGAGGAAGAGGGCGGGGCAGGCCGTCGTCGAGGTGGGCGGGGCGATGAGCCCGACGGTGAGGCTGAGTTGCCTCAGGGACGAGGTGACCGAGGAGATATCGGAGAGGATCTCCTCGTCCCTGAGGCGGGTGGAGAAAGTCGCCGCTGCCTGCGCCTTTAAGGGGCAGAAAAGCGGTGGCGCGGAGGCCCTGAAGGCCGCGGCGGAGGAAATGAGGGAGGCGGCGCGGGAGCTCAGAGGGCGGAACGCCCGTCTGCAGCTCCTGTTGGAGGAGGAGCGACAGGGGAGGAGGAGGGCAGAGGCGCTGTGGAACAGCGCGGCCCTCCCTCCCATCCTTCCTCCTCCTCCACCGCCGCGTCCCTCGGCGGAGGTAAATAAGCGGAGTGCGGCGGCAGTGGTGCGGGGCACCGCGGGCCCCTCCACCCGCACTCCGCCCGTGAAGAAGTCCCCGACCTCCTCAGAAGACGATCTTCTGAGGAGGATTGGGGACTTGATTGATGGCAAGCTGGCCGCCTTCCGGGAGGAGCTCCTCGCCGGAAGAGCGGTCAGCAGGAAGGCGGTGCCTCCCCGACCTGTTCCGGTACAGTCGGGGAAGGCAAAGAAGGGCGGAGTGAAGGCTCCGCCCAGCGTTGCGGCACCAGGGCCCCGGGTCGCAACCCCCAAGGGGGGTGGTGTACCCGTGGTCGCGGTGGTCGCGTCCTCCACAGCACCCTCCCAAGGGGGGGTGGCGTGGAGTGAGGTGGTGGGGCGGAAGGCGAAGCGGGCGGCGAGGAAGGCCTCGCAACCGCAGCCTCCGCCTCCGCCGCCGGCGGCCAAGGTAAAGGCCGCGAAGGTCGGGAAGGCACGACCAGGTCGTCCCCCAAAAACGGCAGCGGTGACGCTGACCGTTGCGCAGGGGGGCGACCTGACCCTCGCGGAGGCGATGCGGCTCGCCAGGGAGAATATCTCCCTGGAAGAGCTGGGCATCGCCTCCGTGAGGGCGAAGAGGGCCGTGACCGGGGGTCTCTTGCTGGAGATCCCCGGTGCAGAAGGCGGCGCGAAGGCGGATCGTCTCGCCCAGAGGCTCCGGGAGCAGCTGGGCGAGCGAGGTGTCCGGGTCGCCCGGCCCACGAAGCGCACGGAGATGCGCGTTTGTGGGCTGGACGACTCGGTCAGCGCACAGGATGTGTCCCGTGCCCTTGCGAGGGCGGGGGACTGTCCTGTGGAGGACCTGCGGATCGGAGAGATCCGCAGGTCGCCCTCCGGCCTCGGGTCGGTGTGGGCCCGGTGCCCCCTCTCCGCCGCCCGTAAGGTGGCGGAATCCGGGAGGGTGTTGGTGGGGTGGGTTTCGGCGCGAGTGGAAATCCTCGCGCCGCGCCCGCTCCAGTGTCACCGCTGCCTCGAATTGGGGCACGTGAGGCAGTGGTGCACCTCGCCGGTGGACCGCAGCGGTCAGTGTTACCGCTGCGGTGCCAAAGAGCACCGTGCGAGCCAGTGCTCGGCGGCCCCCCACTGCCCGCTGTGTGCGGACATGGGGAGGCCAGCCGATCACAGGGTGGGGAGCAAGAAGTGCTCCCCCCCCCTCCCGGAAGGAGAGGAAGAGGCGGGCTGCACCGGCTCCGGTGCCGAGGGCGGTGGCATCGTCCTCCATGGAGGTGGACGGTGCTACGGGGACGGACGGCCGGGAGGAGGCTGGCGCGGCCATTAATTAATGCCGCCCCGCCTCCTCCTCCAGGCCAACCTCAACCACTGCCGCGCGGCACAGGACTTGATGTCCCAAGTCCTCGCGGAGTGGGGGGTTGGCCTGGCGGTCGCCGCCGAGCCGTACCGCGTCCCTGATCACCCTCATTGGGTGGGCGACGCGGACGGCTTGGTGGCGACGGTATGGGGAGGGGGCGACGGGTCCCCACCGTTCTCCTTGTTGGAGCGCGGTCGGGGATTCGTCGCCGTGGACTGGGGGGGAGTCGCTGTGGTGGGGTGCTACATTTCGCCCCGTAGCGGTCACGCTGCGTTCGAGCTGTACTTGGCCGAGGTCGCGGCATGCGTGCAGCGCTACGCGGCCCGGCCGGTGCTGGTCCTGGGGGATTTTAATGCCAAGTCGGTGGCTTGGGGATCCCCCGGGACCTCCGTTCGCGGCGGGATCCTGGGCGATTGGGCGGCGGGGCTCGACCTCCGGGTATTGAACCGGGGGTCGGAGCACACATGCGTGCGGCGATATGGGGGGTCCATCGTGGATGTTGGATTCGCGACCCCCAACGCCGTGCGCATGGTGTCGGGTTGGCACGTGGTCGCGGGGGCAGAGACACTCTCCGATCACCGGTACATCCGGATGGAGGTCTCTGCCGCCGCGGGTGCATCCCGACACGGCCGCCTGCGTGGCACCCCACCACGCCGCTGGGCGCTTCGGCGCCTGGACAAGGACGCCCTGATGGCAGCTGCCCTCGCTGCAACTTGGCCGCAGGGAGCGGCCGAGTTGCCGAGCATAGAGGAGGAGGTCGCCCGGCTCGGAGCATTGGTCGCGGGTATTTGCGACGCGGCGATGCCTCGGGTCGGGCGGGCTTCTCCTCGCCGGGCGGTGTACTGGTGGTCGGACGCGATCGCGGAGTTGCGAGTCGCGACTGTCCGCGCCCGACGCCAGTATACCCGCGCGCGCCGTCGTCAACGTACAGGCGACGGAGTGGCGCGAGCGAGGGCAGCTGATGACCTGTATGGAGCATACCGCGTGGCGCGGGTTGCTCTGCAGGTCGCCATCAAACGGGCCAAGACCCAGGCATGGAAGGAGCTCCTCCAGACCCTTGATGACGATCCATGGGGGCGCCCATATAAGGTGGTGCTGAATAAGCTCCGCCCGTGGGCGCCCCCCGTCACCGAGGGTCTTGACCCCCGGCTGCTGGAGGGCGTGGTCAATACACTCTTCCCAATTGGGGAGAGGGGACCGCGTCCTCCGGCGGCGGCGGCTGTCCCAGTGGAGTGGACGGCCGAGCTGGGGGTCACGCAGGAGGAGCTCGCAGCGGCCATCAGACGGCTCGGGGTTCGTAACACGGCCCCGGGTCCGGATGGTGTGCCCGGCCGGGTTTGGGTCTTGACCCAGGGCGTCCTTGGGGCCGACCTCAGGCGGTTGTTCGACCGCTGCCTGAGGGACGGGCGATTCCCCCCCAGTTGGAAGGTGGCGAGGATGGTCCTCCTCCGGAAGGAGGGTCGGCCCGCGGAGTCTCCCTCCGCATACCGGCCCATTTGTCTCCTCGACGAGGTGGGCAAGCTCTTCGAGCGTGTGATTGCTGCCCGCCTCGTCGAGCACCTGTCGCGGGGTGATCCCGGTCTGGCCGACTGCCAGTTCGGTTTCCGGGGGGGCCGATCGACTATCGACGCGATAGGTCGTGTGAGGGCCCTCTCGGAGGCGGCCGTCTCCCGGGGAGGGGTGGCATTGGCAATATCCTTGGATATTGCCAATGCCTTTAACACCCTCCCCTGGGAAGAGATAAGGAGGGGACTCGAATATCATCGAGTCCCCCCTTGTCTCAGGGCGGTCGTCGGGGATTATCTCCGCGGCAGGTGGATCGAGTATCCGGGCCGGGATGGTGATATGCGGAGGGAGGTGTACTGCGGTGTTCCGCAGGGGTCGGTCCTCGGGCCACTCCTGTGGAACATCGCGTACGACTCGGTGTTGCGGGCCGGCCTCCCCGACGGCGTCAGTACGGTGTGTTATGCGGATGACACACTGGTGCTGGCCGTCGGGGCGCACTGGGGGAGGGCCATGCGTTGCGCGGAGGAGGGGTCGCAACGCGTCGTCGACCGGATCAGGGGGATGGGGATGACGGTGGCGGTCCATAAGACCGAGGTGATTGCGTTTCATTCACCTCGGCAGGATCCGCCACCCCCTCTGATCCGGGTGGGTGGGGCTGACATCGAGGTGAAGCCCCAGATCAGGTATCTAGGGCTGATCCTCGATAGCCACTGGCGTTTCGAGGGGCATTTCCGCTGCCTGGTCCCCCGGTTGGAAAGGATGGTTGCGGCTCTGGGCCGGATCCTGCCCAACCTGGGGGGCCCGGCGGGCCGAGTTCGTCGCCTCTATGTGGCAATGGTCCAGTCGGTGGCCCTATACGGGGCCCCCGTCTGGGCGGACGACCTGGCTGCCTCCCGGCGCAGCATGACTATGCTGCGTCGGGTGCAGAGGCGCATGGCGCTCAGGGTCGTCCGCGGGTATCGGACCATGTCACATGAGGCGGCGACGGTTCTAGCGGGGATGCCGCCCATGGACCTGCTCGCGCGGTCGCACGCGGTGATGTACCGGCACCGCGTCGACCGTCGCGCGGGGGTGGGGGCGGTCCCGGGCGGGCAGGAACCTGCTTGGGGCGATTTGAAGCGCCAGGCCCGGCAGTCCGTGTTGCTCGCGTGGCAGGAGCGGCTGGCTCTGCCAACCGCGGGGCACCGGACTGTCGGGGCGGTTCGGCCACTCCTGAAGGAGTGGCTGGACAGAGGCCATGGCAGCCTCACCTACCGGATGGCACAGGTATTTTCCGGGCATGGCAGCTTCGGAAGATACCTGTGCCGGATAGGGAAGGAGCCGACGGCGCGTTGCTGCCACTGCGACGCTGAGCAGGACACGGCGGATCATACCCTGGAGGTATGCCCCGCGTGGGAGGGGGAGCGCCGTGTCCTGGTCGGCGTCGTCGGGCGGGATGTCTCGCTGCCGGGCGTGGTGCGCGCCATGCTCGGCAGCGAGGAGAAGTGGAGGGCCGTGGCCTCCTTCTGCGAGAACGTAATGTTGCAGATGGAGGCCGCGGGGAGGGAGCGCGAGCTTCAGCGGCGCGCTGAAGCTCGCGCTCGTGCGGTGGCCCGAGGTCGTCGCCCGGTCGCGAGGCGTCGCGGGCGGCCGCCTCGGCGTGGCGGATGACCTAGGCTGGGAGGGGGGTCCTGAGGGGACCCTCCTCCCGCCAGGCGGCGCCGGGTCGGACCGGTTGGGGGTAGGAGTGTCTCCCCCTACCGGTCCGACGCAAGGGGAGGCACCCTCGGCGGTCTGGTGCGGCCATGAACGCCCGGCCGCCGAGGGGTGGAAACGGGGTCGCGGGCGGTTGCGAGTTGGGGCTCGCAGCCGCCACTAAACGCGGCCCCGGGACGGATAGCGGCGGGATGGAGTGGCCCCGTCCCGCCGCTATGAGGCAGTGTGTCTACTGGGGGGACCGATTGTCCCCCCGGGGGATGGGCGCGAAAGCGCGGGCACGGGGAGGATACCGGAAGAATGCTTCGAGAGATTCCCGGTATCCTCCCAAAGCGTGCCGAAGGGTCACCGTGGGGTTTTTAGTGGGTAGGTCCCGCGCCTGTCGTTGTACGGGCGCGGGGAATCCCACACACCCCTCCCACCTCTCCCCAAGGAGGTGGGAGGGAGTCTTTCGAAGATTTTCCCCACGACAAAAAAAAAAAAAAAAAAAAAAAAAAAAGTATGAGCCTGAACAGTGGAAATCCCAGGCCTAACCTAGACCTAACTTGCGTTATCCGCTAAGATATTGATCGAAACCAGGTTTAATTAACTGTTTCAGTGTTGTACTTCATTACTACGTGATGCAATCAAGAAAATGCCGAGGATCTAGCCATCAAGTATGAGAAATATGCGAAAGTATGAGCCTGATGAGGGCAAATCCCAGACCTATCCCAGACTTAACTTGCATTATCCTCTAAAATATTGATCGAAACCGGGTTTAGTTGACTGTTTCAGCGTGGTACCACATTACTACGTGATACAAACCAGAAAAAACCCAGGATCCGTTCAACAAGTATGTGAAGAATGCGAAAGTATGCGTCTGATGAGTGAAAATCCCAGGCCCAACCTAGACCTAACATGCGTTATCCTCAAAAATATTGATCGAAACCTGGTTTAATCGACTGTTTCAGTGTGTTACCACATTACTGTGTGATCCAAACCAGAAAATAACCCAGGATCTGTTCAACGAGTATGTGTAGTGTGCGAAAGTGTGAGTCTCATGAGGGCAAATCCCAGACCTATCCCAGACCTAACTTGCGGTATCCTCAAAAATATTGATCGAAACCTGGTTTAATCGACTGTTTCAGCGTGGTACCACATTACTACGTGATACAATCCAGAAATAGCTCAGGATCTGTTCAACAAGTATGTGAAAAACGCGAAAGTATGAGCCTGATGGGGGCAAATCCTAGACCTAGCCAAGACCTAACTTGCGTTATCCTCTAAAATATTTATCGAAACCAGGTTTAATTGACTGTTTCAGTGTTGTACTTCATTACTACGTGATGCAATCAAGAAAATGCCGAGGATCTAGCCATCAAGTATGAGAAATATGCGAATGTATGAGCCTGATGAGGGCAGATCCCAGACCTATCCCAGACTTAACTTGCATTATCCTCTAAAATATTGATCGAAACCGGGTTTAATTGACTGTTTCAGCGTGGTACCACATTACTACGTGATCCAAACCAGAAAAAACCCAGGATCCGTTCAACAAGTATGTGAAGAATGCGAAAGTATGCGTCTGATGAGTGAAAATCCCAGACCTATCCCAGACTTAACTTGCGTTATCCTCTAAAATATTGATCGAAACCGGGTTTAATCGACTGTTTCAGTGTGGTACCACATTACTACGTGATCCAGTCCAGAAAAAGTCCAGGATCTAGCCATCAAGTATGAGAAATATGCGAAAGTATGAGCCTGATGAGGGCAAATCCTAGACCTAACCCAGACCTAACATGCGTTATCCTCTAAAATATTTTTCAAAACCAGGTTTAATTGAATGTTTCAGTGTGGTACCACATTACTACGTGAACCAAACCAGAAAAAACCCAGAATCCGTTCAACAAGTATGTGAAGAATGCGAAAGTATGAGTCTGATGAGTGAAAATCCCAGGCCTAACCTAGACCTAACATGCGTTATCCTTCAAAATATTGATCGAAATCTGGTTTAATCGACTGTTTCAGTGTGGTACGACATTACTATGTGATCCAATCAAGAAAATAACCCAGGATCAGTTCAACAAGTATGTGAAAAACGCGAAAGTATGAGCCTGATGAGGGCGAATCCGACACTTATCCCAGACCTAACTTGCGTTATCCTCTAAAATATTGATTGAAACCAGGTTTATTTGACTGTTTCAGCGTGGTACCACGTTACTACGTGATACAATCCAGAAAAAGCCCAGGATCTAGCCATGAAGTATGAGAAATATGCGAAAGTATGAGCCTGATGAGGGCAAATTCTAGACCTGACCCAGACCTAACATGCGTTATCCTCTAAAATATTTATCAAGACCTGGTTTAATTGAATGTTTCAGTGTGGTACCACATTACTACGTGAACCAAACCAGAAAAAACCCAGGATCCGTTCAACAAGTATGTGAAGAATGCGAAGGTATGAGTCTGATGAGTGAAAATCTCAGGGCTAACCTAGACCTAACATGCGTTATCCTCTAAAATATTGATCCAAACCAGGTTTAGTGGACTGTTTCAGTGTGGTACCACTTTACTACGTGATCCAAAGCAGAAAAAACCCTCGATCAGGTCAACATGTATGTTAGAACTGCGAAAGTATGACCCTGATGAGGGCAAATCCCAGGCCTAACCTAGACCTAACATGCGTTGTCCTCTAAAATATTGATGGAGACCAGGTTTCATTGACAGTTTCAGTGTGGTACCACATTACTACGTGAACCAAACCGGAAAAAACCCAGGATCCGTTCAACAAGTATGTGAAGAATGCGAAAGTATGAGTCTGATCAGTGAAAATCCCAGGCCTAACCTAGACCTAACATGCGTTATCCTCTAAAATATTGATCGAAACATGGTTTAATCGACTGATTCAGTGTGGTACCACATTACTATGTGATCCAAACCAGAAAATAACCCGGGATCTGTTCAACGAGTATGTGAAGTGTGCGAAAGTATGAGTCTGATGAGGGCAAATCCCAGACCTATCCCAGACCTAACTTGCGTTATCCTCTAAAATATTGATCGAATCCAGGTTTAATCGACTGTTTCAGTGTGGTACCACATTACTACGTGATCCAAACCAGAAAAAACCCAGGATCTGTTCAACAAGTATGTGAAAAACGCGAAAGTAAGAGCCTGATGAGGGCGAATCCCAGACCTATCCCAGACCTAACTTGCGTTATCCTCTAAAATATTGATCGAAACCAGGTTTAATTGACTGTTTCAGTGTTGTACTTCATTACTACGTGATGCAATCAAGAAAATGCCGAGGATCTAGCCATCAAGTATGAGAAATATGCGAAAGTATGAGCCTGATGAGGGCAAATCCCAGACCTATCCCAGACTTAACTTGCATTATCCTCTAAAATATTGATCGAAACCGGGTTTAATTGACTGTTTCAGCGTGGTACCACATTACTACGTGATCCAAACCAGAAAAAACCCAGGATCCGTTCAACAAGTATGTGAAGAATGCGAAAGTATGCGTCTGATGAGTGAAAATCCCAGGCCCAACCTAGACCTAACATGCGTTATCCTCAAAAATATTGATCGAAACCTGGTTTAATCGACTGTTTCAGTGTGTTACCACATTACTGTGTGATCCAAACCAGAAAATAACCCAGGATCTGTTCAACGAGTATGTGTAGTGTGCGAAAGTGTGAGTCTCATGAGGGCAAATCCCAGACCTATCCCAGACCTAACTTGCGGTATCCTCAAAAATATTGATCGAAACCTGGTTTAATCGACTGTTTCAGCGTGGTACCACATTACTACGTGATACAATCCAGAAATAGCTCAGGATCTGTTCAACAAGTATGTGAAAAACGCGAAAGTATGAGCCTGATGGGGGCAAATCCTAGACCTAGCCAAGACCTAACATGCGTTATCCTCTAAAATAGTGGCCGAAACCAGGTTTAATCGACTGTTTCAGTGTGGTACCACATTACTACGTGATCCAGTCCAGAAAAAGTCCAGGATCTAGCCATGAAGTATGAGAAATGTGCGAAAGTATGAGCCTGATGAGGGCAAATTCTAGACCTGACCCAGACCTAACATGCGTTATCCTCTAAAATATTTATCAAGACCTGGTTTAATTGAATGTTTCAGTGTGGTACCACATTACTACGTGAACCAAACCAGAAAAAACCCAGGATCCGTTCAACAAGTATGTGAAGAATGCGAAGGTATGAGTCTGATGAGTGAAAATCTCAGGGCTAACCTAGACCTAACATGCGTTATCCTCTAAAATATTGATCCAAACCAGGTTTAGTGGACTGTTTCAGTGTGGTGCCACTTTACTACGTGATCCAAAGCAGAAAAAACCCTCGATCAGGTCAACATGTATGTTAGAACTGCGAAAGTATGACCCTGATGAGGGCAAATCCCAGGCCTAACCTAGACCTAACATGCGTTGTCCTCTAAAATATTGATCGAAACATGGTTTAATCGACTGATTCAGTGTGGTACCACATTACTATGTGATCCAAACCAGAAAATAACCCAGGATCTGTTCAACGAGTATGTGAAGTGTGCGAAAGTATGAGTCTGATGAGGGCAAATCCCAGACCTATCCCAGACCTAACTTGCGTTATCCTCTAAAATATTGATCGAAACCAGGTTTAATCGACTGTTTCAGTGTGGTACCACATTACTATGTGATCGAAACAAGAAAAAGCCAGGGATCTGTTCAACAAGCATGTGAATAATGTGAAGGTATGACCCTGATGAGGGCAAATCGCAGACCTATCCCAGACCTAACTTGCGTTGTCCTCTGAAATATTTATCAAGACCAGGTTTAATTGATTGTTTCAGTGTGGTCCCACATGACTACGTGATCCAAACCAGAAAAAACCCGGGAGCAGTTCAACAAGTATGTGAAAAACGCGAAAGTATGAGCCTGATGAGGGCGAATCCCAGACCTATCCCAGACCTAACTTGCGTTATCCTCTAAAATATTGATCGAAACCAGGTTTTATGGACTGTTTCAGTGTGGTACCACATTACAACGTGATCCAAACCAGAAAAAACCCTGGATCTGTTCAACAAGTATGTGAAAAATGCGAAAGTATGACCCTGATTTCCGGGGGGGCCGATCGACTATCGACGCGATAGGTCGTGTGAGGGCCCTCTCGGGGGCGGCCGTCTCCCGGGGAGGGGTGGCATTGGCAATGTCCTTGGATATTGCCAATGCCTTTAACACCCTCCCCTGGGAAGAGATAAGGAGGGGACTCGAATATCATCGGGTCCCCCCTTGTCTCAGGGCGGTCGTCGGGGATTACCTCCGCGGCAGGTGGATCGAGTATCCGGGCCGGGATGGTGATATGCGGAGGGAGGTGTACTGCGGTGTTCCGCAGGGGTCGGTCCTCGGCCCACTCCTGTGGAACATCGCGTACGACTCGGTGTTGCGGGCCGGCCTCCCCGACGGCGTCAGCACGGTGTGTTATGCGGATGACACACTGGTGCTGGCCGTTGGGGCGCACTGGGGGAGGGCCATGCGTCGCGCGGAGGAGGGGTCGCAACGCGTCGTCGACCGGATCAGGGGGATGGGGATGACGGTGGCGGTCCATAAGACCGAGGTGATTGCGTTTCATTCACCTCGGCAGGATCCGCCACCCCCTCTGATCCGGGTGGGTGGGGCTGACATCGAGGTGAAGCCCCAGATCAGGTATCTAGGGCTGATCCTCGATAGCCACTGGCGTTTCGAGGAGCATTTCCGCTGCCTGGTCCCCCGGTTGGAAAGGATGGTTGCGGCTCTGGGCCGGATCCTGCCCAACCTGGGGGGCACGGCGGGCCGAGTTCGTCGCCTCTATGTGGCAATGGTCCAGTCGGTGGCCCTATACGGGGCCCCCGTCTGGGCGGACGACCTGGCTGCCTCCCGGCGCGGCATGACTATGCTGCGTCGGGTGCAGAGGCGCATGGCGCTCAGGGTCGTCCGCGGGTATCGGACCATGTCACATGAGGCGGCGACGTTTCTAGCGGGAATGCCGCCCATGGACCTGCTCGCGCGGTCGCACGCGGTTATGTACCGGCACCGCGTCGACCGTCGCGCGGGGGTGGGGGCGGTCCCGGGCGGGCAGGAACCTGCTTGGGGCGATTTGAAGCGCCAGGCCCGGCAGTCCGTGGTGCTCGCGTGGCAGGAGCGGCTGGCTCTGCCAACCGCGGGGCACCGGACTGTCGGGGCGGTTCGGCCACTCCTGAAGGAGTGGCTGGACAGAGGCCATGGCAGCCTCACCTACCGGATGGCGCAGGTATTTTCCGGGCATGGCAGCTTCGGAAGATACCTGTGCCGGATAGGGAAGGAGCCGACGGCGCGTTGCTGCCACTGCGACGCTGAGCAGGACACGGCGGATCATACCCTGGAGGTATGCCCCGCGTGGGAGGGGGAGCGCCGTGTCATGGTCGGCGTCGTCGGGCGGGATGTCTCGCTGCCGGGCGTGGTGCGCGCCATGCTCGGCAGCGAGGAGAAGTGGAGGGCCGTGGCCTCCTTCTGCGAGAACGTAATGTTGCAGAAGGAGGCCGCGGGGAGGGAGCGCGAGCTTCAGCGGCGCGCTGAGGCTCGCGCTCGTGCGGTGGCCCGAGGTCGTCGCCCGGTCGCGAGGCGTCGCGGGCGGCCGCCTCGGCGTGGCGGATGACCTGGGCTGGGAGGGGGGTCCTGAGGGGACCCTTCTCCCGCCAGGCGGCGCCGGGTCGGACCGGTTGGGGGTAGAAGTGCCTCCCCCTACCGGTCCGACGCAAGGGGAGGCACCCTCGGCGGTCTGGTGCGGCCATGAACGCCCGGCCGCCGAGGGGTGGAAACGGGGTCGCGGGCGGTTGCGAGTTGGGGCTCGCAGCCGCCACTAAACGCGGCCCCGGGACGGATAGCGGCGGGATGGAGTGGCCCCGTCCCGCCACTATGAGGCAGTGTGTCTACTGGGGGGACCAATTGTCCCCCCGGGGGATGGGCGCGAAAGCGCGGGCACGGGGAGGATACCGGAAGAATGCTTCGAGCGATTCCCGCTATCCTCCCAAAGCGTGCCGAAGGGTCACCGTGGGGTTTTTAGTGGGTAGGTCCCGCGCCCGTCATTCTACGGGCGCGGGGAATCCCACACAACCCTCCCACCTCTCCCCAAGGAGGTGGGAGGGAGTCTTTCGAAGATTTTCCCCACGACAAAAAAAAAAAAAAAAAAAAAAAAAAAAAAAAAAAAAAAAAAAGTATGACCCTGATGAGGGCAAATCCCAGACCTATCCCAGACCTAACTTGCGTTGTCCTCTAAAATATTGATCGAAACCAGGTTTAATTGATTGTTTCAGTGTGGCCCCACATTACTACGTGATCCAAACCAGAAAAAACCCAGGATCAGTTCAACAAGTATGTGAAAAACGCGAAAGTATGAGCCTGATGAGGGCGAATCCCAGACCTATCCCAGACCTAACTTGCGTTATCCTCTAAAATATTGATCGAAACCAGGTTTAATTGACTGTTTCAGCGTGGTACCACATTACTACGTGATCCAAACCAGAAATAACCCAGGATCCGTTCAACAAGTATGTGAAGAATGCGAAAGTATGCGTCTGATGAGTGAAAATCCCAGACCTATCCCAGACTTAACTTGCGTTATCCTCTAAAATATTGATCGAAACCGGGTTTAATCGACTGTTTCAGTGTGGTACCACATTACTACGTGATCCAGTCCAGAAAAAGTCCAGGATCTAGCCATCAAGTATGAGAAATATGCGAAAGTATGAGCCTGATGAGGGCAAATCCTAGACCTAACCCAGACCTAACATGCGTTATCCTCTAAAATATTTTTCAAAACCAGGTTTAATTGAATGTTTCAGTGTGGTACCACATTACTACGTGAACCAAACCAGAAAAAACCCAGGATCCGTTCAACAAGTATGTGAAGAATGCGAAAGTATGAGCCAGATGAGGGCGAATCCGACACTTATCCCAGACCTAACTTGCGTTATCCTCTAAAATATTGATTGAAACCAGGTTTAATTGACTGTTTCAGCGTGGTACCACGTTACTACGTGATACAATCCAGAAAACACCCAGGATCTAGCCATGAAGTATGAGAAATATGCGAAAGTCTGAGCCTGATGAGGGCAAATTCTAGACCTGACCCAGACCTAACATGCGTTATCCTCTAAAATATTTATCAAGCCCTGGTTTAATTGAATATTTCAGCGTGGTACCACATTACTACGTGATCCAAACCAGAAAAAACCCAGGATCCGTTCAACAAGTATGTGAAGAATGCGAAAGTATGCGTCTGATGAGTGAAAATCCCAGACCTATCCCAGACTTAACTTGCCTTATCCTCTAAAATATTGATCGAAACCGGGTTTAATCGACTGTTTCAGTGTGGTACCACATTACTACGTGATCCAGTCCAGAAAAAGTCCAGGATCTAGCCATCAAGTATGAGAAATATGCGAAAGTCTGAGCCTGATGAGGGCAAATTCTAGACCTGACCCAGACCTAACATGCGTTATCCTCTAAAATATTTATCAAGACCTGGTTTAATTGAATATTTCAGTGTGGTACCACATTACTACGTGAACCAAACCAGAAAAAACCCAGGATCCGTTCAACAAGTATGTGAAGAATGCGAAGGTATGAGTCTGATGAGTGAAAATCTCAGGGCTAACCTAGACCTAACATGCGTTATCCTCTAAAACATTGATCCAAACCAGGTTTAGTGGACTGTTTCAGTGTGGTACCACTTTACTACGTGATCCAAAGCAGAAAAAACCCTCGATCAGGTCAACATGTATGTTAGAACTGCGAAAGTATGACCCTGATGAGGGCAAATCCCAGGCCTAACCTAGACCTAACATGCGTTGTCCTCTAAAATATTGATGGAAACCAGGTTTCATTGACAGTTTCAGTGTGGTACCACATTACTACGTGAACCAAACCGGAAAAAACCCAGGATCCGTTCAACAAGTATGTGAAGAATGCGAAAGTATGAGTCTGATCAGCGAAAATCCCAGGCCTAACCTAGACCTAACATGCGTTATCCTCTAAAATATTGATCGAAACATGGTTTAATCGACTGATTCAGTGTGGTACCACATTACTATGTGATCCAAACCAGAAAATAACCCAGGATCTGTTCAACGAGTATGTGAAGTGTGCGAAAGTATGAGTCTGATGAGGGCAAATCCCAGACCTATCCCAGACCTAACTTGCGTTATCCTGTAAATTATTGATCGAAACCAGGTTTAATCGACTGTTTCAGTGTGGTACCACATTACTACGTGATCCAAACCAGAAAAAACCCAGGATCAGTTCAACAAGTATGTGAAAAACGCGAAAGTATGAGCCTGATGAGGGCGAATCCCAGACCTATCCCAGACCTAACTTGCGTTATCCTCTAAAATATTGATCGAAACCAGGTTTAATTGACTGTTTCAGTGTTGTACTTCATTACTACGTGATGCAATCAAGAAAATGCCGAGGATCTAGCCATCAAGTATGAGAAATATGCGAAAGTATGAGCCTGATGAGGGCAAATTCTAGACCTGACCCAGACCTAACATGCGTTATCCTCTAAAATATTTATCAAGACCTGGTTTAATTGAATGTTTCAGTGTGGTACCACATTACTACGTGAACCAAACCAGAAAAAACCCAGGATCCGTTCAACAAGTATGTGAAGAATGCGAAGGTATGAGTCTGATGAGTGAAAATCTCAGGGCTAACCTAGACCTAACATGCGTTATCCTCTAAAATATTGATCCAAACCAGGTTTAGTGGACTGTTTCAGTGTGGTACCACTTTACTACGTGATCCAAAGCAGAAAAAACCCTCGATCAGGTCAACATGTATGTTAGAACTGCGAAAGTATGACCCTGATGAGGGCAAATCCCAGGCCTAACCTAGACCTAACATGCGTTGTCCTCTAAAATATTGATGGAAACCAGGTTTCATTGACTGTTTCAGTGTGGTACCACATTACTACGTGATCCAAACCAGAAAATAACCCAGGATCTGTTCAACGAGTATGTGAAGTGTGCGAAAGTATGAGTCTGATGAGGGCAAATCCCAGACCTATCCCAGACCTAACTTGCGTTATCCTCTAAAATATTGATCGAAACCAGGTTTAATCGACTGTTTCAGTGTGGTACCACGTTACTATGTGATCGAAACAAGAAAAAGCCAGGGATCTGTTCAACAAGCATGTGAATAATGTGAAAGTATGACCCTGATGAGCGCAAATCGCAGACCTATCCCAGACCTAACTTGCGTTGTCCTCTGAAATATTTATCAAGACCAGGTTTAATTGATTGTTTCAGTGTGGTCCCACATTACTACGTGATCCAAACCAGAAAAAACCCAGGATCAGTTCAAGAAGTATGTGTAAAACGCGAAAGTATGAGCCTGATGAGGGCGAATCCCAGACCTATCCCAGACCTAACTTGCGTTATCCTCTAAAATATTGATCGAAACCAGGTTTAATTGACTGTTTCAGTGTTGTACTTCATTACTACGTGATGCAATCCAGAAAAAGGCCAGGATTTAGCTATCAAGTATGAGAAATATGCGAAAGAATGAGCCTGATAAGAGCAAATCCCAGACCTAACCTAGACCTAACATGAATTATTCTCTAAAATATTGATCAAAACCAGGTTTAATGGACTGTTCCAGTGTGGTACCACATTACTACGTGATCCAAACCAGAAAAAACCCAGGATCTGTTCAACAAGTATGTGAAAAACGCGAAAGTATGAGCCTGATGAGGGCAAATCCCAGACCTATCCCAGACATAACTTGCGTTGTCCTCTAAAATATTGATGGAAACCAGATTTCATTGACTGTTTCAGTGTGCTACTACATTACTACGTGATGCAATCCAGAAAAATCCCAAGATCTAGCCATCAAGTATGAGAAATATGCGAAAGAATGAGCCTGATGACAGCAAATCCCAGACCTAACCTAGAACAAACATGGATTATTCTCTAAAATATTGATCGAAACCAGGTTTAATGGACTGCTTCAGTGTGGTACCACATTACTACGTGATCCAAACCAGAAAAAACTCAGGATCAGTTCAACAAGTATGTGAAAAACGCGAAAGTATGAGCCTGATGAGGGCAAATCCTAGACCTAACCCAGACCTAACATGCGTTATCCTCTAAAATAGTGATCGAAACCAGGTTTAATGGACTGCTTCAGTGTGGTACCACACTACTACGTGATCCAATCCAGAAAAAACCAGGGATCAGTTCAACAAGTATGTGAAAAACGCGAAAGTATGAGCCTGATGAGGGCGAATCCCAGACCTATCCCAGACCTAACTGGCGTTGTCCTCTAAAATATTGATAGAAACCAGGTTTAATTGACTGTTTCAGTGTTGTACTTCATTACTACGTGATGCAATCCAGAAAAAGGCCAGGATTTAGCTATCAAGTATGAGAAATATGCGAAAGAATGAGCCTGATAAGAGCAAATCCCAGACCTAACCTAGACCTAACATGAATTATTCTCTAAAATATTGATCAAAACCAGGTTTAATGGACTGTTCCAGTGTGGTACCACATTACTACGTGATCCAAACCAGAAAAAACCCAGGATCTGTTCAACAAGTATGTGAAAAACGCGAAAGTATGAGCCTGATGAGGGCAAATCCCAGAACTATCCGAGACCTAACATGCGATATCCTCAAAAATATTTATCAAGCCCAGGTTTAATTTAATGTTTCAGTGTGGTGCCACATAACTACGTGACCCAAACCAGAAAAAACCGAGTATCCGTTCAACAAGTACGTGAAGAATGCGAAAGTATGAGTCTGGTGAGTGAAAATCCCAGGCCTGACCTAGACCTAACATGCGTTATCCTCTAAAATATTGATCGAAACCAGGTTGAATGGACTGTTTCAGTGTGGTAACACACTACTACGTGATCCAAACCAGAAAAAACCCACGATCTGTTCAACAAGTATGTGAAAAACGCGAAAGTATGAGCCTGATGAGGGCAAATCCCAGAACTATCCGAGACCTAACTTGCGTTATCCAGTAAAATATTGGTCGAAACCAGGTTTAATTGACTGTTTCAGTGTGGTACCACATTACTACGTGATCCAATCCAGTAATAGCTCAGGATGTATCCATGAAGTATGAGAAATATGCGAAAGAATGAGCCTGATAAGAGCAAATCCCAGACCTAACCTAGACCTAACATGAATTATTCTCTAAAATATTGATCGAAACCAGGTTTCATGGACTGTTTTAGTGTGGTACCACATTACAACGTGATCCAAACCAGAAAAAACCCAGGATCTGTTCAACAAGTATGTGAAAAATGCGAAAGTATGACCCTGATGAGGGCAAATCCCAGAACTATCCGAGACCTAACATGCGATATCCTCAAAAATATTTATCAAGCCCATGTTTAATTTAAAGTTTCAGTGTGGTGCCACATTACTACGTGATCCAAACCAGAAAAAACCCAGGATCAGTTCAACAAGTATGTGAAAAATGCGAAAGTATGACCCTGATGAGGGCAAATCCCAGATCTATACCAGACCTAACTTGCGTTGTCCTCTAAAATATTTATCAAGACCAGGTTTAATTGATTTTTTCAGTGTGGTCCCACATTACTACGTGATCCAATCCAGAAAAAACCCAGGATCTGTTCAACAAGTATGTGAAAAACGCGAAAGTATGAGCCTGATGAGGGCAAATCCCAGAACTATCTCAGACATAACTTGCGTTATCCTCTAAAATATTGATCGAAACCAGGTTTAATCGACTGTTTCAGTGTGGTACCACTTTACTGCGTGATCCAAAGCAGAAAAAACCCTCGATCATGTCAACATGCATGTTAAAACTGCGAAAGTATGACCCTGATGAGGGTAAATCCCAGGCCTAACCTAGACCTAACATGCGATATCCTCTAAAATATTTGTTCAGGCCAAGTTTAATTGAATGCTTCGGTGTGGTACCACATTACTGCGTGATCCAATCCCGAAAAAACCCAGGATCTGTTCTACAGGTATGTTAAAAACGCGAAAGTACGAGCCTGATGAGGGCAAATCCAAGACCTATCCCAGACCTAACTTCCGTTAATCCTCTAAAATATTGATCGAAACCAGGTTCAATGGACTGTTTCTGTGTGGTACCACATTACTACGTGATCCAATCCAGAAAAAACCCAGGATCTGTTCAACAAGTATGTGAAAAACGCGAAAGTATGAGCCTGATGGGGGCAAATCCCAGAACTATCTCAGACATAACTTGCGTTATCCTCTAAAATATTGATCGAAACCAGGTTTAATCGACTCTTTCAGTGTGGTAACACTTTACAACGTGATCGAAACAAGAAAAAGCCAGGGATCTGTTCAACAAGCATGTGAATAATGCGAAAGTATGACCCTGATGAGGGCAAATCCCAGACCTATCCCAGACCTAACTTGCGTTGTCCTCTAAAATATTTATCAAGACCAGCTTTAATTGATTGTTTCAGTGTGGTCCCACATTACTTCGTGATCCAAACCAGAAAAAACCCAGGATCAGTTCAGCAAGTATGTGAAAAACGCGAAAGTATGAGCCTGATGAGGGCGAATCCCAGACCTATCCCAGACCTAACTTGCGTTGTCCTCTAAAATATAGATGGAAACCAGGTTTAATTGACTGTTTCAGTGTTGTACTTCATTACTACGTGATGCAATCCAGAAAAAGCCCAGGATCTAGCCATCAAGTATGAGAAATATGCGAAAGAATGAGCCTGATGAGAGCAAATCCCAGACCTAACCTAGACCTAACATGAATTATTCTCTAAAATATTGATCGAAACCAGGTTTTATGGACTGTTTTAGTGTGGTACCACATTACTACGTGATCCAAACCAGAAAAAGCCCAGGATCTGTTCAACAAGTATGTGAAAAATGCGAATGCATGACCCTGATGAGGGCAAATCCCAGGCCTATCCCAGACATAACTTGCGATGTCCTCTAAAATATTGATGGAAACCAGATTTCATTGACTGTTTCAGTGTGGTACTACATTACTACGTGATGCAATCCAGAAAAAGCCCAAGATCTAGCCATCAAGTATGAGAAATATGCGAAAGAATGAGCCTGATGAGAGCAAATCCCAGACCTAACCTAGAACTAACATGGATTATTCTCTAAAATATTGATCGAAACCAGGTTTAATGGACTGCTTCAGTGTGGTACCACATTACTACGTGATCCAAACCAGAAAAAACTCAGGATCAGTTCAACAAGTATGTGAAAAACGCGAAAGTATGAGCCTGATGAGGGCAAATCCTAGACCTAACCCAGACCTAACATGCGTTATCCTCTAAAATAGTGATCGAAAGCAGGTTTAATGGACTGTTTCAGTGTGGTACCACACTACTACGTGATCCAATCCAGAAAGAACCAAGGATCAGTTCAACAA
This sequence comes from Colletes latitarsis, assembly GCF_051014445.1. NCBI lineage: Eukaryota > Metazoa > Arthropoda > Insecta > Hymenoptera > Colletidae > Colletes > Colletes latitarsis. The sequence goes on along the minus strand of NW_027488379.1, from coordinate 2,366,098 downwards.
GTATGTGAAAAACGCGAAAGTATGAGCCTGATGAGGGCGAATCTCAGACCTATCCCAGACCTAACTTGCGTTGTCCTCTAAAATATTCATGGAAACCAGGTTTAATTGACTGTTTCAGTGTTGCACTTCATTACTACGTGATGCAATCCAGAAAAAGGCCTGGATCTAGCTATCAAGTATGAGAAATATGCGAAAGAATGAGCCTGATGAGAACAAATCCCAGACCTAACCTAGACCTAACATGAATTATTCTCTAAAATATTGATCGAAACCAGTTTTAATGGACTGTTTCAGTGTGGTACCACATTACTACGTAATCCAAACCAGAAAAAACCCAGGATCTGTTCAACTAGTATGTGATAGACGCGAAAGTATGAGCCTGATGAGGGCAAATCCCGGAACTATCCGAGACCTAACTTGCGTTATCCAGTAAAATATTGATCGAAACCAGGTTTAATTGACTGTTTCAGTGTGGTACCACATTACTACGTGATCCAATCCAGAAATAGCCCAGGATGTATCCATGAAGTATGAGAAATATGCGAAAGTATGAGCCTGATGAGGGCAAATCCTAGACCTAACCCAGACCTAACATGCGTTATCCTCAAAAATATTTATCAAGCCCAGGTTTAATTTAATGTTTCAGTGTGGTGCCACACTACTACGTGATCCAAACCAGAAAAAACCCTAGGATCTGTTCAACAAGTATGTGAAAAACGCGAAAGTATGAGCCTGATGAGGGCAAATCCCAGAACTATCCGAGACCTAACTTGCGTTATCCTCAAAAATAGTGATCGAAACCTGGTTTAATCGACTGTTTCAGTGTGGTACCACTTTACTACGTGATCCAAAGCAGAAAAAACCCTCGATCAGGTCAACATGTATGTTAAAACTGCGAAAGTATGACCCTGATGAAGGCAAATCCCAGGCCTAACCTAGACCTAACATGCGTTGTCCTCTAAAATATTGATGGAAACCAGGTTTAATTGACTGTTTCAGTGTTGAACCACATTACTACGCGATCCAAACCAGAAAAAACCCAGGATCAGTTCAACAAGTATGTGAAAGACGCGAAAGTATGAACCTGATGAGGGCGAATCCCAGACCTATCCCAGACCAAACTTGCGTTATCCTGTAAGATATTGATCGAAACCAGGTTTAATCGACTGTTTCAGTGTGGTACCACATTGCTACGTGATCCAAACCAGAAAAAACCCAGGATCAGTTCAACAAGTATGTGAAAAACGCGAAAGTATGAGCCTGATGAGGGCGAATCCCAGACCTATCCCAGAACTAACTTGCGTTATCCTCTAAAATATTGTTCGAAAGCAGGTTTATTTGACTGTTTCAGCGTTGTACCACATTACTACGTGATCCAATCCAGAAATAGCCCAGGATCCGTTCAACAAGTATGTGAAGAATGCAAAAGTATGACCCTGATGAGGGCAAATCCCAGGCCTATCCCAGACATAACTTGCGATGTCCTCTAAAATATTGATGGAAACCAGATTTCATTGACTGTTTCAGTGTGGTACTACATTACTACGTGATGCAATCCAGAAAAAGCCCAAGATCTAGCCATCAAGTATGAGAAATATGCGAAAGAATGAGCCTGATGAGAGCAAATCCCAGACCTAACCTAGAACTAACATGGATTATTCTCTAAAATATTGATCGAAACCAGGTTTAATGGACTGCTTCAGTGTGGTACCACATTACTACGTGATCCAAACCAGAAAAAACTCAGGATCAGTTCAACAAGTATGTGAAAAACGCGAAAGTATGAGCCTGATGAGGGCAAATCCTAGACCTAACCCAGACCTAACATGCGTTATCCTCTAAAATAGTGATCGAAAGCAGGTTTAATGGACTGTTTCAGTGTGGTACCACACTACTACGTGATCCAATCCAGAAAGAACCAAGGATCAGTTCAACAAGTATGTGAAAAACGCGAAAGTATGAGCCTGATGAGGGCGAATCTCAGACCTATCCCAGACCTAACTTGCGTTGTCCTCTAAAATATTCATGGAAACCAGGTTTAATTGACTGTTTCAGTGTTGCACTTCATTACTACGTGATGCAATCCAGAAAAAGGCCTGGATCTAGCTATCAAGTATGAGAAATATGCGAAAGAATGAGCCTGATGAGAACAAATCCCAGACCTAACCTAGACCTAACATGAATTATTCTCTAAAATATTGATCGAAACCAGTTTTAATGGACTGTTTCAGTGTGGTACCACATTACTACGTAATCCAAACCAGAAAAAACCCAGGATCTGTTCAACTAGTACGTGATAGACGCGAAAGTATGAGCCTGATGAGGGCAAATCCCAGAACTATCCGAGACCTAACTTGCGTTATCCTCAAAAATATTGATCGAAACCTGGTTTAATCGACTGTTTCAGTGTGGTACCACTTTACTACGTGATCCAAAGCAGAAAAAACCCTCGATCAGGTCAACATGTATGTTAAAACTGCGAAAGTATGACCCTGATGAAGGCAAATCCCAGGCCTAACCTAGACCTAACATGCGTTGTCCTCTAAAATATTGATGGAAACCAGGTTTAATTGACTGTTTCAGTGTTGAACCACATTACTACGTGATCCAAACCAGAAAAAACGCAGGATCCGTTCAACAAGTATGTGAAAAACGCGAAAGTATGAGCCTGATGAGGGCGAATCCCAGACCTATCCCAGAACTAACTTACGTTATCCTCTAAAATATTGTTCGAAACCAGGTTTAATTGACTGTTTCAGTGTTGTACCACATTACTACGTGATCCAATCCAGAAAAAACCCAGGATCTGTTCAACAAGTATGTGAAGAATGCGAAAGTATGAGCCTGATGAGGGCGAATCCCAGACCTATCCCAGAACTAACTTACGTTATCCTCTAAAATATTGTTCGAAACCAGGTTTAATTGACTGTTTCAGTGTTGTACCACATTACTACGTGATCCAATCCAGAAAAAACCCAGGATCTGTTCAACAAGTATGTGAAGAATGCGAAAGTATCAGTCTGATGAGAGAAAATCCCAGGCCTAACGTAGACATAACATGAATTATTCCTTAAAATATTGATCAAAACCAGGTTTAATTGACTGTTTCAGTGTGGTACCACATTACTACGTGATCCAATCCCGAAATAGCCCAGGATCTAGCCATGCAGTATGAGAAATATGCGAATGTATGAGCCTGATGAGGGCAAAACCTAGACCTAACCCAAACCTAACATGCGTTATCCTCTAAAATATTTATCAAGACCAAGTTTAATTGAATGTTTCAGTGTGGTACCACATTACTACGTGAACCAAACCAGAAAAAACCCAGGATCCGTTCAACAAGTATGTGAAGAATGCGAAAGTATGAGTCTGATGAGTGAAAATCCCAGGGCTAACCTAGACCTAACATGCGTTATCCTCTAAAATATTGATCCAAACCAGGTTTAATGGACTGTTTCAGTGTGGTACCACTTTACTACGTGATCCAAAGCAGAAAAAACACTCGATCAGGTCAACATGTATGTGAAAAACGCGAAAGTATGAGCCTGCTGAGGGCAAATCCCAGACCTATCCCAGACCTAACTTGCGCTATCCTCTAAAATATTGAACGAAACAAGGTTCAATTGACTGTTTCAGCGTGGTACCACATTACTACGTGATACAATCCAGAATCAGCCCAGGATCTAGCCATGAAGTATGAGAATGTTACGAGCGCGAGCGCGAGATCCTGGATTCGGTCGAGGGCAGTACTCGACCGGTGGTTTTTAGGTATGGTTAGGAAAGAGACAGGAGTTCCGGACGAACCAGGGGCTCTATACCCTGGGAGCCGTAGGAGTAGGTTACGTGGACGAACCAGGGGCTCTATACCCTGGGAGCCACGGGGTTAAATTTAGAAGGAGAAATGTATGGTTTCACGGACGAACCAGGGGCTCTATACCCTGGGTGCCGCTAGAAAGGAGTGGACGAACCAGGGGCTTTATACCCTGGGAGCCACGTAGGTTTTTAGGAAATTTTAGGATCTTTGCTCTATCGTAATGGTACACCTCGAGCGGTAAAGGTGTACCGGGTCCGTGAGATACTCCTCCGTCTTTCCGTTAATATGGTTCAGGGTTTTATTAATTAAATAATGCAGATCAGGGTAACTACTAGTATATATTCTGTTAAGTGCTCAAGTACAAAAGGTGTATTAACAAAACCAGTACTATCGCTGGGTTGCCACGACGGCGAGAGTTTTAAATCGGCGTTTACGCGGCGCGTTTGCGGGAGCTACTCACTCGATTAGTCGATTGAACACTCACAATTAAAACCGCTAGGGTGAATAGTTGCTCAAAGGGGATTATAGCCCGATCTTGCTTTGAGTGTCAAAGTAACGTCGTCTCGAGAGGTTTTGAGAAAAACTGAGCTCCCCGAGTAGAAAAATGCGGCCCTTATATACTGGAAAATTACTCAGTACAGTGGCGGGGCATTACCATATAAGGCAATGAAACTGGGCCGGGTGTGCCCATACGTCGTGAGTCAACCCCGTTCGAGGGGTTGTGCGCTAAATAATCGGGCCAACGCCCAAGCCACCAAACGTTTCAGTCCCATACATGGATGATATGTAACAACACTCCCCCCCTTAAATGAAACGTCATTTAATAATGGCGCTTTCATAATTGGGACTAAAACGTTTGGTGCCTCGTACCACACACACGCACGCACACACGCATACGTGTACATCCATCCACACTGTTCACTGCCTCATATGGCCCACGCACCACACCACTAGCACTAAACTGTTCTGGTTGCTTCATGGTATCCGTTGTTGTTGGCGTTGGTAAAGACAGGTAGTCCTCTGGCTGCTGATGGGTGGCGGATGGTTGCTCTCCGTTGGTGGTTCATGGGGCTGGTAGTCCTTAGGATAGCTGCCTCAATACATACGCAGCGCATTCGTCGCATTGGATGACCAGCTGGGTTTCCGTGATGCTTTCCCTGCAGTAACTGCACTTTCCCCCTATTATTTCTGTTACTGGTTTGTGGATGTGTAAGTGCTCTCCAGTATTGGGTATGAATTTGGCACAGTCACTGCAGATCTCGTGCTCATCGTCCAGTGTGACGTAGAACGTCGTTTTGACACAGACCATCGTCTCGAGGTGGTGTCGTATTCTTCGTAATTCTCGGCTCTTCTGGCTGTAGGCCAGTGGTTTGTAGTCGATGCACATGGTGGTTTTCGGAAAATGTGAGGATCGTTTCTGCGGTCGTTCCCTTTTTATCTGAAGTGCTTTCCCCCTCCTTCTTTTCCCTCTTGAGGTTCTGGCCGGGCATCCAGTCCAGAATGGACACGTCATCCAGGAACTCAAGTTGAAGCCCGTTTTCAAATATATATTTTGATTTACGTTTTTCGCGGGTTTTTGTCGTTGTTATTTTGTTGCTTCGGTGCGGTTCACGGGTTTGCGATCCCCTGGCCCTTGCGGGTTTGCCATTACCAGAGGTGAATTCTCCAGTTGCGTAAATTATTCTGCCTCTACGATTTTCCTTGGTCCAGATTGCTTTTAGTCCTGTTTGTATAGCCACTGACCGGTGCCCCTCGGCGGGTTCTGTCTGTGTCGCGATTCCTTGACTCATTGCGGAAGATGTTGGAGGTTCTTGTTAATTTATGGGTTCTTATACTATTCCTAAGTGCGGTAGAGGGGCTGGGGTCGTGGTTGGCTCTTCTGTATCTCTTTGGTCTTCTGATTGTTTAGGTTCCGATGTGTCCATTTGTTTGGGTATTCGCTGAAAGCACGGCCTCCCTTTTCTTTTCCAGATTAGAACAAAACATATGGCTGCGCATATACATATGACGGTTCCTAGGGTGCCGCTCATGTATTGTGCATGTGAGTTTGAATTTTGTAGGCGGCGCACACGCTGTTCAATTTGTTTTAAAGATATCGCTGCATGGCTATGGAGCCAGTCCGAATCGTTTATCGGTGGCAATGTCTCTATGATGGCGGTATGATGCATGCCGAAATCGGGTACGATGCTTGATATGTCCATTGTAATGTTCGGGTCATATTGTCCTTCTTCAGCAGTCGTCGTCATGGTTTCTATGGCCCGTAGCTGAGTGCTGTCTGTTACGGCTAAACACCCAGGTTTCATTCTTACTGTTCCAGCACCCGACAGGTGTTGTAGGCTGATGGGGTGATTTCCACAAATAAATTGCACGAGTTTTGTTCCTTTTATATAAAACAACCATTTCCCACTTGTTTCCAGGGGTTGCCACCAGTCCATATTAATCTTTGCTATTTTGATATCACAAGTCCCCCAAGGGTCGTTGTTCCGGTCTAGAAGAAGTTCTATTTCGCATGCTGAATGCTCCGATATCCTGAAGGATGGGAGGGTAGCTGGTCCTATATATTCGCCATTATGTGTATAACATTGCTGCCTATACTCCGATGGGATGTTCATGTAAGACTGTTCGTCTGCTGATATTGCCAAATATTGTGTTGTTGGGTTCACGAATGCGGCAAATTCTCTCCCCTGATGGTTCTGGCTAGCGGGCATGGGATAAATTTTATATAATGAATATGGTGGCCCGCTGATTAACGGTATGGAGATTTCCAGAATGGCTTGTCCATTATAATATTTCAATTTGAGATGCGTTATTCCGTCTATTTGTTCTGACAGTAATTCTGAAGGGGTTAAAGGGAACTCGGAGGATGTTGAATCCTTAATTTTTCCTGCTGACGTTGCTAATTGTTGTGGAGATATTATGGCTGGGTGGAGGATCCCTTGTTTTGCAAACAGTATCGCGTCTATTAAAGTTATCAAGTGTGAACGATATTCTTCTACAGATGTTTCCAATTCCCTCATCCAGTCTTTTATTCCTTCTTCTATTTTAAAATGTTCCCATTGTGCCCCGGAATTCTTCGTTAATTTTTCCACTTGCCGAAATGCCAAGTGAGCCTCCCAGGAAGCATTAAGGAGTTGCTTATGCAGATCGTCAAATTCCGATAGGATAATATGTGTCTGATTTCCCATGAGTTCGGCCACGCTCCTTTGTTGTACTCGGAGTTTGCTAATTTCTGAGCTGTAAAATTCGGCATCTTCTTCTGCTAGAGTTCCAAATAGAATTTTACTAATTTTTCCCACAAACGTGAGAGGTGCGCTTCTTTTTATGCGTTTTTGTATTGCGGGTAATCCATCGATGGCTGCATTCAGCATCGTACTGTATTGGCGGGTTTCCTTGATTCTTCGGAGAAGCCGGGGTCCATACTCTTGGCTCGGACAATTGGTGATATTGTATTGGTGACATAATTCATTGGCTCGCGTGAGGTGTTGTTGTGGTCGAGGTTCATGTAGTAAGAAATTTTTGATTCCGATTGCTGTAACCAGTCGCCATTGCCTGTGATAGATGCAAAGGGGTTGTATTTTTTCGAAGTACAACCCGGTATTTCCTTTCAAAGAGTTGATTGTAAAGTCTTCGGCTCCGGACGCGAGTACCATCAACACCAATATTAGCAGCATTTTCTTTCGTTGGATCTGAAATGACAGAAATTTCGTCCCTTTAATTTGACTCGGTACTATCTTCTGACAGGTAGGCATGCTTAAGTTTATCCTCATGCTTCACTAGTGTTTTGCGGTCGTTAATTTCCAAGACGGCATTATTAGTTTTTGTTTTATCTATTATTTTTAAAAGGTCCGAGAGTGTTCAAAGCAATGTCATCCAATCGTTCTGCCCATGTATCGGTGATAAGCATCGGCTGTCGAGTTTTCATTCGAACCAGCTTTTGCTCCTTACAGCTTTTACATTTTCTAATGTATTCTTGTATATCAGTTTCCATTCCTGGCCAAGTATATTTTGGAAATAAACATCTGTAGGTCCTAATGATTCCCCTATGCCCTCCGACAAGATTATCGTGGGCTTCCGAAATTAGGTGTATGCGGTCTTCTACGGATGGAGTGATAAGCAAGGGGTCCCTTGAATTGTTTGTTGACGGTTGTGCGGGACCGATAGGCTCGGAACGGAATGGTACGATGTCCCACAGGTTTCGTCTTGAGTTTGTCCTTCCCGAACCAAATAATCCTTGATTTAATACATGTGGTGATGACGAAGCGAGTAGATGAGTTGCAGCTGTTTCTATTACTGTGTTCTGATTTTCATCTTCTGGCTGGCAACTCGTTCGGTTAATCGTGGTGTCGGTGTCGTCCTCGGAAGAAATGAAATTTCCTGCTATTGTACTTCTTTCGTTATTAATGGAGTATGATAAAATGGATTTATTCTGTTCTGGTGAATTGAACGGAGTAGATTGTGCAACTGGAGTGTCGAAAACTTCTAATGGTTCATCTGCCATGTCCTTTTCGCGGGTGAGGGTAGGTAGTAACGAAGTCGATGAATTCCCAGATATATTTTTCCTGATGCTTTTTGGTGGTTCTCTCTTCTTTATTATGGATTCTTGATACGGGGCTTCGTCAGAGCTACTGTTCAGATCAACGTATAGCGGGTGTGCTTGACTTCTGCGTAAGGATTTCACGCGTTGTCCTATACCGGTTCCACCTGGCGTTTTCAATCGTCCGTTTGGTCTGTATGTTTTGTCTTCTTTTGAAGTGAGTGGCAAACAGATGTGTGCTGGGTTGCGCGATAGCGCATCTGCGTTCTTATTTGGTTTTCCAGATTTGCGTACTACGTTGTGTGTGTATACTGCAGCCTTTCCAATGAAAACTTCCCTCGGTGGTTTAATTTGGGCTAAACGACTTTCCTTAATATCTTGATTGGCCGTTTTTGTTGCGGTTTGTTGCCCAATTCTGGCAGGTAAACGGTATTTGGCGTTGAATTCATCTCTGTTGGAGAAAGGTATTGGTTTAATTGGTTGGCTCCGTGTTACCAAGGTTTTATGATAATACGAAATTTCTGCTCCTTCTTGGATTAAAAACGGACTTCCTATGAGCCCAATTGCTGAGGATAACGGGAAATCTTTTAGTACATGAAAATGCGCTGGAGCAGAATTAATGTGTAGAGTCACTGTGCCCATAGTATATACGGTAGCGGAGGCGAGACCAGTGATTTCCAAACGTTCCCTAGATGTAAGTGTTTTGGGGTGTTTTAATGCATCCACGTGAATAAGATTGATAGAGGAACCTCCATCGATCAGAAATTCCCCTGATCCCTTTTTCAATTCTGGGACCTTTACCCTGATTCGCGCTGCAGGAGCTTCCTTGAGGAGCGGCGCGGAATCTTTGAATCGGGCTGTCTTTCGGCGATTTTGAGCGGCCCCGTTCGTCATATCGCCATCATGACGAACGCGCTTGAAATTTGAAAATTCAGTTGAAGAATCGCGGAGGTGTCCTTCGGTAAATCGGCGCTTTTTCCTTTCTTCTCTCTTACAGATTTCGCCGTTGTGACCCTTTTTCCCGCAATTCCAACAAAACAGGTGGGGGTTTCGCTTTTCCTTGCGTCTAGCCACTCTTCCTGTGGTGCAGGTGTCCTCTTGAGATGCGTCAGAGCTGTAAGAGGGGCTCCTCCTGCGTAGCGTAAACACAGATGTCCTTCTTGGCCGGTCCTCGTAGTCTGTCTCGGATCCAGATGCGTTCCGTTCCCTGCGTTGGTGATAAGCGGGTGACGATGACCGAGGGTAGGTGGCTCGAGACCTGTGTGTGTTTTCCCAGTGATGACTTTCATCTGGCACGATGTTATGTTTATTCCTTAACCGTCTGTCTACTTCCAATACGGCGTCGTAGGCATCATCCAGTGTGTCCAATTTTTTATTTAGAGCATGGACACGCAGAAAGATTCGTTCTGGTAATCCCTCGATGAACCCTTCCAAAACGTCCTTTTCCATATAGTGGATATGATGCTCGTTGTTTTCTTCATAACGATCCTGAATCGCTATTCGCGTATTGTGGACTAAGTCGCAGACGCGATTTACGTAATTTCTTAAAGATTCGTCTGTACGTATTTTCAGACGACATATTTCCCCTTGGAAATATTTTAAATTTCGACCCGGTGCAAATCTCCTCTTGAGAAATTTAAGCAATTCCCTGACACTTTGAAATGCGTAACCCTGAGTGCAGGTTCTAGCCGGACCGATTAACTTTGTGAGCACTAACGCGAGATACTCTTTTTCCGTATTCGGCGGAATAAACGCGAGACCGTCCCCGACTTTTTGCGCAAAGGCCGATAAAGAAGCACTTTCGCCGTCGAATGTAGGGATCGAAATCACGGCTGACTGTAAGCAATTTCGTTGCGTTAAAACAGCCATAGAGTACGTTAAATTCGCGATTTCATCAGATGTAAGCGTTCTGCTTGTGCCTGATGTTGCTGAGTTTGCTTGAGCCATTTTAGCGGTTGACTAAGTAACTAGTATACAACCGGCAAATAACGCGTAGCTAAACTAATGTCGATACTTATGTCGATTTTTAAGTTAGTTTCTTGCTAGCGCGAAAGCTCTCACTAAAATGTCTGTGCGATATCGTCAGATGTAAGCGCCTTGCTTGTGCTGACGTCGCTTAAATTGATCGAGTCCTATTAACGCGTAGCAAAACTAAAGTCGACACCTATGTCGATTTTAATATTAGTCTGATGCTAACGCGGGAGCTCTTTCTAAAGTAGTATGGTTAACTAGGCTGATATTTCAGCTTCCACTAGTATATAACCAAAACCCTGAATTGATATATTCACAGAAAGATCGTAAGGTGTATCCCACCGCTGTCACCAGTTTGTTACGAGCGCGAGCGCGAGATCCTGGATTCGGTCGAGGGCAGTACTCGACCGGTGGTTTTTAGGTATGGTTAGGAAAGAGACAGGAGTTCCGGACGAACCAGGGGCTCTATACCCTGGGAGCCGTAGGAGTAGGTTACGTGGACGAACCAGGGGCTCTATACCCTGGGAGCCACGGGGTTAAATTTAGAAGGAAAAATGTATGGTTTCACGGACGAACCAGGGGCTCTATAACCTGGGAGCCGCTAGAAAGGAGTGGACGAACCAGGGGCTTTATACCCTGGGAGCCACGTAGGTTTTTAGGAAATTTTAGGATCTTTGCTCTATCGTAATGGTACACCTCGAGCGGTAAAGGTGTACCGGGTCCGTGAGATACTCCTCCGTCTTTCCGTTAATATGGTTCAGGGTTTTATTAATTAAATAATTTTTTTTTTTTTTTTTTTTTTTTTTTTTTTTTTTTTTTTTTTTGTCGTGGGGAAAATCTTCGAAAGACTCCCTCCCGCCTCCTTGGGGAGAGGTGGGAGGGGTGTGTGGGATTCCCCGCGCCCGTACAACGACAGGCGCGGGACCTACCCACTAAAAACCCCACGGTGACCCTTCGGCACGCTTTGGGAGGATACCGGGAATCGCTCGAAGCATTCTTCCGGTATCCTCCCCGTGCCCGCGCTTTCGCGCCCATCCCCCGGGGGGACAATCGGTCCCCCCAGTAGACACACTGCCTCATAGCGGCGGGACGGGGCCACTCCATCCTGCCGCTATCCGTCCCGGGTTAATTAAATAATGCAGATCAGGGTAACTACTAGTATATATTCTGTTAAGTGCTCAAGTACAAAAGGTGTATTAACAAAACCAGTACTATCGCTGGGTTGCCACGACGGCGAGAGTTTTAAATCGGCGTTTACGCGGCGCGTTCGCGGGAGCTACTCACTCGATTAGTCGATTGAACACTCACAATTAAAACCGCTAGGGTGAATAGTTGCTCAAAGGGGATTATAGCCCGATCTTGCTTCGAGTGTCAAAGTAACGTCGTCTCGAGAGGTTTTGAGAAAAACTGAGCTCCCCGAGTAGAAAAATGCGGCCCTTATATACTGGAAAATTACTCAGTACAGTGGCGGGGCATTACCATATAAGGCAATGAAACTGGGCCGGGTGTGCCCATACGTCGTGAGTCAACCCCGTTCGAGGGGTTGTGCGCTAAATAATCGGGCCAACGCCCAAGCCACCAAACGTTTCAGTCCCATACATGGATGATATGTAACAAGAAATATGCGAAAGTATGAGCCTGATGAGAGCAAATCCCAGACCTAACCTAGACCTAACATGAATTATTCTCTAAAATATTGATCAAAACCAGGTTTAATTGACTGTTTCAGTGTGGTACCACATTACTACGTGATCCGATCCAGAAACAGCCCAGGATCTAGCCATGAAGTATGAGAAATATGCGAAAGTATGACCCTGATGAGGGCAAATCCCAGGCCTAACCTAGACCTAACATGCGTTGTCCTCTAAAATATTGATGGAAACCAGGTTTAATTGACCGTTTCAGTGTTGCACTTCATTACTACGTGATGCAATCCAGAAAAAGCCCAGGATCTAGCCATCAAGTAACAGAAATATGCGAAAGAATGAGCTTGATGAGAGCAAATCCCAGACCTAACCTAGACCAAACATGAGTTATTCTCTAAAATATTGATCGAAACCAGGTTTAATTGACTGTTCCAGTGTGGTCCCACATTACTACGTGATCCAATCCAGAAATAGCCCAGGATCTAGCCATGAAGTATGAGAAATATGCGAAAGTATGAGCCTGACGAGGGCAAATCCTAGACCTAACCCAGACCTAACATGCGTTATCCTCTAAAATATTTATCATGACCAGGTTCAATTGATTGTTTCAGTGTGGTCCCACATTACTTCGTGATCCAAACCAGAAAAAACCCAGGATCCTTTCAACAAGTATGTGAAGAATGCGAAAGTATGAGTCTGATGAGTGAAAATCCCAGGCCCAAACTAGACCTAACATGCATTATCCTCAAAAATATTGATCGAAACCTGGTTTAATCGACTGTTTCAGTGTGGTTCCGCATTACTACGTGACCTAAACCAGAAAAAACCCAGGATCTGTCAACAAGTATGTGAAAAACGCGCAAGTATGAGCCTGATGAGGGCAAATCCCAGACCTATCCCAGACCTAACTTGCGTTATCCTCTAAAATATTGATCGAAACCAGGTTTAATTGACTGTTTCAGTGTGGTACCACATTACTACGTGATCCAATCCAGAAATAGCCCAGGATCTAGCAATGAAGTATGAGAAATATGCGAAAGTATCAGCCTGACGAGGGCAAATCCTAGAACTAACCCTGACCTAACATGCGTTATCCTCTAAAATATTTATCATGACCAGGTTTAATTGATAGTTTCAGTTTGGTCCCACATTACTACGTGATCCAAACCAGAAAAAACCCAGGATCTGTTCAACAAGTATATGAAGAATGCGAAAGTATGAGTCTGATAAGTGATAATCCCCGGCCTAACCTAGACCTAACATGCGTTATCCTCAAAAATATTGATCGAAACCAGGTTTAATCGACTGTTTCAGTGTGGTACCACACTACTACGTGACCCATACCGGAAAAAACCCAGGATCTGTCAACAAGTATGTGAAAAACGCGCAAGTATGAGCCTGATGAGGGCAAATCCCAGACCTATCCCAGACCTAACTTGCGTTATCCTCTAAAATATTGATCGAAACCAGGTTTAATTGACTGTTTCAGTGTGGTACCACATTACTACGTGATCCAATCCAGAAACAGCCCAGGATCTAGCCATCAAGTATGAGAAATATGCGAAAGAATGAGCCTGATGAGAGCAAATCCCAGACCTAACCTAGACCTAACATGAATTATTCTCTAAAATATTGATCGAAACCAGGTTTAATTGACTGTTTGGGTGTGGTCCCACATTACTACGTGATCCAATACAGAAATAGCCCAGGATCAGTTCAACAAGTATGTGAAAAACGCGAAAGTATGAGCCTGATGAGGGCGAATCCCAGACCTATCCCAGAACTAACTTGCGTTATCCTCTAAAATATTGTTCGAAACCAGGTTTAATTGACTGTTTCAGTGTTGTACCACATTACTACGTGATCCAATCCAGAAATAGCCCAGTTTCCAGCCATGAAGTATGAGAAATATGCGAAAGTATGAGCCTGATGGGGGCAAATCCTAGACCTAACCGAGACCTAACATGCGTTATCCTCTAAAATATTTATCAAAACCAGGTTTAATTGAATGTTTCAATGTGGTACGACATTACTACGTGAACCAAACCAGAAAAAACCCAGGATCTGTTCAACAAGTATGTGAAGAATGCGAAAGTATGAGTCTGATGAGTGAAAATCCCAGGGCTAACCTAGACCTAACATGCGTTATCCTCAAACATATTAATCCAAACCAGGTTTAATGGACTGTTTCAGTGTGGTACCACTTTACTACGTGATCCAAAGCAGAAAAAACACTGGATCAGGTCAACATGTATGTGAAAAATGCGAAGGTATGAGCCTGCTGAGGGCAAATCCCAGACCTATCCCAGACCTAACTTGCGCAATCCTCTAAAATATTGAACGAAACCAGGTTCAATTGACTGTTTCAGCGTGGTACCACATTACTACGTGATACAATCCAGAAACAGCCCAGGATCTAGCCATGAAGTATGAGAAATATGCGAAAGTATGACCTGATGAGAGCAAATCCCAAACCTAACCTAGACCTAACATGAATTATTCTCTAAAATATTGATCAAAACCAGGTTTAATTGACTGTTTCAGTGTGGTACCACATTACTACGTGTTCCAATCCAGAAACAGCCCAGGAACTAGCCATGAAGTATGAGAAATATGCGAAAGTATGAGCCTGATGAGGGCAAATCCCAGACCTATCCCAGACATAACTTGCGCTATCCTCTAAAATATTGATCGAAACCAGGTTTAATCGACTGTTTCAGTGTGGTAACACTTTACAACGTGATCGAAACAAGAAGAAGCCAGGGATCTGTTCAACAATCATGTGAAAAATGCGAAAGTACGACCCTGATGAGGGCAAATCCCAGACCTAACCAAGACCTAACATGTGTCATCCTCTAAAATAATAATCGAAACCAGGTTTAATGGTCTGCTTCAGTGTGGTACCACATTACTGCGTGATCCAAACCAGAAAAAAACCAGGATCTGTTCAACAAGTATGTGAAAAATGCGAAAGCATGAGCCGGATGAGGGCAAACCCTCGACCTATCCCAGACCTAACTTGCGTTATCCTCTAAAATATTGATCGAAACCAGGTTTAATGGACTGCTGCAGTGTGGTACCACATTACTATGTGATCCAAACCAGAAAAAGCCAGGGATCTGTTGAACAAGTATGTGAAAAATGCGTAAGTATGAGCCTGATGAGGGCAAATCCCAGACGTATCCCAGACATAACTTGCGTTATCCTCTAAAAGATTTATCAAGACCAGGATTAATGACTGTTTCAGTGTGGCATCACATTACTACGTGATCCAAACCAGTGGAAGCCCAGGATCTGGCCAACAAGAATGAGATATATGCGAAAGTATGAGCCTGATGAGGGCAAATCCTAGACCTAACCCAGACCTAACATGCGTTATCCGTACAAAATATTTATCAAGTCCAGGTTTAATTGAATGTTTCAGTGTGGTACCACATTACTACGTGATTCGAACCAGAAAAAACCCTGGATCGGTTCAACAAGTATGTGAAAAACGCGAAAGTATGAGCCTGATGATGGCAAATCCCAGACCTATCTCTGACATAACTTGCGTTATCCTCGAAAATATTGATCGAAACCAGGTTCAATGGACTGTTTCTGTGTGGTACCGCATTACTACGTGATCCAAACCAGAAAAAACCCAGGATCTAGCCATGTAGTATGAGAAAAATGCGGAAGTATGAGCCTGGCGAGGGCAAATCCTAGACCAAACCCAGACCTGACGTGCGTTATCCTCTAAAATATTTATCAAGACCAGGTTTAATTGAATGTTTCAGTGTGGTACCACATTACTACGTGATCCAAACCAGAAAAAACCCAGGATCCGTTCTACACGTATGTGAAGAATGCGAAAGTATGAGTCTGGTGAGTGAAAATCCCAGGCCTAACCTAGACGTAACATGTGTTATCCTCAAAAATATTGATCGAAACCAGGTTTAATCGACTGTTTGATTGTGGTAGCACATTACTACGTGATCCAAACCAGAAAAAAACCCAGGATCTATTCGACAAGTATGTGAAAAACGCGAAAGTATGAGCCTGATGAGGGCAAATCCCAGACCTATCCCAGACCTAACATGAATTATTCTCTAAAATATTCATCGAAACCAGGTTTAATGGACTGTTTCAGTGTGGTACCACATTGCTACGTGATCCAAACAAGAAAAAACCCAGGATCTGTTCAACAAGTATGTGAAAAACGCGAAAGTATGAGCCTGATGAGGGCAAATCCCAGACGTATCCCAGATATAACTTGCGTTATCCTCTAAAATATTTATCAAGACCAGGATTAATTGACTGTCTCAGTGTGGCATCACATTACTACGTGATCCAAACCAGTGGAAGCCCAGGATCTGGCCAACAAGAATGAGAAATATGCGAAAGTATGACCCTGATGAGGGCAAATCCCAGACCTATCCCAGACCTAACTTGCGTTGTTCTCTAAAATATTAATCGAAACCAGGTTTAATTTACTGTTTCAGTGTGGTACCACTTTGCTACGTGATCCAAAGCAGGAAAAACCATCGATCGGATCAACATGTATGATAAAACTGCGAAAGTATGACCCTGATGAGGGCAAATCCCAGACATAACCTAGACCTAACATGTGTTATCCTCTAAAATAATAATCGAAACCAGGTTTAATGGTCTGCTTCAGTGTGGTACCACATTACTGCGTGATCCAAACCAGAAAAAAACCAGGATCTGTTCAACAAGTATGTGAAAAATGCGAAAGCATGAGCCGGATGAGGGCAAACCCTCGACCTATCCCAGACCTAACTTGCGTTATCCTCTAAAATATTGATCGAAACCAGGTTTAATGGACTGCTGCAGTGTGGTACCACATTACTATGTGATCCAAACCAGAAAAAGCCAGGGATCTGTTGAACAAGTAAGTAAAAAATGCGAAAATGTGACCCTGATGAGGGCAAATCCCAGACCTATCCTAGACATAACTTGCGTTATCCTCTAAAATATTGATCGACACCAGGTTTAATTGACTGTTTTAGTGTGTTACCAATATACTACGTGATCCAGAGCAGAGAAAACCCTGGATCAGGTCAACATGTATGTTAAAACTGCGAATGTATGACCCTGATGAGGGCAAATCCCAGGCCTAAACTAGACCTAACATGCGTTATCCACCAAAATATTGATCGAAACCAGGTTTAATGGACTGCTTCAGTGTGGTACCACATTACTATGTGATCCAAACCAGAAAAAGCCAGGGATCTGTTGAACAAGTACGTAAAGATGCGAAAATGTGACCCTGATGAGGGCAAATCCCTACCTACCCCAGACCTAACTTGCGTCATCCTCTAAAATATTGATCGAAACCAGGTATAATTGACTGTTTCAGTGTGGTACCACATTACTACGTGATCCAATCCAGAAAAAGCCCAGGATCTAGCTATGAAGTATGAGAAATATTCGAAAGTACGAGCCAGATGAGAGCAAATCCCAGACCTAACCCAGACCTAACATGAATTATTCTCTAAAATATTGATCGAAACCAGGCTTATTCGACTGTTTCAGTGTGGTACCACATTACTACGTTATCCAAACCAGAAAAAGCCCAGAATCTGGTCATCAAGTATGAGAAATATGCAAAAGTACGAGCCTGATGAGAGCAAATCCCAGGCCTATCCCAGACCTAACTTGCGCTGTCCTCCATAATATTTATCAAGACCAGGATTAAATGGACTGTTTCAGTGTGGCATCACATTACTACGTGATCCAAGCCAGTGGAAGTCCGGGGTCTGGCCAACAAGAATGAGAAATATGCGAAAGTATGAGCCTGACGAGAGCAAATCCCTGAACTACCCTAGACCTAACATGCGTTATCCTCAAAAATATTGACCGAAACCAGGTTTAGTGGGCTGTTTCAGTGTGGCCCCACATTACTGCGTGATCCCAACCAGAAAAAACCCAGGATCTGTTCAACAAGTATTTGAAAAACGCGAAAGAATGAGCCTGATGAGGGCAAATCCTAGACCTAACCCAGACCTAACATGCGTTATCCTCTAGAATATTTATCAAGACCAGGATTAATTGACTGTTTCAGTGTGGTACCACATTACTACGTGATCCAAACCAGAAAAAACTCAGGATCCGCTCAACAAGTATGTGAAAAACGCGAAAGTATGTGTCTGATGAGGGCAAATCCCAAGCCTAACCTAGACATAACATGCGTTATCCTCTAAAATATTGATGGTAACCAGGTTTAATGGCCTGTTTCAGTGTGGTACCACATTCCTACGTGATCCAAACCAGAAAAAGCCCAGAATCTGGCCACCAAGAATGAGAAATACTCGAAAGTACGAGCCTGATGTGAGCAAATCCCAGACCTAACCCAGGCCTAACATGAATTATTCTCTAAAATATTGATCGAAACCAGGTTTAATGGACTGTTTCAGTGTGGTACCGCATTACTACGTGCTCCAAACCAGAAAAAACCCAGGATCTGTTCAACAAGTATGTGAAAAATGCGAAAGTATGAGCCTGATGAGGGCAAATCCCAGACGTATCCCAGACATAACTTGCGTTATCCTCTAAAAGATTTATCAAGACCAGGATTAATGACTGTTTCAGTGTGGCATCACATTACTACGTGATCCAAACCAGTGGAAGCCCAGGATCTGGCCAACAAGAATGAGATATATGCGAAAGTATGAGCCTGATGAGGGCAAATCCTAGACCTAACCCAGACCTAACATGCGTTATCCGTACAAAATATTTATCAAGTCCAGGTTTAATTGAATGTTTCAGTGTGGTACCACATTACTACGTGATTCGAACCAGAAAAAACCCTGGATCGGTTCAACAAGTATGTGAAAAACGCGAAAGTATGAGCCTGATGATGGCAAATCCCAGACCTATCTCTGACATAACTTGCGTTATCCTCGAAAATATTGATCGAAACCAGGTTCAATGGACTGTTTCTGTGTGGTACCGCATTACTACGTGATCCAAACCAGAAAAAACCCAGGATCTAGCCATGTAGTATGAGAAAAATGCGGAAGTATGAGCCTGGCGAGGGCAAATCCTAGACCAAACCCAGACCTGACGTGCGTTATCCTCTAAAATATTTATCAAGACCAGGTTTAATTGAATGTTTCAGTGTGGTACCACATTACTACGTGATCCAAACCAGAGAAAACCCAGGATTTGTTCAACAAGTATGTGAAGAATGCGAAAGTATGTGTCTGATGAGGGCAAATCCCAAGCCTAACCTAGACATAACATGCGTTATCCTCTAAAATATTGACCGAAACAAGGTTTAATCGACTGTTTTAGTGTGGTACCACTTTACTACGTGATCCAGAGCAGGAAAAACCCTCGATCAGGTCCACATATATGTTAAAACTACGAAAGTATGACCCTGATTAGGGCAAATCGCAGACCTATCCCAGACCTAACTTGCGTTATCCTCTAAAATATTGATCAAAACCAGGTTTAATCGACTGTGGCAGTGTGGTAACACTTTACAACGTTATCCAAACCAGAAAAAGCCCAGAATCTGGCCATCAAGTATGAGAAATATACGAAAGTACGAGCCAGATGAGAGCAAATCACAGACCTAACCCAGACCTAACATGAATGATTCTCTAAAATATTGATCGAAACCAGGTTTAATGGACTGTTTCAGTGTGGTACCACATTACTACGTGATCCAAACAAGAAAAAACCCAGAATCTGTTCAACAAGTATGTGATAAACGCGAAAGTATGAGCCTGATGAGGGCAAATCTCAGACGTATCCCAGACATAACTTGCGTTATCCTCTAAAATATTTATCAAGACCAGGATTAATTGACTGTTTCAGTGTGGCATCACGTTACTACGTGATCCAGACCAGTGGTAGCCCAGGATCTGGCCAACAAGAATGAGAAATATGCGAAAGTATGAGCCTAAAGAGAGCACATCCCAGACCTAACCTAGACCTAGCATGCGTTATCCTTAAAAATATTGATCGAAACAAGGCTTATGCGACTGTTTCAGTGTGGTACCACATTACTACGTTATCCAAACCAGAAAAGGCCCAGAATCTGGCCATCAAGTATGAGAAATATGCGAAAGTACGAGCCTGATGAGCGCAAATCCCAGACCTATCCCAGACCTAACTTGCGCTGTCCTCTAAAATATTTATCAAGACCAGGATTAATTGACTGTTTCAGTGTGGCATCACATTACTACGTGATCCAAACCAGTGGAAGCCCAGAATCTGGCCACCAGGTATGAGAAATATGCGAAAGTACGAGCCGGATGAGAGCAAATCCCAGACCTAACCCAGACCTAACATGCGTTATCCTCAAAAATATTGATCGAACCCAGGTTTAATCGACTGTTTCAGTGTGGTAGCACATTACTACATGATCCGAACCAGAAAAAACCCTGGATCTGTTCAACAAGTATGTGAAAAACGCGAGAGAATGAGTCTGATGAGGGCAAATCCTAGACCTAACATGCGTTATCCTCTAAAATATTGATCGAAACCAGGTTTAATGGTCTGCTTCAGTGTGGTACCACATTACTACGTGATCGAGACCAGAAAATACCAGGATCTGTTCAAGAAGTATGTGAAGAATGCGAAAGTATGAGCCTGATGAGGGCAAATCCCAGACCTATCCCAGACATAACTTGCGTTATCCTCTAAAATAATGACCGAAACCAGGTTTAATTGAATGTTTCAGTGTGGTACGACATTACTACGTGATCCAAACCAGAAAAAATCCAGGATCCGTTCAACAAGTATGTGAAAAATGCGAAAGTATGAGCCTGATGAGGGCAAATCCCAGACGTATCCCAGACATAACTTGCGTTATCCTCTAAAAGATTTATCAAGACCAGGATTAATGACTGTTTCAGTGTGGCATCACATTACTACGTGATCCAAACCAGTGGAAGCCCAGGATCTGGCCAACAAGAATGAGATATATGCGAAAGTATGAGCCTGATGAGGGCAAATCCTAGACCTAACCCAGACCTAACATGCGTTATCCGTACAAAATATTTATCAAGTCCAGGTTTAATTGAATGTTTCAGTGTGGTACCACATTACTACGTGATTCGAACCAGAAAAAACCCTGGATCGGTTCAACAAGTATGTGAAAAACGCGAAAGTATGAGCCTGATGATGGCAAATCCCAGACCTATCTCTGACATAACTTGCGTTATCCTCGAAAATATTGATCGAAACCAGGTTCAATGGACTGTTTCTGTGTGGTACCGCATTACTACGTGATCCAAACCAGAAAAAACCCAGGATCTAGCCATGTAGTATGAGAAAAATGCGGAAGTATGAGCCTGGCGAGGGCAAATCCTAGACCAAACCCAGACCTGACGTGCGTTATCCTCTAAAATATTTATCAAGACCAGGTTTAATTGAATGTTTCAGTGTGGTACCACATTACTACGTGATCCAAACCAGAGAAAACCCAGGATTTGTTCAACAAGTATGTGAAGAATGCGAAAGTATGTGTCTGATGAGGGCAAATCCCAAGCCTAACCTAGACATAACATGCGTTATCCTCTAAAATATTGACCGAAACAAGGTTTAATCGACTGTTTTAGTGTGGTACCACTTTACTACGTGATCCAGAGCAGGAAAAACCCTCGATCAGGTCCACATATATGTTAAAACTACGAAAGTATGACCCTGATTAGGGCAAATCGCAGACCTATCCCAGACCTAACTTGCGTTATCCTCTAAAATATTGATCAAAACCAGGTTTAATCGACTGTGGCAGTGTGGTAACACTTTACAACGTTATCCAAACCAGAAAAAGCCCAGAATCTGGCCATCAAGTATGAGAAATATACGAAAGTACGAGCCAGATGAGAGCAAATCACAGACCTAACCCAGACCTAACATGAATGATTCTCTAAAATATTGATCGAAACCAGGTTTAATGGACTGTTTCAGTGTGGTACCACATTACTACGTGATCCAAACAAGAAAAAACCCAGAATCTGTTCAACAAGTATGTGATAAACGCGAAAGTATGAGCCTGATGAGGGCAAATCTCAGACGTATCCCAGACATAACTTGCGTTATCCTCTAAAATATTTATCAAGACCAGGATTAATTGACTGTTTCAGTGTGGCATCACGTTACTACGTGATCCAGACCAGTGGTAGCCCAGGATCTGGCCAACAAGAATGAGAAATATGCGAAAGTATGAGCCTAAAGAGAGCACATCCCAGACCTAACCTAGACCTAGCATGCGTTATCCTTAAAAATATTGATCGAAACAAGGCTTATGCGACTGTTTCAGTGTGGTACCACATTACTACGTTATCCAAACCAGAAAAGGCCCAGAATCTGGCCATCAAGTATGAGAAATATGCGAAAGTACGAGCCTGATGAGCGCAAATCCCAGACCTATCCCAGACCTAACTTGCGCTGTCCTCTAAAATATTTATCAAGACCAGGATTAATTGACTGTTTCAGTGTGGCATCACATTACTACGTGATCCAAACCAGTGGAAGCCCAGAATCTGGCCACCAGGTATGAGAAATATGCGAAAGTACGAGCCGGATGAGAGCAAATCCCAGACCTAACCCAGACCTAACATGCGTTATCCTCAAAAATATTGATCGAACCCAGGTTTAATCGACTGTTTCAGTGTGGTAGCACATTACTACATGATCCGAACCAGAAAAAACCCTGGATCTGTTCAACAAGTATGTGAAAAACGCGAGAGAATGAGTCTGATGAGGGCAAATCCTAGACCTAACATGCGTTATCCTCTAAAATATTGATCGAAACCAGGTTTAATGGTCTGCTTCAGTGTGGTACCACATTACTACGTGATCGAGACCAGAAAATACCAGGATCTGTTCAAGAAGTATGTGAAGAATGCGAAAGTATGAGCCTGATGAGGGCAAATCCCAGACCTATCCCAGACATAACTTGCGTTATCCTCTAAAATAATGACCGAAACCAGGTTTAATTGAATGTTTCAGTGTGGTACGACATTACTACGTGATCCAAACCAGAAAAAATCCAGGATCCGTTCAACACGTATGTGAAGAATGCGAAAGTATGAGTCTGGTGAGTGAAAATCCCAGGCCTAACCTAGACCTAACATGTGTTATCCTCAAAAATATTGATCGAAACCAGGTTTAGTGGACTGTTTCAGTGTGGTACCACATTACTACGTGATCCAAACCAGAAAAAACCCAGGATCTGGCCAGCAAGAATGAGAAATATGCGAAAGTATGAGCCTGATGAGGGCAAATCCTAGACCTAACCCAGACCTAGCATGCGTTAACCTCTAAAGTATTTATGAAGACCAGGTTTAATTGACTGTTTTAGTGTGGTACCACTTTACTACGTGATCCAAAGCAGAAAAAACCCTGGATCAGGTCAACATGTATGTTAAAACTGCGAATGTATGACACTGATGAGGGCAAATGCCAGGCCTAACATAGACCTAACATGCGTTATCCTCGAAAATCTTGATCGAAACCAGGTTTAATTGACTGTTTCAGTGTGGTACCACATTACTACGTGATCCAAACCAGAAAAAACCCAGAATCTGTTCAACATGTATGTGAAAAACCTGAAAGTATGAGCCTGATGAGAGCAAATCCCTGTTTTAACCTAGACCAAACATGTCCTATCCTCTAAAATATTTATCAAGACCAGGATTAATTGACAGTTTCAGTGTGGCATCACATTACTACGTGATCCAGACCAGTGGAAGCCCAGGATCTGGCCATCAAGAATGAGAAATATGCGAAAGTATGAGCCTGACGAGAGCAAATCCCAGACCTAACCTAGACCTAACATGCGCTGTCCTCCAACATATTTATCAAGACCAGGATTAAATTGACTGTTTCAGTGTGGCATCACATTACTACGTGATCCAAACCAGTGGAAGCCCGGGGTCTGGCCAACAAGAATGAGAAATGTGCGATAGTATGAGCCTGACGAGAGCAAATCCCAGAACTACTCTAGACCTAACATGCGTTATCCTCAAAAATATTGACCGAAACCAGGTTTAATCCACTGTTTCAGTGTGGTAGCACATTACTACATGATCCGAACCAGAAAAAACCCCGGATCTGTTCAACAAGTATGTGAAAGCGCGAAAGAATGAGCCTGATGAGGGCAAATCCTAGACCTAACCCAGACGTAACATGCGTTATCCTCCAAAATATTTATCAAGACCAGGATTAATTGACTGTTTCAGTGTGGCATCTCATTACTACGTGATCCAAACCAGTGGCAGCCCGGGGTCTGGCCATCAAGAATGAGAAATATGCGAAAGTATGAGCCTGACGAGAGCTAATCCCAGACCTATCCTAGGCCTAACATGCGTTATGCTCAAAAATATTGATCGAAACCAGGTTTCATCGACTGTTTCAGTGTGGTACCACATTACTACGTTATCCAAATCAGAAAAAGCCCAGAATCTGGCCACCAGGTATGAGAAATATGCGAAAGTACGAGCCGGATGAGAGCAAATCCCAGACCTAACCCAGACCTAACATGCGTTATCCTCAAAAATATTGATCGAACCCAGGTTTAAACGACTGTTTCAGTGTGGTAGCACATTACTACATGATCCGAACCAGAAAAAACCCTGGATCTGTTCAACAAGTATGTGAAAAACGCGAAAGAATGAGCCTGATGAGGGCAAATCCTAGACCTAACATGCGTTATCCTCTAAAATATTGATCGAAACCAGGTTTAATGGTCTGCTTCAGTGTGGTACCACATTACTACGTGATCGAGACCAGAAAATACCAGGATCTGTTCAAGAAGTATGTGAAGAATGCGAAAGTATGAGACTGATGAGGGCAAATCCTAGACCTAACCTAGACATAACATGCGTTATCCTGTAAAATATTGATCAAAACGAGGATTAATGGACTGTTTCTGTGTGGTACCACATTACTACGTGATCCAAACCGGAAAAACCCAGGATCTGTTCAACAAGTATGTGAAAAACGCGAAAGTATGACCCTGATGAGGGCAAATCCCAGACCTAACTAAGACCTAACATGTGTCATCCTCTAAAATATTGATGGAAACCAGGTTTAATGTACTGTTTCAGTGTGGTACCACATTACTACGTGATCCAAACCAGGAAAAACCGAGGATCAGTTCAACAAGTATGTGAAAAACGCGAAAGTATGAGCCTGATGAGGGCAAATCCCAGACCTATCCCAGACATAACTTGCGTTATCCCCTAAAATATACATCAAAACCAGGTTTAATTGACCGTTTCAGTGTGGTAACACTTTACAACGTTATCCAAACCAGAAAAGACCCAGGATCTGTTCAAAAAGTATGTGAAGAATACGAAAGTATGAGTCTGGTGAGTGAAAATCCCAGGCCTAACCCAGACCTAACATGCGTCATCCTCAAAAATATAGATCGAAACCAGGTTTAATCGACTGTTTCAGTGTGGTACCACATTACTACGTGATCCAAACCAGAAAAACCCAGGATCTGTTCAACAAGTATGTGAAAAACGCGAAAGTCTGAGCCTGATGATGGCAAATCCCAGAACTAAACCAGACATAACTTGCGTTATCCTCTGAAATATTTATCAAGACCAGGATTAATTGACTGTTTCTGTGTGGCATGACATTACTACGTGATCCAAACCAGTGGAAGCCCAGGATCTGGCCAACAAGAATGAGAAGTATGCGAAAGTATGAGCCTGATGATGGCAAATCCTAGACCTAACCCAGACCTAACATGCGTTATCCTCTAAAATATTTATCAAGACCAGGTTTAATTGGATGTTTCAGTGCGGTACCACATTACTACGTGACCCGAACCAGAAAAAAACCCAGGATCTGTTCAACAAGTATGTGAAAAACGCGAAAGCCTGAGCCTGATAAGGGCAAATCCCAGGCCTAACCTGGACCTAACATGCGTTATCCTCAAAAATATTGATCGAACCCAGGTATAATCGACTGTTTCAGTGTGGTAGCACATTACTACATGATCCGAACCAGAAAAAACCCTGGATCTGTTCAACAAGTATGTGAAAAACGCGAAAGAATGAGCCTGATGAGGGCAAATCCTAGACCTAACTTGCGTTATCCTCTAAAATATTGATCGAAACCAGGTTTAATGGTCTGCTTCAGTGTGGTACCACATTACTACGTGATCGAGACCAGAAAATACCAGGATCTGTTCAAGAAGTATGTGAAGAATGCGAAAGTATGAGACTGATGAGGGCAAATCCTAGACCTAACCTAGACATAACATGCGTTATCCTGTAAAATATTGATCAAAACGAGGATTAATGGACTGTTTCTGTGTGGTACCACATTACTACGTGATCCAAACCGGAAAAACCCAGGATCTGTTCAACAAGTATGTGAAACACGCGAAAGTATGACCCTGATGAGGGCAAATCCCAGACCTAACTAAGACCTAACATGTGTCATCCTCTAAAATATTGATGGAAACCAGGTTTAATGTACTGTTTCAGTGTGGTACCACATTACTACGTGATCCAAACCAGAAAAAACCGAGGATCAGTTCAACAAGTATGTGAAAAACGCGAAAGTATGAGCCTGATGAGGGCAAATCCCAGACCTATCCCAGACATAACTTGCGTTATCCCCTAAAATATTCATCAAAACCAGGTTTAATTGACCGTTTCAGTGTGGTAACACTTTACAACGTTATCCAAACCAGAAAAGACCCAGGATCTGTTCAAAAAGTATGTGGGAGAATACGAAAGTATGAGTCTGGTGAGTGAAAATCCCAGGCCTAACCCAGACCTAACATGCGTCATCCTCAAAAATATTGATCGAAACCAGGTTTAGTCGACTGTTTCAGTGTGGTACCGCGTTACTACGTGATCCAAACCAGAAAAAGCCCAGAATCTGGCCATCAAGTATGAGAAATATGCGAACGTACGAGCCTCATGAGAGCAAATCCCAGACCTAACGCAGACCTAACATGAATTATTCTCTAAAATATAGATCGAAACCAGGTTTAATCGACTGTTTCAGTGTGGTACCACATTACTACGTGATCCAAACCAGAAAAACCCAGGATCTGTTCAACAAGTATGTGAAAAACGCGAAAGTCTGAGCCTGATGATGGCAAATCCCAGAACTAAACCAGACATAACTTGCGTTATCCTCTAAAATATTTATCAAGACCAGGATTAATTGACTGTTTCTGTGTGGCATGACATTACTACGTGATCCAAACCAGTGGAAGCCCAGGATCTGGCCAACAAGAATGAGAAGTATGCGAAAGTATGAGCCTGATGATGGCAAATCCTAGACCTAACCCAGACCTAACATGCGTTATCCTCTAAAATATTTATCAAGACCAGGTTTAATTGGATGTTTCAGTGTGGTACCACATTACTACGTGACCCGAACCAGAAAAAAACCCAGGATCTGTTCAACAAGTATGTGAAAAACGCGAAAGCCTGAGCCTGATAAGGGCAAATCCCAGGCCTAACCTGGACCTAACATGTGTTATCCTCTAAAATATTGATCGAAACCAGGTTTAATGGGCTGCTTCAGTGTGGTATCACATTACTACGTGATCCAAACCAGAAAAAACCGAGGATCAGTTCAACAAGTATGTGAAAAACGCGGAAGTATGAGCCTGATGAGGGCAAATCCCAGAACTATCCCAGACATCACTTGCGTTATCCCCTAAAATATTCATCAAAACCAGGTTTAATTGACCGTTTCTTGTGGTAACACTTTACAACGTGATCGAAACCAGAAAAAGCCAGGGATCTGTTCAGCAACTATGTGAAAAATGCGTAAGTATGAGCCTGACGAGAGCAAATCCCAGAACTAACCTAGACCTAACATGCGTTACCCTCAAAAATATTGATCGAAACCAGGCTTAATCGACTCTTTCAGTGTGGTACCACATTACTACGTTATCCAAACCAGAAAAAACCTAGGATCTGGTCAAAAAGTATGTGAAGAATGTGAAAGTATGACCCTGATGAGGGCAAATCCTAGGCCTAACCCAGACCTAACATACGTTATCCTCTAAAATATTTATCAAGACCATGTTTAATTGAATGTTTCAGTGTGGTACCACATTACTACGTGATCCAAACCAGAAAAAACCCAGGACCTGTTCAACAAGTATGTGCAGAATGCGAAAGTATGACCCTGATGAGGGCAAATCCCAGGCCTAACAAAGACCTAATTTGCGTTATCATATAAAATATTGATCGAAACCAGGTTTAGTCGACTGTTTCATTGTGGTACCGCGTTACTACGTGATCCAAACCAGAAAAAGCCCAGAATCTGGCCATCAAGTAAGAGAAATATGCGAACGTACGAGCCTCATGTGAGCAAATCCCAGACCTAACGCAGACCTAACACGAATTATTCTCTAAAATATAGATCGAAACCAGGTTTAATCGACTGTTTCAGTGTGGTACCACATTACTACGTGATCCAAACCAGAAAAACCCAGGATCTGTTCAACAAGTATGTGAAAAACGCGAAAGTCTGAGCCTGATGATGGCAAATCCCAGAACTAAACCAGACATAACTTGCGTTATCCTCTAAAATATTTATCAAGACCAGGTTTAATTGAATGTTTCAGTGTGGTACCACATTACTACGTGATCCAAACCAGAAAAAACCCAGGATCAGTTCAACAAGTATGTGAAAAACGCGAAAGTATGAGCCTGATGAGGGCAAATCCCCGACCTAACCCAGACCTAACATGCGTTATCCTCTAAAATATTGACCGAAACCAGGTTTAATTGACTGTTTCTGAGTGGTACCACTTTACTACGTGATCCAAACCAGAAAAAACCCAGGACCTGTTCAACAAGTATGTGAAGAATGCGAAAGTATGACACAGATGAGGGCAAATCCCAGGCCTAACAAAGACCTACTTTGCGTTATCCTATAAAATATTGATCGAAACCAGGTTTAATCGACTGTTTCAGTGTGGTACCACATTACTACGTGATCCGAACCAGAAAAAACCCAGGATCTCTTCAACAAGTATGTGAAAAACGCGAAAGTCTGAGCCTGATGAGGTCAAATCCCAGAACTTACCCAGACATAACTTGCGTTATCCTCTGAAATATTTATCAAGACCAGGATTAATTGACTGTTTCAGTGTAGCATGACATCTCTACGTGATCCAAACCAGTGGAAGCCCAGGATCTGGCCAACAAGAATGAGAAGTAAGGCGAAAGTATGAGCCTGATGATGGCAAATCCTAGACCTAACCCAGATCTAACATGCGTTATCCTCTAAAATATTTATCAAGACCAGGTTTAATTGGATGTTTCAGTGTGGTACCACATTACTACGTGACCCGAACCAGAAAAAACCCAGGATCTGTTCAACAAGTATGTGAAAAACGCGAAAGTCTGAGCCTGATAAGGGCAAATCCCAGGCCTAACCTGGACCTAACATGCGTAATCCTCTAAAATATTGATCGAAACCAGGTTTAATGGGCTGCTTCAGTGTGGTACCACATTACTACGTGATCCAAACCAGAAAAAACCGAGGATCAGTTCAACAAGTATGTGAGAAACGCGAAAGTATGAGCCTGATGAGGGCAAATCCCAGACCTATCCCAGACATAACTTGCGTTATCCCCTAAAATATTCATCAAAACCAGGTTTCATTGACCGTTTCAGTGTGGTAACACTTTACAACGTGATCGAAACCAGAAAAAGCCAGGGATCTGTTCAACAACTATGTGAAAAATGCGTAAGTATAAGCCTGACGAGAGCAAATCCCAGACCTATCCCAGACCTTACTTGAGTTATCCTATAAAATATTGACCGAAACCAGGTTTAATTGACTGTTTCAGTGTGGTACCACATTACTACGTGGTCGAAACTAGAAAAAACATAGGATCTGTTCAAGAAGTATGTGAAGAATGCGATAGTATGAGTCTGATGAGGGAAAATTCCAGGCCTAACCTAGACCTAACATGCGCTATCCTCAAAAATATTGATCGAAACGAGGTTTAATCGACTGTTTCAGTGTGGTACCACATTCCTACGTGATCCAAACGAGAAAAAACCCAGGATCTGTTCAACAAGTATGTGAAGGATGCGAATCTATGAGTCTGATGAGGGAAAATCCCAGGCCTAACCTCGACCTAACGTGCGTTATCCTCAAAAATATTCATCGAAACCAGGTTTAATCGACTGTTTCAGTGTGGTACCACATTACTACGTGATCCAAACCAGAGAAAAACCCAGGATCTGTTCAACAAGTATGTGAAGAATGCGAAAGTATGAGTCTGATGTGGGCAAATCCCAGGGCTAACCTAGACATAGCATGCGTTATCCTCTAAAATATTGATCGGAACCAGGTTTAATGGACTGTTTCAGTGTGGTTCCACATTACTACGTGATCCAAACCAGAAAAAGCCCAGAATCTGGCCATATAGTATGAGAAATATGCGAAAGTACGAGCCTGATGAGAGCAAATCCCAGACCTATCCCAGACATCACTTGCATTATCCTCTAAAATATTGATCGAAACGAGGTTTAATTGCCTGTTTCAGTGTGGTACCACATTACTACGTGATCGAAACAAGAAAAGACCCCGGATCTGTTCAAGAAGTATGTGAAGAATGCGAAAGTATGAGACTGGTGAGGGCAAATCCTAGACCTAACCTAGACTTAACATGTGTTATCCTCTAAAATATTGATCGAAATCAGGATTAATCGACTGTTTCAGTGTGGCGCCACATTACTACGTGATCCAAACCAGAAAAGCCCAGGATCTGTTCAACAAGTATGTGAAAAATGCGAAAATATGACCCTGATGGGGGCAAATCCCAGGGCTAACCTAGACCTAACATGCGTTATCCTCTAAAATATTGATCGAACCCAAGTTTAATGGACTGTTTCAGAGAGGGACCACATTAGTACGTGATCCAAACCAGAAAAAGCCAGGGATCTGTTCAACAAGTATGTGAAGAATGCGAAAGTACGAGCCTGATGAGAGCAAATCCCAGACCTAACCTAGACCTAACATGAATTATTCACTAAAATATTGATCGAAACCAGGTTCAATGGACTGGTTCAGTGTGGTACCACATTACTGCGTGATCCAATCCAGAAAATGCCCATTATCTCATCAACAAGTATGTGAAAAATGCGAAAGTATGAGCCTGATGAGGGCAAATCCCAGACCTATCCCAGACATAACTTGCATTATCCTCTAAAATATTGATCGAAACGAGGTTTAATTGACTGTTTCAGTGCGGTACCACATTACTACGTGATCGAAACGAGAAAAAACCCAGGATCTGTTCAAGAAGTATGTGAAGAATGCGAAAGTATGAGACTGGTGAGGGCAAATCCTAGACCTAACCTAGACTTAACATGTGTTATCCTCTAAAATATTGATCGAAGTCAGGATTAATCGACTGTCTCAGTGTGGTGCCACATTACTACGTGATCCAAATCAGAAAAGCCCAGGATCTGTTCAACAAGTATGTGAAAAATGCGAAAATATGAACCTGATGAGGGCAAATCCCAGACGTATCCCAGACATAACTTGCGTTATCCTCTAAAAGATTTATCAAGACCAGGATTAATGACTGTTTCAGTGTGGCATCACATTACTACGTGATCCAAACCAGTGGAAGCCCAGGATCTGGCCAACAAGAATGAGATATATGCGAAAGTATGAGCCTGATGAGGGCAAATCCTAGACCTAACCCAGACCTAACATGCGTTATCCGTACAAAATATTTATCAAGTCCAGGTTTAATTGAATGTTTCAGTGTGGTACCACATTACTACGTGATTCGAACCAGAAAAAACCCTGGATCGGTTCAACAAGTATGTGAAAAACGCGAAAGTATGAGCCTGATGATGGCAAATCCCAGACCTATCTCTGACATAACTTGCGTTATCCTCGAAAATATTGATCGAAACCAGGTTCAATGGACTGTTTCTGTGTGGTACCGCATTACTACGTGATCCAAACCAGAAAAAACCCAGGATCTAGCCATGTAGTATGAGAAAAATGCGGAAGTATGAGCCTGGCGAGGGCAAATCCTAGACCAAACCCAGACCTGACGTGCGTTATCCTCTAAAATATTTATCAAGACCAGGTTTAATTGAATGTTTCAGTGTGGTACCACATTACTACGTGATCCAAACCAGAGAAAACCCAGGATTTGTTCAACAAGTATGTGAAGAATGCGAAAGTATGTGTCTGATGAGGGCAAATCCCAAGCCTAACCTAGACATAACATGCGTTATCCTCTAAAATATTGACCGAAACAAGGTTTAATCGACTGTTTTAGTGTGGTACCACTTTACTACGTGATCCAGAGCAGGAAAAACCCTCGATCAGGTCCACATATATGTTAAAACTACGAAAGTATGACCCTGATTAGGGCAAATCGCAGACCTATCCCAGACCTAACTTGCGTTATCCTCTAAAATATTGATCAAAACCAGGTTTAATCGACTGTGGCAGTGTGGTAACACTTTACAACGTTATCCAAACCAGAAAAAGCCCAGAATCTGGCCATCAAGTATGAGAAATATACGAAAGTACGAGCCAGATGAGAGCAAATCACAGACCTAACCCAGACCTAACATGAATGATTCTCTAAAATATTGATCGAAACCAGGTTTAATGGACTGTTTCAGTGTGGTACCACATTACTACGTGATCCAAACAAGAAAAAACCCAGAATCTGTTCAACAAGTATGTGATAAACGCGAAAGTATGAGCCTGATGAGGGCAAATCTCAGACGTATCCCAGACATAACTTGCGTTATCCTCTAAAATATTTATCAAGACCAGGATTAATTGACTGTTTCAGTGTGGCATCACGTTACTACGTGAT
Source organism: Colletes latitarsis (assembly GCF_051014445.1). Lineage (NCBI taxonomy): Eukaryota > Metazoa > Arthropoda > Insecta > Hymenoptera > Colletidae > Colletes > Colletes latitarsis. The sequence continues at coordinate 2,333,309 of NW_027488379.1, read as the reverse complement.
CCAGACCAGTGGTAGCCCAGGATCTGGCCAACAAGAATGAGAAATATGCGAAAGTATGAGCCTAAAGAGAGCACATCCCAGACCTAACCTAGACCTAGCATGCGTTATCCTTAAAAATATTGATCGAAACAAGGCTTATGCGACTGTTTCAGTGTGGTACCACATTACTACGTTATCCAAACCAGAAAAGGCCCAGAATCTGGCCATCAAGTATGAGAAATATGCGAAAGTACGAGCCTGATGAGCGCAAATCCCAGACCTATCCCAGACCTAACTTGCGCTGTCCTCTAAAATATTTATCAAGACCAGGATTAATTGACTGTTTCAGTGTGGCATCACATTACTACGTGATCCAAACCAGTGGAAGCCCAGAATCTGGCCACCAGGTATGAGAAATATGCGAAAGTACGAGCCGGATGAGAGCAAATCCCAGACCTAACCCAGACCTAACATGCGTTATCCTCAAAAATATTGATCGAACCCAGGTTTAATCGACTGTTTCAGTGTGGTAGCACATTACTACATGATCCGAACCAGAAAAAACCCTGGATCTGTTCAACAAGTATGTGAAAAACGCGAGAGAATGAGCCTGATGAGGGCAAATCCTAGACCTAACATGCGTTATCCTCTAAAATATTGATCGAAACCAGGTTTAATGGTCTGCTTCAGTGTGGTACCACATTACTACGTGATCGAGACCAGAAAATACCAGGATCTGTTCAAGAAGTATGTGAAGAATGCGAAAGTATGAGCCTGATGAGGGCAAATCCCAGACCTATCCCAGACATAACTTGCGTTATCCTCTAAAATAATGACCGAAACCAGGTTTAATTGAATGTTTCAGTGTGGTACGACATTACTACGTGATCCAAACCAGAAAAAATCCAGGATCCGTTCAACACGTATGTGAAGAATGCGAAAGTATGAGTCTGGTGAGTGAAAATCCCAGGCCTAACCTAGACCTAACATGTGTTATCCTCAAAAATATTGATCGAAACCAGGTTTAGTGGACTGTTTCAGTGTGGTACCACATTACTACGTGATCCAAACCAGAAAAAACCCAGGATCTGGCCAGCAAGAATGAGAAATATGCGAAAGTATGAGCCTGATGAGGGCAAATCCTAGACCTAACCCAGACCTAGCATGCGTTAACCTCTAAAGTATTTATGAAGACCAGGTTTAATTGACTGTTTTAGTGTGGTACCACTTTACTACGTGATCCAAAGCAGAAAAAACCCTGGATCAGGTCAACATGTATGTTAAAACTGCGAATGTATGACACTGATGAGGGCAAATGCCAGGCCTAACATAGACCTAACATGCGTTATCCTCGAAAATCTTGATCGAAACCAGGTTTAATTGACTGTTTCAGTGTGGTACCACATTACTACGTGATCCAAACCAGAAAAAACCCAGAATCTGTTCAACATGTATGTGAAAAACCTGAAAGTATGAGCCTGATGAGAGCAAATCCCTGTTTTAACCTAGACCAAACATGTCCTATCCTCTAAAATATTTATCAAGACCAGGATTAATTGACAGTTTCAGTGTGGCATCACATTACTACGTGATCCAGACCAGTGGAAGCCCAGGATCTGGCCATCAAGAATGAGAAATATGCGAAAGTATGAGCCTGACGAGAGCAAATCCCAGACCTAACCTAGACCTAACATGCGCTGTCCTCCAACATATTTATCAAGACCAGGATTAAATTGACTGTTTCAGTGTGGCATCACATTACTACGTGATCCAAACCAGTGGAAGCCCGGGGTCTGGCCAACAAGAATGAGAAATGTGCGATAGTATGAGCCTGACGAGAGCAAATCCCAGAACTACTCTAGACCTAACATGCGTTATCCTCAAAAATATTGACCGAAACCAGGTTTAATCCACTGTTTCAGTGTGGTAGCACATTACTACATGATCCGAACCAGAAAAAACCCCGGATCTGTTCAACAAGTATGTGAAAGCGCGAAAGAATGAGCCTGATGAGGGCAAATCCTAGACCTAACCCAGACGTAACATGCGTTATCCTCCAAAATATTTATCAAGACCAGGATTAATTGACTGTTTCAGTGTGGCATCTCATTACTACGTGATCCAAACCAGTGGCAGCCCGGGGTCTGGCCATCAAGAATGAGAAATATGCGAAAGTATGAGCCTGACGAGAGCTAATCCCAGACCTATCCTAGGCCTAACATGCGTTATGCTCAAAAATATTGATCGAAACCAGGTTTCATCGACTGTTTCAGTGTGGTACCACATTACTACGTTATCCAAATCAGAAAAAGCCCAGAATCTGGCCACCAGGTATGAGAAATATGCGAAAGTACGAGCCGGATGAGAGCAAATCCCAGACCTAACCCAGACCTAACATGCGTTATCCTCAAAAATATTGATCGAACCCAGGTTTAAACGACTGTTTCAGTGTGGTAGCACATTACTACATGATCCGAACCAGAAAAAACCCTGGATCTGTTCAACAAGTATGTGAAAAACGCGAAAGAATGAGCCTGATGAGGGCAAATCCTAGACCTAACATGCGTTATCCTCTAAAATATTGATCGAAACCAGGTTTAATGGTCTGCTTCAGTGTGGTACCACATTACTACGTGATCGAGACCAGAAAATACCAGGATCTGTTCAAGAAGTATGTGAAGAATGCGAAAGTATGAGACTGATGAGGGCAAATCCTAGACCTAACCTAGACATAACATGCGTTATCCTGTAAAATATTGATCAAAACGAGGATTAATGGACTGTTTCTGTGTGGTACCACATTACTACGTGATCCAAACCGGAAAAACCCAGGATCTGTTCAACAAGTATGTGAAAAACGCGAAAGTATGACCCTGATGAGGGCAAATCCCAGACCTAACTAAGACCTAACAAGTGTCATCCTCTAAAATATTGATGGAAACCAGGTTTAATGTACTGTTTCAGTGTGGTACCACATTACTACGTGATCCAAACCAGGAAAAACCGAGGATCAGTTCAACAAGTATGTGAAAAACGCGAAAGTATGAGCCTGATGAGGGCAAATCCCAGACCTATCCCAGACATAACTTGCGTTATCCCCTAAAATATACATCAAAACCAGGTTTAATTGACCGTTTCAGTGTGGTAACACTTTACAACGTTATCCAAACCAGAAAAGACCCAGGATCTGTTCAAAAAGTATGTGAAGAATACGAAAGTATGAGTCTGGTGAGTGAAAATCCCAGGCCTAACCCAGACCTAACATGCGTCATCCTCAAAAATATAGATCGAAACCAGGTTTAATCGACTGTTTCAGTGTGGTACCACATTACTACGTGATCCAAACCAGAAAAACCCAGGATCTGTTCAACAAGTATGTGAAAAACGCGAAAGTCTGAGCCTGATGATGGCAAATCCCAGAACTAAACCAGACATAACTTGCGTTATCCTCTGAAATATTTATCAAGACCAGGATTAATTGACTGTTTCTGTGTGGCATGACATTACTACGTGATCCAAACCAGTGGAAGCCCAGGATCTGGCCAACAAGAATGAGAAGTATGCGAAAGTATGAGCCTGATGATGGCAAATCCTAGACCTAACCCAGACCTAACATGCGTTATCCTCTAAAATATTTATCAAGACCAGGTTTAATTGGATGTTTCAGTGCGGTACCACATTACTACGTGACCCGAACCAGAAAAAAACCCAGGATCTGTTCAACAAGTATGTGAAAAACGCGAAAGCCTGAGCCTGATAAGGGCAAATCCCAGGCCTAACCTGGACCTAACATGCGTTATCCTCAAAAATATTGATCGAACCCAGGTATAATCGACTGTTTCAGTGTGGTAGCACATTACTACATGATCCGAACCAGAAAAAACCCTGGATCTGTTCAACAAGTATGTGAAAAACGCGAAAGAATGAGCCTGATGAGGGCAAATCCTAGACCTAACTTGCGTTATCCTCTAAAATATTGATCGAAACCAGGTTTAATGGTCTGCTTCAGTGTGGTACCACATTACTACGTGATCGAGACCAGAAAATACCAGGATCTGTTCAAGAAGTATGTGAAGAATGCGAAAGTATGAGACTGATGAGGGCAAATCCTAGACCTAACCTAGACATAACATGCGTTATCCTGTAAAATATTGATCAAAACGAGGATTAATGGACTGTTTCTGTGTGGTACCACATTACTACGTGATCCAAACCGGAAAAACCCAGGATCTGTTCAACAAGTATGTGAAACACGCGAAAGTATGACCCTGATGAGGGCAAATCCCAGACCTAACTAAGACCTAACATGTGTCATCCTCTAAAATATTGATGGAAACCAGGTTTAATGTACTGTTTCAGTGTGGTACCACATTACTACGTGATCCAAACCAGAAAAAACCGAGGATCAGTTCAACAAGTATGTGAAAAACGCGAAAGTATGAGCCTGATGAGGGCAAATCCCAGACCTATCCCAGACATAACTTGCGTTATCCCCTAAAATATTCATCAAAACCAGGTTTAATTGACCGTTTCAGTGTGGTAACACTTTACAACGTTATCCAAACCAGAAAAGACCCAGGATCTGTTCAAAAAGTATGTGGGAGAATACGAAAGTATGAGTCTGGTGAGTGAAAATCCCAGGCCTAACCCAGACCTAACATGCGTCATCCTCAAAAATATTGATCGAAACCAGGTTTAGTCGACTGTTTCAGTGTGGTACCGCGTTACTACGTGATCCAAACCAGAAAAAGCCCAGAATCTGGCCATCAAGTATGAGAAATATGCGAACGTACGAGCCTCATGAGAGCAAATCCCAGACCTAACGCAGACCTAACATGAATTATTCTCTAAAATATAGATCGAAACCAGGTTTAATCGACTGTTTCAGTGTGGTACCACATTACTACGTGATCCAAACCAGAAAAACCCAGGATCTGTTCAACAAGTATGTGAAAAACGCGAAAGTCTGAGCCTGATGATGGCAAATCCCAGAACTAAACCAGACATAACTTGCGTTATCCTCTAAAATATTTATCAAGACCAGGATTAATTGACTGTTTCTGTGTGGCATGACATTACTACGTGATCCAAACCAGTGGAAGCCCAGGATCTGGCCAACAAGAATGAGAAGTATGCGAAAGTATGAGCCTGATGATGGCAAATCCTAGACCTAACCCAGACCTAACATGCGTTATCCTCTAAAATATTTATCAAGACCAGGTTTAATTGGATGTTTCAGTGTGGTACCACATTACTACGTGACCCGAACCAGAAAAAAACCCAGGATCTGTTCAACAAGTATGTGAAAAACGCGAAAGCCTGAGCCTGATAAGGGCAAATCCCAGGCCTAACCTGGACCTAACATGTGTTATCCTCTAAAATATTGATCGAAACCAGGTTTAATGGGCTGCTTCAGTGTGGTATCACATTACTACGTGATCCAAACCAGAAAAAACCGAGGATCAGTTCAACAAGTATGTGAAAAACGCGAAAGTATGAGCCTGATGAGGGCAAATCCCAGAACTATCCCAGACATCACTTGCGTTATCCCCTAAAATATTCATCAAAACCAGGTTTAATTGACCGTTTCTTGTGGTAACACTTTACAACGTGATCGAAACCAGAAAAAGCCAGGGATCTGTTCAGCAACTATGTGAAAAATGCGTAAGTATGAGCCTGACGAGAGCAAATCCCAGAACTAACCTAGACCTAACATGCGTTACCCTCAAAAATATTGATCGAAACCAGGCTTAATCGACTCTTTCAGTGTGGTACCACATTACTACGTTATCCAAACCAGAAAAAACCTAGGATCTGGTCAAAAAGTATGTGAAGAATGTGAAAGTATGACCCTGATGAGGGCAAATCCTAGGCCTAACCCAGACCTAACATACGTTATCCTCTAAAATATTTATCAAGACCATGTTTAATTGAATGTTTCAGTGTGGTACCACATTACTACGTGATCCAAACCAGAAAAAACCCAGGACCTGTTCAACAAGTATGTGCAGAATGCGAAAGTATGACCCTGATGAGGGCAAATCCCAGGCCTAACAAAGACCTAATTTGCGTTATCATATAAAATATTGATCGAAACCAGGTTTAGTCGACTGTTTCATTGTGGTACCGCGTTACTACGTGATCCAAACCAGAAAAAGCCCAGAATCTGGCCATCAAGTAAGAGAAATATGCGAACGTACGAGCCTCATGTGAGCAAATCCCAGACCTAACGCAGACCTAACACGAATTATTCTCTAAAATATAGATCGAAACCAGGTTTAATCGACTGTTTCAGTGTGGTACCACATTACTACGTGATCCAAACCAGAAAAACCCAGGATCTGTTCAACAAGTATGTGAAAAACGCGAAAGTCTGAGCCTGATGATGGCAAATCCCAGAACTAAACCAGACATAACTTGCGTTATCCTCTAAAATATTTATCAAGACCAGGTTTAATTGAATGTTTCAGTGTGGTACCACATTACTACGTGATCCAAACCAGAAAAAACCCAGGATCAGTTCAACAAGTATGTGAAAAACGCGAAAGTATGAGCCTGATGAGGGCAAATCCCCGACCTAACCCAGACCTAACATGCGTTATCCTCTAAAATATTGACCGAAACCAGGTTTAATCGACTGTTTCAGTGTGGTACCACATTACTACGTGATCCGAACCAGAAAAAACCCAGGATCTCTTCAGCAAGTATGTGAAAAACGCGAAAGTCTGAGCCTGATGAGGTCAAATCCCAGAACTTACTCAGACATAACTTGCGTTATCCTCTGAAATATTTATCAAGACCAGGATTAATTGACTGTTTCAGTGTAGCATGACATCTCTACGTGATCCAAACCAGTGGAAGCCCAGGATCTGGCCAACAAGAATGAGAAGTAAGGCGAAAGTATGAGCCTGATGATGGCAAATCCTAGACCTAACCCAGATCTAACATGCGTTATCCTCTAAAATATTTATCAAGACCAGGTTTAATTGGATGTTTCAGTGTGGTACCACATTACTACGTGACCCGAACCAGAAAAAACCCAGGATCTGTTCAACAAGTATGTGAAAAACGCGAAAGTCTGAGCCTGATAAGGGCAAATCCCAGGCCTAACCTGGACCTAACATGCGTAATCCTCTAAAATATTGATCGAAACCAGGTTTAATGGGCTGCTTCAGTGTGGTACCACATTACTACGTGATCCAAACCAGAAAAAACCGAGGATCAGTTCAACAAGTATGTGAGAAACGCGAAAGTATGAGCCTGATGAGGGCAAATCCCAGACCTATCCCAGACATAACTTGCGTTATCCCCTAAAATATTCATCAAAACCAGGTTTCATTGACCGTTTCAGTGTGGTAACACTTTACAACGTGATCGAAACCAGAAAAAGCCAGGGATCTGTTCAACAACTATGTGAAAAATGCGTAAGTATAAGCCTGACGAGAGCAAATCCCAGACCTATCCCAGACCTTACTTGAGTTATCCTATAAAATATTGACCGAAACCAGGTTTAATTGACTGTTTCAGTGTGGTACCACATTACTACGTGATCGAAACTAGAAAAAACATAGGATCTGTTCAAGAAGTATGTGAAGAATGCGATAGTATGAGTCTGATGAGGGAAAATTCCAGGCCTAACCTAGACCTAACATGCGCTATCCTCAAAAATATTGATCGAAACGAGGTTTAATCGACTGTTTCAGTGTGGTACCACATTCCTACGTGATCCAAACGAGAAAAAACCCAGGATCTGTTCAACAAGTATGTGAAGGATGCGAATCTATGAGTCTGATGAGGGAAAATCCCAGGCCTAACCTCGACCTAACGTGCGTTATCCTCAAAAATATTCATCGAAACCAGGTTTAATCGACTGTTTCAGTGTGGTACCACATTACTACGTGATCCAAACCAGAGAAAAACCCAGGATCTGTTCAACAAGTATGTGAAGAATGCGAAAGTATGAGTCTGATGTGGGCAAATCCCAGGGCTAACCTAGACATAGCATGCGTTATCCTCTAAAATATTGATCGGAACCAGGTTTAATGGACTGTTTCAGTGTGGTTCCACATTACTACGTGATCCAAACCAGAAAAAGCCCAGAATCTGGCCATCAAGTATGAGAAATATGCGAAAGTACGAGCCTGATGAGAGCAAATCCCAGACCTATCCCAGACATCACTTGCATTATCCTCTAAAATATTGATCGAAACGAGGTTTAATTGCCTGTTTCAGTGTGGTACCACATTACTACGTGATCGAAACAAGAAAAGACCCCGGATCTGTTCAAGAAGTATGTGAAGAATGCGAAAGTATGAGACTGGTGAGGGCAAATCCTAGACCTAACCTAGACTTAACATGTGTTATCCTCTAAAATATTGATCGAAATCAGGATTAATCGACTGTTTCAGTGTGGCGCCACATTACTACGTGATCCAAACCAGAAAAGCCCAGGATCTGTTCAACAAGTATGTGAAAAATGCGAAAATATGACCCTGATGGGGGCAAATCCCAGGGCTAACCTAGACCTAACATGCGTTATCCTCTAAAATATTGATCGAACCCAAGTTTAATGGACTGTTTCAGAGAGGGACCACATTAGTACGTGATCCAAACCAGAAAAAGCCAGGGATCTGTTCAACAAGTATGTGAAGAATGCGAAAGTACGAGCCTGATGAGAGCAAATCCCAGACCTAACCTAGACCTAACATGAATTATTCACTAAAATATTGATCGAAACCAGGTTCAATGGACTGGTTCAGTGTGGTACCACATTACTGCGTGATCCAATCCAGAAAATGCCCATTATCTCATCAACAAGTATGTGAAAAATGCGAAAGTATGAGCCTGATGAGGGCAAATCCCAGACCTATCCCAGACATAACTTGCATTATCCTCTAAAATATTGATCGAAACGAGGTTTAATTGACTGTTTCAGTGCGGTACCACATTACTACGTGATCGAAACGAGAAAAAACCCAGGATCTGTTCAAGAAGTATGTGAAGAATGCGAAAGTATGAGACTGGTGAGGGCAAATCCTAGACCTAACCTAGACTTAACATGTGTTATCCTCTAAAATATTGATCGAAGTCAGGATTAATCGACTGTCTCAGTGTGGTGCCACATTACTACGTGATCCAAATCAGAAAAGCCCAGGATCTGTTCAACAAGTATGTGAAAAATGCGAAAATATGAACCTGATGAGGGCAAATCCCAGGGTTAACCTAGACCTAACATGTGTTATCCTCTAAAATATTGATAGAAACCAGGTTTAATTGACTGTTTCAGGGCGGTACCACATTACTACGTGATCAAAAGCTGAGAAAAGCCCAGGATCTAGCCAACAAGTATGAGAAATATGAGAAAGTATGAGCCTGATGAGGGCAAATCCCTGACGTATCTCAGACATAACTTGCGTTATCCTCTAAAATATTCTTCGAAACCAGGTTTAATTGACTGTCTCAGTGTGGTACCACTTTACTACGTGATCCAAAGCAGAAAAAAACCCAGGATCTGTTCAACAAGTATGTGAAAAATGCGAAAATATGAACCTGATGAGGGCAAATCCCAGGGTTAACCTAGACCTAACATGTGTTATCCTCTAAAATATTGATGGAAACCAGGTTTAATTGACTGTTTCAGTGCGGTACCACATTACTACGTGATCCAAAGCTGAGAAAAGCCCAGGATCTAGCCAACAGGTATGACAAATAATAGAAAGTATGAGCCTGATGAGGGCAAATCCCAGACGTATCTCAGACATAACTAGCGTTATCCTCTAAAATATTCATCGAAACCAGGTTTAATTGACTGGCTCAGTGTGGTACAGCTTTAGTACGTGATCCAAAGCGGAAAAAAACCCAGGATCTGTTCAACAAGTATGTGAAGAATGCGAAAGTATGACCCTGATGAGGGCAAATTCCCGACCAAACCTAGGCCTAACATGTGTTATCCTCTAAAATATTAATCGAAACCAGGCTTAATGGTCTGTCTCAGTGTGGTACCACATTACTACGTGATCGAAACAAGAAAAAACCCATGAACTGTTCAAGAAGTATGTGAAGAATGCGAACGAATGAGATTCATGAGGGCAAATCCAGGACCTAACACAGACCTAACATGTGTTATCCTCTAAAATATTGATGGAAACCAGGTTTAATTGACTGTTTCAGTGCGGTACCACATTACTACGTGATCCAAAGCTGAAAAAAGCCCAGGATCTAGCGAACAAATATGAGAACTATGAGAAAGTATGAGCCTGATGAGGGCAAATCCCAGTCGTATCTCAGACATAACTTGCGTTATCCTCTAAAATATTCATCGAAACCAGGTTTAGTTGACTGTGTCAGTGTGGTACCACTTTACTACGTGATCCAAAGCAGAAAAAAACCCAGGATCTGTTCATCAAGTATGTGAAGAATGCGAAAGTATGAGTCTGATGTGGGCAAATCCCAGGCCTAACCTAGACCTGACATGTGTCATCCTCTAAAATCTTGATCGAAACCAGGTTTAATTGACTGTTTCAGTGTGGTACCACATTACTGCGTGATTCAAACCAGAAAAAATCCAGGATCTGTTCGACAAGTATGTGAAGAATGCGAAAGTATGAGTCTGATGAGGGAAAATCCCGGGCCTAACCTAGACCTAACATGCGTTATCCTCAAAGATATTGATCGAAACGAGGTTTAATCGACTGTTTCAGTGTGGTACCACATTCCTACGTGATCCAAACCAGAAAAAACCCAGGATCTGTTCAACAAGTATGTGAAGGATGCGAATCTATGAGTCTGATGAGGGAAAATCCCAGGCCTACCCTCGACCTAACATGCGTTATCCTCAAAAATATTCACGGAAACCAGGTTTAATCGACTGTTTCAGTGTGGTACCACATTACTACGTGATCCAAACCAGAGAAAGACCCAGGATCGGTTCAACAAGTATGTGAGGAATGCGAAAGTATGAGTCTGATGTGGGCAAATCCCAGGGCTAACCTAGTCATCGCATGCGTTATCCTCTAAAATATTCATCGAAACCAGGATTATTGGACTGTTTCTGTGTGGTACCACTTTACTACGTGATCCAAAGCAGAAAAAACCCTCGATCAGGTCAACATGTATGTTAAGACTGCTGAAGTAGGACCCTGATGAGGGCAAATCCCTGGCCTAACCTGGACCTAACAAGCGTTATCCTCTAAAATATTGATCGAAACCAGGTTGAATGGACTGTTTCAGTGTGGTACCACATTAGTACGTGATCCAAACCAGAAAAAGCCTGGGATCTGCTCAACAAGTATGTGGAAAACGCGAAAATATGACCCTGATGAGGGCAAATCCCAGAACTGTCGCAGACCTAACTTGCGTTATCCTATAAAATATTGATCGAAACCAGGTTTAATTGACTGTTTCAGGGTGGTACCACGTTACTACGTGATCCAAAGCAGAAAAAACCATCGATCAGGTCAACATGTATTTTAAAACTGCGAAAGTATGACCCTGATGAAGGCAAATCCCAGACCTAACCTAGCCCTAACATGTGTTATCCTCTAAAATACTCATCGAAACCAGGTTTAATTGACTGTCTCAGTGTGGTACCACACCACTACGTGATCGAAACAAGAAAAAACCCAGGATCTGTTCAAGATGTATGTGAAGAATGCGAAAGTATGTGACTGGTGGGGGCAAATCCCCGACCTAACCTAGGCCTAACATGTGTTATCCTCTAAAATATTAATCGAAACCAGGTTTAATTGACTGTTTCAGTGTGGTACCACATTACTCCGTGTTCCAAACCAGAAAAAACCCAGGATCTGTTCAGCAAGTATGTGAAGAATGCGAAAGTATGAGTCTGATGGGGGAATATCCCAGGCCTAACCTAGACCTAACATGCGTTATCCTCAAAAATATTGACCGAAACAAGGTTTAATCGACTGTTTCAGTGTGGTACCACATTACTACGTGATCCAAACCAGAAAAAACCCAGGATCTGTTCAACAAGTATGTGAAGAATGCGAAACTATGAGTCTGATGAGGGAAAATCCCAGGCGTGACCACGACCTAACATGCGTTATCCTCAAAAATATTGATCGAAACAAGGTTAAATCGACTGTTTCAGTGTGGTACCACATTACTACGTGATCCAAACCAGAAAAAACCCAGGATCTGTTCAACAAGTATGTGAAGAATGCGAAACTATGAGTCTGATGAGGGAAAATCCCAGGCGTGACCACGACCTAACATGCGTTATCCTCAAAAATATTGATCGAAACAAGGTTTAATCGACTGTTTCAGTGTGGTACCACATTACTACGTGATCCAAACCAGAAAAAACCCAGGATCTGTTCAACAAGTATGTGAAGAATGCGAAACTATGAGTCTGATGAGGGATAATCCCAGGCGTGACCACGACCTAACATGCGTTATCCTCAAAAATATTGATCGAAACAAGGTTTAATCGACTGTTTCAGTGTGGTACCACATTACTACGTGATCCAAACCAGAAAGAAACCCAGGATCTGTTCAACAAGTATGTGAAAAACGCGAAAGTATGAGCCTGATGAGGGCAAATCCCAGACCTATCCCAGACATAACTTGCGTTATCCTCTAAAATATTGATCGAAACCAGGTTTAATGGACTGTTTCAGTGTGGTGCCACATTAGTTCGTGATCCAAACCGGGAAAAGCCAGGGATCTGTTCAACAAGTATGTGAAAAACGCGAAAATATGACCCTGATGAGGGAAAATCCCAGACCTAACTTGCGTTATCCGATAAAATATTGATCAAGACCAGGTTTAATTGACTGTTTCAGTGTGGTACTACTTTACTACGTGATCCAAAGCTGAAAAAACCCTCGCTCAGGTCAACATCTATGTTAAAACTGCGAAACTATGACCCTGATGAGGGCAAATCCCTGGCCTAACCTAGGCCTAACATGCGCTATCCTCTAAAATATTGATCGAAACCAGGTTTAATGGACCGTTTCAGTGTGGTGCCACATTAGTTCGTGATCCAAACCAGGAAAAGCCAGGGATCTGTTCAACAAGTATGTGAAAAACGCGAAAATATGATCCTAATGAGGGCAAATCCCAGTCCTGTCGCAGACCTAATTTGCGTTATCCTATAAAATATTGATCGAAACCAGGTTTAATTGACTGTTTCAGGGTGGTACCACTTTACTACGTGATCCAAAGCAGAAAAAACCATCGATCAGGTCACCATGTATTTGAAAACTGCGAAAGTATGACCCTGATGAGGGCAAATCCCAGACCTAACCTAGACCCAACATGTGTTATCCACTAAAATATTCATCGAAACCGGGTTTAATTGACTGTCTCAGTGTGGTACCACATTACTACGTGATCGAAACAAGAAAAAACCCAGGATCTGGTCAAGAAGTATGTGAAGAATGCGAAAGTATGAGACTGGTGAGGGCAAATCCTATACCTAACCCAGACTTAACATGTGTTATCCTCTAAAATATTGATCGAAATCAGGATTAATCGACTGTTTCAGTGTGGTACCACATTACTTCGTGATCCAAACCAGAAAAAACCCAGGATCTGCTCAACAAGTATGTGAAGAATGCGAAAGTATGAGTCTGATGAGGGAAAATCCCAGGCCTAACCTAGGCCAAACAAGCGTTATCCTCTAAAATATTGATCGAAACCAGGTTGAATGGACTGTTTCAGTGTGGTACCACATTACTACGTGATCAAAAGCTGAGAAAAGCCCAGGATCTAGCCAACAAGTATGAGAAATATGAGAAAGTATGAGCCTGATGAGGGCAAATCCCTGACGTATCTCAGACATAACTTGCGTTATCCTCTAAAATATTCTTCGAAACCAGGTTTAATTGACTGTCTCAGTGTGGTACCACTTTACTACGTGATCCAAAGCAGAAAAAAACCCAGGATCTGTTCAACAAGCATGTGAAGAATGCGAAAGTATGACCCTGATGAGGGCAAATTCCCGACCTAACCTAGGCCTAACATGTGTTGTCCTCTACAATATTAATCGAAACCAGGTTTAATGGTCTGTCTCAGTGTGGTACCACATTACTACGTGATCGAAACAAGAAAAAACCCAGGATCTGTTCAAGAAGTATGTGAGGAATGCGAAAGAATGAGACTGATGAGTGCAAATCCCAGATCTGTCGCAGACCTAACTTGCGTTATCCTATAAAATATTGATCGAAACCAGGTTTAATTGACTGTTTCAGGGTGGTACCACGTTACTACGTGATCCAAAGCAGAAAAAACCATCGATCAGGTCAACATGTATTTTAAAACTGCGAAAGTATGATCCTGATGAAGGCAAATCCCAGACCTAACCTAGCCCTAACATGTGTTATCCTCTAAAATACTCATCGAAACCAGGTTTAATTGACTGTCTCAGTGTGGTACCACACCACTACGTGATCGAAACAAGAAAAAACCCAGGATCTGTTCAAGATGTATGTGAAGAATGCGAAGGTATGTGACTGGTGGGGGCAAATCCCCGACCTAACCTAGGCCTAACATGTGTTATCCTCTAAAATATTAATCGAAACCAGGTTTAATTGACTGTTTCAGTGTGGTACCACATTACTCCGTGTTCCAAACCAGAAAAAACCCAGGATCTGTTCAACAAGTATGTGAAGAATGCGAAAGTATGAGTCTGATGAGGGAAAATCCCAGGCGTGACCACGACCTAACATGCGTTATCCTCAAAAATATTGATCGAAACAAGGTTTAATCGACTGTTTCAGTGTGGTACCACATTACTACGTGATCCAAACCAGAAAGAAACCCAGGATCTGTTCAACAAGTATGTGAAAAACGCGAAAGTATGAGCCTGATGAGGGCAAATCCCAGACCTATCCCAGACATAACTTGCGTTATCCTCTAAAATATTGATCGAAACCAGGTTTAATTGACTGTTTCAGTGTGGTACTACTTTACTACGTGATCCAAAGCTGAAAAAACCCTCGCTCAGGTCAACATGTATGTTAAAACTGCGAAACTATGACCCTGATGAGGGCAAATCCCTGGCCTAACCTAGGCCTAACATGCGCTATCCTCTAAAATATTGATCGAAACCAGGTTTAATGGACTGTTTCAGTGTGGTACCACATTAGTACGTGATCCAAACCAGAAAAAGTCTGGGATCTGCTCAACAAGTATGTGAAAAACGCGAAAGTATGAGCCTGATGAGGGCAAATCCCAGACCTATCCCAGACATAACTTGCGTTATCCTCTAAAATATTGATCGAAACCAGGTTTAATTGACTGTTTCAGTGTGGTACCACTTTACTACGTTATCCAATGCAGAAAAAACCATCGATCAGGTCACCATGTATTTGAAAACTGCGAAAGTATGACCCTGATGAGGGCAAATCCCAGACCTAACCTAGACCTAACATGCGCTGTCCTCTAAAATATTCATCGAAACCAGGTTTAATGGTCTGTCTCAGTGTGGTACCACATAACTACGTGATCGGACCAAGAAAAAACCCAGGATCTGTTCAAGAAGTATGTGAAGAATGCGATAGTATGAGACTGATGAGGGCAAATGCTAGACCTAACCCAGACCTAACATGCGTTATCCTCTAAAATATTTATCAAGACCAGATTTAATTGACTGTTTCAGTGTGGTACCACATTACTACGTGATCCAAAGCAGAAAAAACCCTCGCTCAGGTCAACATGTATGTTAAAACTGCGAAAGTATGACCCTGATAAGGGCAAATCCCTGGCCTAACCCAGACCTAACATGCGTTATCCTCTAAAATATTGATCGAAACCAGGTTTAATGGACTGTTTCAGTATGGTACAACATTAGTTCGTGATCCAAACCCGAAAAAGCCAGGGATCTGTTCATCAAGTATGTGAAAAACGCGAACATATGACCCTGATGAGGGCAAATCCCAGACCTGTCCCACACCTAACTTGCGTTATCCTATAAAATATTGATCGAGACCAGGTTTAATTGACTGTTTCTGTGTGGTACCACTTTACTACGTGATCCAATGCAGAAAAAACCATCGATCAGGTCAACATGTATTTTAAAACTGCGAAAGTATGACCCTGATGAGGGCAAAACCTAGAACTAACCTAGACCTTACATGTGTTCTCCTCTAAAATATTGACGGAAACCACGTCTAATTGACAGTTTCAGTGTGGTACCACATTACTACGTGTTCCAATCCAGAAAAAGCCCAGGATCTAGCCAACAAGTATGAGAAATATGTGAAAGTATGAGCCTGATGAGGGCAAATCCTAGACCTAACCCAGACCTAACATGCGTTATCCTCTAAAATATTTATCAAGACCAGGTTTAATTGACTGTTTCAGTGTGGTACCACATTACTACGTGATCCAAAGCAGAAAAAACCCTCGCTCAGGTCAACATGTATGTTAAAACTGCGAAACTATGACCCTGATGAGGGCAAATCCCTGGCCTAACCTATACCTAACATGCGCTATCCTCTAAAATATTAATCGAAACCAGGTTTAATGGTCTGTCTCAGTGTGGTACCACATTACTTCGTGATCGAAACAAGAAAAAACCCAGGATCTGTTCAAGAAGTATGTGAAGAATGCGAAAGTTTGAGACTGGTGAGGGCAAATCCTAGACCTAACCCCGACTTAACATGTGTTATCCTATAAAATATTGATCGAAACCAGGTTTCATTGACTGTTTCAGGGTGGTACCACTTTACTACGTGATCCAAAGCAGAAAAAACCATCGATCAGGTCAACATGTATTTTAAAACTGCGAAAGTATGACCCTGATGAGGGCAAATCCCAGACCTAACCTAGACCTAACACGTGTTATCCTCTAAAATATTCATCGAAACCAGGTTTAATGGTCTGTCTCAGTGTGGTACCACATTACTTCGTGATCGAAACAAGAAAAAACCCAGGATCTGTTCAAGAAGTATGTGAAGAATGCGAAAGTTTGAGACTGGTGGGGGCAAATCCTAGACCTAACCCCGACTTAACATGTGTTATCCTCTAAAGTATTGACGGAAACCACGTCTAATTGACAGTTTCAGTGTGGTACCACATTACTACGTGATCCAAAGCAGAAAAAACCCTCGCTCAGGTCAACATGTATGTTAAAACTGCGAAAGTATGACCCTGATGAGGGCAAATCCCAGACCTAACCTAGACCCAACATGTGTTATCCACTAAAATATTCATCGAAACCGGGTTTAATTGACTGTCTCAGTGTGGTACCACATTACTACGTGATCGAAACAAGAAAAAACCCAGGATCTGGTCAAGAAGTATGTGAAGAATGCGAAAGTATGAGACTGGTGAGGGCAAATCCTAGACCTAACCCAGACTTAACATGAGTTATCCTCTAAAATATTGATCGAAATCAGGATTAATCAACTGTTTCAGTGTGGTACCACATTACTTCGTGATCCAAACCAGAAAAAACCCAGGATCTGCTCAACAAGTATGTGAAGAATGCGAAAGTATGAGTCTGATGAGGGAAAATCCCAGGCCTAACCTAGGCCAAACAAGCGTTATCCTCTAAAATATTGATCGAAACCAGGTTGAATGGACTGTTTCAGTGTGGTACCACATTACTACGTGATCAAAAGCTGAGAATGCCCAGGATCTAGCCAACAAGTATGAGAAATATGAGAAAGTATGAGCCTGATGAGGGCAAATCCCTGACGTATCTCAGACATAACTTGCGTTATCCTCTAAAATATTCTTCGAAACCAGGTTTAATTGACTGTCTCAGTGTGGTACCACTTTACTACGTGATCCAAAGCAGAAAAAAACCCAGGATCTGTTCAACAAGTATGTGAAGAATGCGAAAGTATGACCCTGATGAGGGCAAATTCCCGACCTAACCTAGGCCTAACATGTGTTGTACTCTACAATATTAATCGAAACCAGGTTTAATGGTCTGTCTCAGTGTGGTACCACATTACTACGTGATCGAAACAAGAAAAAACCCAGGATCTGTTCAAGAAGTATGTGAGGAATGCGAAAGAATGAGACTGATGAGTGCAAATCCTGGACCTAACCCAGACCTAACATGTGTTATCCTCTAAAATATTGATGGAAACCAGGTTTAATTGACTGTTTCAGTGCGGTACCACATTACTACGTGATCCAAAGCTGAGAAAAGCCCAGGATCTAGCCAACAGGTATGACAAATTTGAGAAAGTATGAGCCTGATGAGGGCAAATCCCAGACGTATCTCAGACATAACTAGCGTTATCCTCTAAAATATTCATCGAAACCAGGTTTAATTGACTGGCTCAGTGTGGTACAGCTTTACTACGTGATCCAAAGCGGAAAAAAACCCAGGATCTGTTCAACAAGTATGTGAAGAATGCGAAAGTATGACCCTGATGAGGGCAAATTCCCGACCAAACCTAGGCCTAACATGTGTTATCCTCTAAAATATTAATCGAAACCAGGCTTAATGGTCTGTCTCAGTGTGGTACCACATTACTACGTGATCGAAACAAGAAAAAACCCATGAACTGTTCAAGAAGTATGTGAAGAATGCGAACGAATGAGACTCATGAGGGCAAATCCAGGACCTAACCCAGACCTAACATGTGTTATCCTCTAAAATATTGATTGAAACCAGGTTTAATTGACTGTTTCAGTGCGGTACCACATTACTACGTGATCCAAAGCTGAAAAAAGCCCAGGATCTAGCGAACAAATATGAGAACTATGAGAAAGTATGAGCCTGATGAGGGCAAATCCCAGTCGTATCTCAGACATAACTTGCGTTGTCCTCTAAAATATTCATTGAAACCAGGTTTAATTGACTGGCTCAGTGTGGTACCACATTCCTACGTGATCCAAACCAGAAAAAAACCAGGATCTGTACAACAAGTATGTGAAGGATGCGAATCTATGAGTCTGATGAGGGAAAATCCCAGGCCTAACCTAGACCTAACATGTGTCATCCTCTAAAATCTTGATCGAAACCAGGTTTAATTGACTGTTTCAGTGTGGTACCACATTACTGCGTGATTCAAACCAGAAAAAATCCAGGATCTGTTCGACAAGTATGTGAAGAATGCGAAAGTATGAGTCTGATGAGGGGAAATCCCAGGCCTAACCTAGACCTAACATGTGTTATCCTCTAAAATATTGATGGAAACCAGGTTTAATTGACTGTTTCAGTGCGGTACCACATTACTACGTGATCCAAAGCTGAGAAAAGCCCAGGATCTAGCCAACAGGTATGGAAATATGAGAAAGTATGAGCATGATGAGGGCAAATCCCAGACGTATCTCAGACATAACTTGCGTTATCCTCTAAAATATTCATCGAAACCAGGTTTAGTTGACTGTGTCAGTGTGGTACCACTTTACTACGTGATCCAAAGCAGAAAAAAACCCAGGATCTGTTCATCAAGTATGTGAAGAATGCGAAAGTATGAGTCTGATGTGGGCAAATCCCAGGCCTAACCTAGACCTAACATGTGTCATCCTCTAAAATCTTGATCGAAACCAGGTTTAATTGACTGTCTCAGTGTGGTACCACATTACTACGTGATCGAAACAAGAAAAAGACCCAGGATCGGTTCAACAAGTATGTGAGGAATGCGAAAGTATGAGTCTGATGTGGGCAAATCCCAGGGCTAACCTAGTCATAGCATGCGTTATCCTATAAAATATTGATCGAAACCAGGTTTAATTGACTGTTTCAGGGTGGTACCACGTTACTACGTGATCCAAAGCAGAAAAAACCATCGATCAGGTCAACATGTATTTTAAAACTGCGAAAGTATGACCCTGATGAAGGCAAATCCCAGACCTAACCTAGCCCTAACATGTGTTATCCTCTAAAATACTCATCGAAACCAGGTTTAATTGACTGTCTCAGTGTGGTACCACACCACTACGTGATCGAAACAAGAAAAAACCCAGGATCTGTTCAACAAGTATGTGAAGAATGCGAAAGTGTGAGTCTGTTGAGGGCAAAACCTAGAACTAACCTAGACCTTACATGTGTTCTCCTCTAAAATATTGACGGAAACCACGTCTAATTGACAGTTTCAGTGTGGTACCACATTACTACGTGTTCCAATACAGAAAAAGCCCAGGATCTAGCCAACAAGTATGAGAAATATGTGAAAGTATGAGCCTGATGAGGGCAAATCCTAGACCTAACCCAGACCTAACATGCGTTATCCTCTAAAATATTTATCAAGACCAGGTTTAATTGACTGTTTCAGTGTGGTACCACATTACTACGTGATCCAAAGCAGAAAAAACCCTCGCTCAGGTCAACATGTATGTTAAAACTGCGAAACTAAGACCCTGATGAGGGCAAATCCCTGGCCTAACCTAGACCTAACATGCGCTATCCTCTAAAATATTCATCGAAACCAGGTTTAATGGTCTGTCTCAGTGTGGTACCACATTACTTCGTGATCGAAACAAGAAAAAACCCAGGATCTGTTCAAGAAGTATGTGAAGAATGCGAAAGTTTGAGACTGGTGAGGGCAAATCCTAGACCTAACCCCGACTTAACATGTGTTATCCTATAAAATATTGATTGAAACCAGGTTTAATTGACTGTTTCAGGGTGGTACCACTTTACTACGTGATCCAAAGCAGAAAAAACCATCGATCAGGTCAACATGTATTTTAAAACTGCGAAAGTATGACCCTGATGAGGGCAAATCCCAGACCTAACCTAGACCTAACACGTGTTATCCTCTAAAATATTCATCGAAACCAGGTTTAATGGTCTGTCTCAGTGTGGTACCACATTACTTCGTGATCGAAACAAGAAAAAACCCAGGATCTGTTCAAGAAGTATGTGAAGAATGCGAAAGTTTGAGACTGGTGAGGGCAAATCCTAGACCTAACCCCGACTTAACATGTGTTATCCTCTAAAGTATTGACGGAAACCACGTCTAATTGACAGTTTCAGTGTGGTACCACATTACTACGTGATCGAAACAAGAAAAACCCAGAATCTGTTCAAGAAGTATGTGAAGAATGCGAAAGTTTGAGACTGGTGAGGGCAAATCCTAGACCTAACCCCGACTTAACATGTGTTATCCTCTAAAGTATTGACGGAAACCACGTCTAATTGACAGTTTCAGTGTGGTACCACATTACTACGTGATCGAAACAAGAAAAACCCAGAATCTGTTCAAGAAGTATGTGATGAATGCGAAAGTATGAGACTGATGAGGGCAAATCCTAGACCTAACCTAGACCTAACATGTGTTATCCTCTAAAATATTGACGGAAACCACGTCTAATTGACAGTTTCAGTGTGGTACCACATTACTACGTGTTCCAATCCAGAAAAAGCCCAGGATCTAGCCAACAAGTATGAGAATTATGCGAAAGTATGACCCTGATGAGGGCAAATCCCAGACCTAACCTAGACCTAACATGTGTTATCCTCTAAAATATCAATCGACACCAGGTTTAATGGTCCGTTTCAGTGTGGTACCAGATTACTACGTGATCGAAACAAGAAAAAACCCAGGATCTGTTCAAGAAGTATGTGAAGAATGCGAAAGTTTGAGACTGGTGAGGGCAAATCCTAGACCTAACCCCGACTTAACATGTGTTATCCTCTAAAATATTGATCGAAATCAGGATTAATCGACTGTTAGTGTGGTACGACATTACTACGTGATCCAAACCAGAAAAAACCCAGGATCTGTTCAACAAGTATGAGAAATACGCGACAATACGATCCTGATGAGTGCAAATCCCAGACCTGTCCCAGACCTAACTTGCGTTATCCCATAAAATATTGATCGAAACCAGGTTTAATTGACTGTTTCAGGGTGGTACCACTTTACTACGTGATCCAAAGCAGAAAAAACCATCGATCAGGTCAACATGTATTTTAAAACTGCGAAAGTATGACCCTGATGAGGGCAAATCCCAGACCTAACCTAGACCTAACACGTGTTATCCTCTAAAATATTCATCGAAACCAGGTTTAATGGTCTGTCTCAGTGTGGTACCACATTACTTCGTGATCGAAACAAGAAAAAACCCAGGATCTGTTCAAGAAGTATGTGAAGAATGCGAAAGTTTGAGAATGGTGAGGGCAAATCCTAGACCTAACCCCGACTTAACATGTGTTATCCTCTAAAATATTGACGGAAACCACGTCTAATTGACAGTTTCAGTGTGGTACCACATTACTACGTGATCGAAACAAGAAAAACCCAGAATCTGTTCAAGAAGTATGTGAAGAATGCGAAAGTTTGAGACTGGTGAGGGCAAATCCTAGACCTAACCCCGACTTAACATGTGTTATCCTCTAAAATATTGATCGAAATCAGGATTAATCGACTGTTAGTGTGGTACGACATTACTACGTGATCCAAACCAGAAAAAACCCAGGATCTGTTCAACAAGTATGTGAAGAATGCGAAAGTATGAGTCTGATGAGGGCAAATTCCCGGCCTAACCTAGGCCTAACGTGTTATCCTCTAAAATATTAATCGAAACCAGGTTTAATGGTCTGTCTCAGTGTGGTGCCACATTACTTCGTGATCGAAACAAGAAAAAACCCAGGATCTGTTCAAGATGTGTGTGAAGAATGCGAAAGTATGAGACTGATGAGGGCAAATCTCAGACCTGTCCCAGACCTAACTTGCGTTATCCTCCAAAATATTGATCGAAACCAGGTTTAATGGACTGTTTCAGTGTGGTACCACATTACTACGTGATCCAGTCCAGAAAAAGCCCAGGATCTGTTCAACAAGTATGTGAAGAATGCGAAAGTATGAGTCTGATGAGGGAAAATCCCCGGCCTAACCTAGACCTAACATGCGTTATCCTCTAAAATATTGATCGAAACCAGGTTTAATGGACTGTTTCAGTGTGGTACCACAATAGTACGTGATCCAAACGAGAAAAAGCCGGGGATCTGTTCAACAAGTATGAGAAATACGCGACAATACGATCCTGATGAGTGCAAATCCCGGACCTGTCCCAGACCTAACTTGCGTTATCCCATAAAATATGTATCGAAACCAGGTTTAATTGACTGTTTCAGTGTGGTACCACTTTACGACGTGATCCTAAGCAGAAAAAACCATCGATCAGGTCAACATGTATGTTAAAACTGCGATAGTATGAGCCTGATGAGGACAAATCCTAGACCTAACCCAGACCTAACATGCGTCATCTTCTAAAATATTTATCAAGACCAGGTTTAATTGACTGTTTCAGTGTGGTACCACATTACTACGTGATCCAATCCAGAAAAAGCCCAGGATCTAGCCAACAAGTATGAGAATTATGCGAAAGTATGACCCTGATTAGGGCAAATCCCAGACCTAACCTAGACCTAACATGTGTTATCCTCTAAAATATCAATCGACACCAGGTTTAATGGTCCGTTTCAGTGTGGTACCAGATTACTACGTGATGGAAACAAGAAAAAACCCAGGATCTGTTCAAGAAGTATGTGAAGAATGCGAAAGTATGAGTCTGATGACGGCAAATCCCAGACGTATCTCAGACATAACTTGCGTTATCCTCTAAAATATTGATCGAATCCAGGTTTAATTGACTGTCTCAGTGTGATACCACTTTACTACGTGATCCAAAGTGGAAAAAAACCCAGGATCTGTTCAACAAGTATGTGAAGAATGCGAAAGTGTGAGTCTGTTGAGGGCAAATCCGAGGCCTAACCTAGACCTAACATGCGTTATCCTCTAAAATATTGATCGAAACCAGGTTTAATTGACTGTTTCAGTGTGGTACCACCTTACTACGTGATCCAAAGCAAAAAAAACCATCGATCAGGTCAACATGTATTTTAAAACTGCGAAAGTATGACCCTGATGAGGGCAAATCCCAGACCTAACCTAGACCTAACATGTGTAATCCTCTAAAATATTAATCGAAACCAGGTTTAATGGTCTGTTACAGTGTGGTACCACAATACTACGTGATCGAACCAAGAAAAAAACCAGGATCTGTTCAACAAGTATGTGAAAAACGCGAAAATATGACCCTGATGAGGGAAAATCCCAGACCTAACCCAGACTTAACATGTGTTATCCTCTAAAATATTGATCGAAATCAGGATTAATCGACTGTTTCAGTGTGGTACCACATTACTTCGTGATGCAAACCTGAAAAAACCCAGGATCTGTTCAACAAGTATGTGAAGAATGCGAAAGTATGAGTCTGATGAGGGAAAATCCCAGGCCTAACCTAGACCTAACATGCGTTATCCTCAAAAATATTGATCGAAAAAAGGTTTAATGGACTGCTTCAGTGTGGTACCACATTACTACGTGATCCAAACCAAAAAAACCCAGGATCTGTTCAACAAGTATGTGAAGAATGCGAAACTATGAGTCTGATGAGGGAAATTCCCAGGCGAGACCACGACCTAACATGCGTTATCCTCAAAAATATTGATCGAAACAGGATTTAATCGACTGTTTCAGTGTGGTACCACATTACTACGTGATCCAAACCAGAAAGAAACCCAGGATCTGTTCAACAAGTATGTGAAAAACGCGAAAGTATGAGCCTGATGAGGGCAAATCCCAGACCTATCCCAGACATAACTTGCGTTATCCTCTAAAATATTGATCGAAACCAGGTTTAATTGACTGTTTCAGTGTGGTACCACTTTACTACGTGATCCAAAGCAAAAAAAACCATCAATCAGGTCAACAAGTATTTTAAAACTGCGAAAGTATGACCCTGATGAGGGCAAATCCCAGACCTGTCCCAGACCTAACTTGCGTTATCCTATAAAATATTGATCGAGACCAGGTTTAATTGACTGTTTCTGTGTGGTACCACTTTACTACGTGATCCAATGCAGAGAAAACCATCGATCAGGTCACCATGTATTTGAAAACTGCGAAAGTATGACCCTGATGAGGGCAAATCCCAGACCTATCCCAGACGTAACATGCGTTATCCTCTAAAATATTGATCGAAACCAGGTTTAATTGACTGTCTCAGTGTGGTACCACATTACTACGTGATCCAAACCAGAAAAAACCCAGGATCTGTTCAACAAAAATGTGAAGAATGCGAAAGTATGAGTCTGATGACGGCAAATCCCAGACGTATCTCAGACATAACTTGCGTTATCCTCTAAAATATTGATCGAATCCAGGTTTAATTGACTGTCTCAGTGTGATACCACTTTACTACGTGATCCAAAGTGGAAAAAAACCCAGGATCTGTTCAACAAGTATGTGAAGAATGCGAAAGTGTGAGTCTGTTGAGGGCAAAACCTAGAACTAACCTAGACCTTACATGTGTTCTCCTCTAAAATATTGACGGAAACCACGTCTAATTGACAGTTTCAGTGTGGTACCACATTACTACGTGTTCCAATCCAGAAAAAACCCAGGATCTGTTCAAGATGTGTGTGAAGAATGCGAAAGTATGAGACTGATGAGGACAAATCCTAGACCTAACCCAGACCTAACATGCGTCATCTTCTAAAATATTTATCAAGACCAGATTTAATTGACTGTTTCAGTGTGGTACCACATTACTACGTGATCCAAAGCAGAAAAAACCCTCGCTCAGGTCAACATGTATGTTAAAACTGCGAAAGTATGACCCTGATGAGGGCAAATCCCTGGCCTAACCCAGACCTAACATGCGTTATCCTCTAAAATATTGATCGAAACCAGGTTTAATGGACTGTTTCAGTATGGTACAACATTAGTTCGTGATCCAAACCCGAAAAAGCCAGGGATCTGTTCATCAAGTATGTGAAAAACGCGAACATATGACCCTGATGAGGGCAAATCCCAGACCTGTCCCACACCTAACTTGCGTTATCCTATAAAATATTGATCGAGACCAGGTTTAATTGACTGTTTCTGTGTGGTACCACTTTACTACGTGATCCAATGCAGAAAAAACCATCGATCAGGTCAACATGTATTTTAAAACTGCGAAAGTATGACCCTGATGAGGGCAAAACCTAGAACTAACCTAGACCTTACATGTGTTCTCCTCTAAAATATTGACGGAAACCACGTCTAATTGACAGTTTCAGTGTGGTACCACATTACTACGTGTTCCAATCCAGAAAAAGCCCAGGATCTGGCCAACAAGTATGAGAAATATGTGAAAGTATGAGCCTGATGAGGGCAAATCCTAGACCTAACCCAGACCTAACATGCGTTATCCTCTAAAATATTTATCAAGACCAGGTTTAATTGACTGTTTCAGTGTGGTACCACATTACTACGTGATCCAAAGCAGAAAAAACCCTCGCTCAGGTCAACATGTATGTTAAAACTGCGAAACTATGACCCTGATGAGGGCAAATCCCTGGCCTAACCTATACCTAACATGCGCTATCCTCTAAAATATTCATCGAAACCAGGTTTAATGGTCTGTCTCAGTGTGGTACCACATTACTTCGTGATCGAAACAAGAAAAAACCCAGGATCTGTTCAAGAAGTATGTGAAGAATGCGAAAGTTTGAGACTGGTGAGGGCAAATCCTAGACCTAACCCCGACTTAACATGTGTTATCCTATAAAATATTGATCGAAACCAGGTTTAATTGACTGTTTCAGGGTGGTACCACTTTACTACGTGATCCAAAGCAGAAAAAACCATCGATCAGGTCAACATGTATTTTAAAACTGCGAAAGTATGACCCTGATGAGGGCAAAT
Source organism: Colletes latitarsis (assembly GCF_051014445.1). Taxonomy (NCBI): domain Eukaryota; kingdom Metazoa; phylum Arthropoda; class Insecta; order Hymenoptera; family Colletidae; genus Colletes; species Colletes latitarsis. The sequence goes on along the minus strand of NW_027488379.1, from coordinate 2,306,697 downwards.
CCCAGACCTAACCTAGACCTAACACGTGTTATCCTCTAAAATATTCATCGAAACCAGGTTTAATGGTCTGTCTCAGTGTGGTACCACATTACTTCGTGATCGAAACAAGAAAAAACCCAGGATCTGTTCAAGAAGTATGTGAAGAATGCGAAAGTTTGAGACTGGTGGGGGCAAATCCTAGACCTAACCCCGACTTAACAAGTGTTATCCTCTAAAGTATTGACGGAAACCACGTCTAATTGACAGTTTCAGTGTGGTACCACATTACTACGTGATCCAAAGCAGAAAAAACCCTCGCTCAGGTCAACATGTATGTTAAAACTGCGAAAGTATGACCCTGATGAGGGCAAATCCCTGGCCTAACCCAGACCTAACATGCGTTATCCTCTAAAATATTGATCGAAACCAGGTTTAATGGACTGTTTCAGTATGGTACAACATTAGTTCGTGATCCAAACCCGAAAAAGCCAGGGATCTGTTCATCAAGTATGTGAAAAACGCGAAAATATGACCCTGATGAGGGCAAATCCCAGACCTGTCCCAGACCTAACTTGCGTTTTCCTATAAAATATTGATCGAGACCAGGTTTAATTGACTGTCTCAGTGTGATACCACTTTACTACGTGATCCAAAGTGGAAAAAAACCCAGGATCTGTTCAACAAGTATGTGAAGAATGCGAAAGTGTGAGTCTGTTGAGGGCAAAACCTAGAACTAACCTAGACCTTACATGTGTTCTCCTCTAAAATATTGACGGAAACCACGTCTAATTGACAGTTTCAGTGTGGTACCACATTACTACGTGTTCCAATACAGAAAAAGCCCAGGATCTAGCCAACAAGTATGAGAAATATGTGAAAGTATGAGCCTGATGAGGGCAAATCCTAGACCTAACCCAGACCTAACATGCGTTATCCTCTAAAATATTTATCAAGACCAGGTTTAATTGACTGTTTCAGTGTGGTACCACATTACTACGTGATCCAAAGCAGAAAAAACCCTCGCTCAGGTCAACATGTATGTTAAAACTGCGAAACTAAGACCCTGATGAGGGCAAATCCCTGGCCTAACCTAGACCTAACATGCGCTATCCTCTAAAATATTCATCGAAACCAGGTTTAATGGTCTGTCTCAGTGTGGTACCACATTACTTCGTGATCGAAACAAGAAAAAACCCAGGATCTGTTCAAGAAGTATGTGAAGAATGCGAAAGTTTGAGACTGGTGAGGGCAAATCCTAGACCTAACCCCGACTTAACATGTGTTATCCTATAAAATATTGATCGAAACCAGGTTTAATTGACTGTTTCAGGGTGGTACCACTTTACTACGTGATCCAAAGCAGAAAAAACCATCGATCAGGTCAACATGTATTTTAAAACTGCGAAAGTATGACCCTGATGAGGGCAAATCCCAGACCTAACCTAGACCTAACACGTGTTATCCTCTAAAATATTCATCGAAACCAGGTTTAATGGTCTGTCTCAGTGTGGTACCACATTACTTCGTGATCGAAACAAGAAAAAACCCAGGATCTGTTCAAGAAGTATGTGAAGAATGCGAAAGTTTGAGACTGGTGAGGGCAAATCCTAGACCTAACCCCGACTTAACATGTGTTATCCTCTAAAGTATTGACGGAAACCACGTCTAATTGACAGTTTCAGTGTGGTACCACATTACTACGTGATCGAAACAAGAAAAACCCAGAATCTGTTCAAGAAGTATGTGAAGAATGCGAAAGTTTCAGACTGGTGAGGGCAAATCCTAGACCTAACCCCGACTTAACATGTGTTATCCTCTAAAGTATTGACGGAAACCACGTCTAATTGACAGTTTCAGTGTGGTACCACATTACTACGTGATCGAAACAAGAAAAACCCAGAATCTGTTCAAGAAGTATGTGATGAATGCGAAAGTATGAGACTGATGAGGGCAAATCCTAGACCTAACCTAGACCTAACATGTGTTATCCTCTAAAATATTGACGGAAACCACGTCTAATTGACAGTTTCAGTGTGTTACCACATTACTACGTGTTCCAATCCAGAAAAAGCCCAGGATCTAGCCAACTAGTATGAGAATTATGCGAAAGTATGACCCTGATGAGGGCAAATCCCAGACCTAACCTAGACCTAACATGTGTTATCCTCTAAAATATCAATCGACACCAGGTTTAATGGTCCGTTTCAGTGTGGTACCAGATTACTACGTGATCGAAACAAGAAAAAACCCAGGATCTGTTCAAGAAGTATGTGAAGAATGCGAAAGTTTGAGACTGGTGAGGGCAAATCCTAGACCTAACCCCGACTTAACATGTGTTATCCTCTAAAATATTGATCGAAATCAGGATTAATCGACTGTTAGTGTGGTACGACATTACTACGTGATCCAAACCAGAAAAAACCCAGGATCTGTCCAACAAGTATGAGAAATACGCGACAATACGATCCTGATGAGTGCAAATCCCAGACCTGTCCCAGACCTAACTTGCGTTATCCCATAAAATATTGATCGAAACCAGGCTTAATTGACTGTTTCAGGGTGGTACCACTTTACTACGTGATCCAAAGCAGAAAAAACCATCGATCAGGTCAACATGTATTTTAAAACTGCGAAAGTATGACCCTGATGAGGGCAAATCCCAGACCTAACCTAGACCTAACACGTGTTATCCTCTAAAATATTCATCGAAACCAGGTTTAATGGTCTGTCTCAGTGTGGTACCACATTACTTCGTGATCGAAACAAGAAAAAACCCAGGATCTGTTCAAGAAGTATGTGAAGAATGCGAAAGTTTGAGACTGGTGAGGGCAAATCCTAGACCTAACCCCGACTTAACATGTGTTATCCTCTAAAGTATTGACGGAAACCACGTCTAATTGACAGTTTCAGTGTGGTACCACATTACTACGTGATCCCAAGCAGAAAAAACCCTCGCTCAGGTCAACATGTATGTTAAAACTGCGAAAGTATGACCCTGATGAGGGCAAATCCCTGGCCTAACCCAGACCTAACATGCGTTATCCTCTAAAATATTGATCGAAACCAGGTTTAATGGACTGTTTCAGTATGGTACAACATTAGTTCGTGATCCAAACCCGAAAAAGCCAGGGATCTGTTCATCAAGTATGTGAAAAACGCGAAAATATGACCCTGATGAGGGCAAATCCCAGACCTGTCCCAGACCTAACTTGCGTTTTCCTATAAAATATTGATCGAGACCAGGTTTAATTGACTGTCTCAGTGTGATACCACTTTACTACGTGATCCAAAGTGGAAAAAGACCCAGGATCTGTTCAACAAGTATGTGAAGAATGCGAAAGTGTGAGTCTGTTGAGGGCAAAACCTAGAACTAACCTAGACCTTACATGTGTTCTCCTCTAAAATATTGACGGAAACCACGTCTAATTGACAGTTTCAGTGTGGTACCACATTACTACGTGTTCCAATACAGAAAAAGCCCAGGATCTAGCCAACAAGTATGAGAAATATGTGAAAGTATGAGCCTGATGAGGGCAAATCCTAGACCTAACCCAGACCTAACATGCGTTATCCTCTAAAATATTTATCAAGACCAGGTTTAATTGACTGTTTCAGTGTGGTACCACATTACTACGTGATCCAAAGCAGAAAAAACCCTCGCTCAGGTCAACATGTATGTTAAAACTGCGAAACTATGACCCTGATGAGGGCAAATCCCTGGCCTAACCTAGACCTAACATGCGCTATCCTCTAAAATATTCATCGAAACCAGGTTTAATGGTCTGTCTCAGTGTGGTACCACATTACTTCGTGATCGAAACAAGAAAAAACCCAGGATCTGTTCAAGAAGTATGTGAAGAATGCGAAAGTTTGAGACTGGTGAGGGCAAATCCTAGACCTAACCCCGACTTAACATGTGTTATCCTATAAAATATTGATCGAAACCAGGTTTAATTGACTGTTTCAGGGTGGTACCACTTTACTACGTGATCCAAAGCAGAAAAAACCATCGATCAGGTCAACATGTATTTTAAAACTGCGAAAGTATGACCCTGATGAGGGCAAATCCCAGACCTAACCTAGACCTAACACGTGTTATCCTCTAAAATATTCATCGAAACCAGGTTTAATGGTCTGTCTCAGTGTGGTACCACATTACTTCGTGATCGAAACAAGAAAAAACCCAGGATCTGTTCAAGAAGTATGTGAAGAATGCGAAAGTTTGAGACTGGTGAGGGCAAATCCTAGACCTAACCCCGACTTAACATGTGTTATCCTCTAAAGTATTGACGGAAACCACGTCTAATTGACAGTTTCAGTGTGGTACCACATTACTACGTGATCGAAACAAGAAAAACCCAGAATCTGTTCAAGAAGTATGTGAAGAATGCGAAAGTTTGAGACTGGTGAGGGCAAATCCTAGACCTAACCCCGACTTAACATGTGTTATCCTCTAAAATATTGATCGAAATCAGGATTAATCGACTGTTAGTGTGGTACGACATTACTACGTGATCCAAACCAGAAAAAACCCAGGATCTGTTCAACAAGTATGTTGAAGAATGCGAAAGTATGAGTCTGATGAGGGCAAATTCCCGGCCTAACCTAGGCCTAACGTGTTATCCTCTAAAATATTAATCGAAACCAGGTTTAATGGTCTGTCTCAGTGTGGTGCCACATTACTTCGTGATCGAAACAAGAAAAAACCCAGGATCTGTTCAAGATGTGTGTGAAGAATGCGAAAGTATGAGACTGATGAGAGCAAATCCCAGACCTAACCTAGGCCTAACATGCGTTATCCTCTGAAATATTGATGGAAACAATGTTTCATGGACTGTATCAGTGTGGTACCACATTACTACGTGATCCAATCCAGAAGAAGCCCAGGATCTAGCCAGCAAGTATGAGAAATATGCGAAAGTGTGAGCCTGATGGTGGCAAATCCTAGACCTAGCCCAGACCTAACATGCGTTATACTCTGAAATATTTATCAAGACCATGTTTAATTGACTGTTTCAGTGTGGTACCACATTACTACGTGATCCAGTCCAGAAAAAGCCCAGGATCTGTTCAACAAGTATGTGAAGAATGCGAAAGTATGAGTCTGATGAGGGAAAATCCCCGGCCTAACCTAGACCTAACATGCGTTATCCTCTAAAATATTGATCGAAACCAGGTTTAATGGACTGTTTCAGTGTGGTACCACAATAGTACGTGATCCAAACGAGAAAAAGCCGGGGATCTGTTCAACAAGTATGAGAAATACGCGACAATACGATCCTGATGAGTGCAAATCCCAGACCTGTCCCAGACCTAACTTGCGTTATCCCATAAAATATTGATCGAAACCAGGTTTAATTGACTGTTTCAGTGTGGTACCACTTTACGACGTGATCCTAAGCAGAAAAAACCATCGATCAGGTCAACATGTATGTTAAAACTGCGATAGTATGAGCCTGATGAGGACAAATCCTAGACCTAACCCAGACCTAACATGCGTCATCTTCTAAAATATTTATCAAGACCAGGTTTAATTGACTGTTTCAGTGTGGTACCACACAACTACGTGATCCAAACCAGTGGGAGCCCAGGATCTGGCCAACAAGAATGAGAAATATGCGAAAGTATGAGCCTGATGAGAGCAAATCCCAGACCTAACCTAGGCCTAACATGCGTTATCCTCTGAAATATTGATGGAAACAATGTTTCATGGACTGTATCAGTGTGGTACCACATTACTACGTGATCCAATCCAGAAGAAGCCCAGGATCTAGCCAGCAAGTATGAGAAATATGCGAAAGTGTGAGCCTGATGGTGGCAAATCCTAGACCTAGCCCAGACCTAACATGCGTTATACTCTGAAATATTTATCAAGGCCATGTTTAATTGACTGTTTCAGTGTGGTACCACATTACTACGTGATCCAATCCAGAAAAAGCCCAGGATCTAGCCAACAAGTATGAGAATTATGCGAAAGTATGACCCTGATTAGGGCAAATCCCAGACCTAACCTAGACCTAACATGTGTTATCCTCTAAAATATCAATCGACACCAGGTTTAATGGTCCGTTTCAGTGTGGTACCAGATTACTACGTGATGGAAACAAGAAAAAACCCAGGATCTGTTCAAGAAGTATGTGAAGAATGCGAAAGTATGAGTCTGATGACGGCAAATCCCAGACGTATCTCAGACATAACTTGCGTTATCCTCTAAAATATTGATCGAATCCAGGTTTAATTGACTGTCTCAGTGTGATACCACTTTACTACGTGATCCAAAGTGGAAAAAAACCCAGGATCTGTTCAACAAGTATGTGAAGAATGCGAAAGTGTGAGTCTGTTGAGGGCAAATCCGAGGCCTAACCTAGACCTAACATGCGTTATCCTCTAAAATATTGATCGAAACCAGGTTTAATTGACTGTTTCAGTGTGGTACCACCTTACTACGTGATCCAAAGCAAAAAAAACCATCGATCAGGTCAACATGTATTTTAAAACTGCGAAAGTATGACCCTGATGAGGGCAAATCCCAGACCTAACCTAGACCTAACATGTGTAATCCTCTAAAATATTAATCGAAACCAGGTTTAATGGTCTGTTACAGTGTGGTACCACAATACTACGTGATCGAACCAAGAAAAAAACCAGGATCTGTTCAACAAGTATGTGAAAAACGCGAAAATATGACCCGGATGAGGGAAAATCCCAGACCTAACCCAGACTTAACATGTGTTATCCTCTAAAATATTGATCGAAATCAGGATTAATCGACTGTTTCAGTGTGGTACCACATTACTTCGTGATGCAAACCTGAAAAAACCCAGGATCTGTTCAACAAGTATGTGAAGAATGCGAAAGTATGAGTCTGATGAGGGAAAATCCCAGGCCTAACCTAGACCTAACATGCGTTATCCTCAAAAATATTGATCGAAAAAAGGTTTAATGGACTGTTTCAGTGTGGTACCACATTACTACGTGATCCAAACCAAAAAAACCCAGGATCTGTTCAACAAGTATGTGAAGAATGCGAAACTATGAGTCTGATGAGGGAAATTCCCAGGCGAGACCACGACCTAACATGCGTTATCCTCAAAAATATTGATCGAAACAGGATTTAATCGACTGTTTCAGTGTGGTACCACATTACTACGTGATCCAAACCAGAAAGAAACCCAGGATCTGTTCAACAAGTATGTGAAAAACGCGAAAGTATGAGCCTGATGAGGGCAAATCCCAGACCTATCCCAGACATAACTTGCGTTATCCTCTAAAATATTGATCGAAACCAGGTTTAATTGACTGTTTCAGTGTGGTACCACTTTACTACGTGATCCAAAGCAAAAAAAACCATCAATCAGGTCAACAAGTATTTTAAAACTGCGAAAGTATGACCCTGATGAGGGCAAATCCCAGACCTGTCCCAGACCTAACTTGCGTTATCCTATAAAATATTGATCGAGACCAGGTTTAATTGACTGTTTCTGTGTGGTACCACTTTACTACGTGATCCAATGCAGAGAAAACCATCGATCAGGTCACCATGTATTTGAAAACTGCGAAAGTATGACCCTGATGAGGGCAAATCCCAGACCTATCCCAGACGTAACATGCGTTATCCTCTAAAATATTGATCGAAACCAGGTTTAATTGACTGTCTCAGTGTGATACCACTTTACTACGTGATCCAAAGTGGAAAAAAACCCAGTATCTGTTCAACAAGTATGTGAAGAATGCGAAAGTGTGAGTCTGTTGAGGGCAAAACCTAGAACTAACCTAGACCTTACATGTGTTCTCCTCTAAAATATTGACGGAAACCACGTCTAATTGACAGTTTCAGTGTGGTACCACATTACTACGTGTTCCAATCCAGAAAAAGCCCAGGATCTAGCCAACAAGTATGAGAAATATGTGAAAGTATGAGCCTGATGAGGGCAAATCCTAGACCTAACCCAGACCTAACATGCGTTATCCTCAAAAATATTTATCAAGACCAGGTTTAATTGACTGTTTCAGTGTGGTACCACATTACTACGTGATCCAAAGCAGAAAAAACCCTCGCTCAGGTCAACATGTATGTTAAAACTGCGAAACTATGACCCTGATGAGGGCAAATCCCTGGCCTAACCTAGACCTAACATGCGCTATCCTCTAAAATATTCATCGAAACCAGGTTTAATGGTCTGCCTCAGTGTGGTACCACATTACTTCGTGATCGAAACAAGAAAAAACCCAGGATCTGTTCAAGAAGTATGTGAAGAATGCGAAAGTTTGAGACTGGTGAGGGCAAATCCTAGACCTAACCCCGACTTAACATGTGTTATCCTATAAAATATTGATCGAAACCAGGTTTAATTGACTGTTTCAGGGTGGTACCACTTTAGTACGTGATCCAAAGCAGAAAAAACCATCGATCAGGTCAACATGTATTTTAAAACTGCGAAAGTATGACCCTGATGAGGGCAAATCCCAGACCTAACCTAGACCTAACACGTGTTATCCTCTAAAATATTCATCGAAACCAGGTTTAATGGTCTGTCTCAGTGTGGTACCACATTACTTCGTGATCGAAACAAGAAAAAACCCAGGATCTGTTCAAGAAGTATGTGAAGAATGCGAAAGTTTGAGACTGGTGAGGGCAAATCCTAGACCTAACCCCGACTTAACATGTGTTATCCTCTAAAATATTGATCGAAATCAGGATTAATCGACTGTTAGTGTGGTACCACATTACTACGTGATCGAAACAAGAAAAACCCAGAATCTGTTCAAGAAGTATGTGATGAATGCGAAAGTATGAGACTGATGAGGGCAAATCCTAGACCTAACCTAGACCTAACATGTGTTATCCTCTAAAATATTGACGGAAACCACGTCTAATTGACAGTTTCAGTGTGGTACCACATTACTACGTGTTCCAATCCAGAAAAAGCCCAGGATCTAGCCAACAAGTATGAGAATTATGCGAAAGTATGACCCTGATGAGGGCAAATCCCAGACCTAACCTAGACCTAACATGTGTTATCCTCTAAAATATCAATCGACACCAGGTTTAATGGTCCGTTTCAGTGTGGTACCAGATTACTACGTGATCGGAACAAGAAAAAACCCAGGATCTGTTCAAGAAGTATGTGAAGAATGCGAAAGTTTGAGACTGGTGAGGGCAAATCCTAGACCTAACCCCGACTTAACATGTGTTATCCTCTAAAATATTGATCGAAATCAGGATTAATCGACTGTTAGTGTGGTACGACATTACTACGTGATCCAAACCAGAAAAAACCCAGGATCTGTTCAACAAGTATGTGAAGAATGCGAAAGTATGAGTCTGATGAGGGCAAATTCCCGGCCTAACCTAGGCCTAACGTGTTATCCTCTAAAATATTAATCGAAACCAGGTTTAATGGTCTGTCTCAGTGTGGTGCCACATTACTTCGTGATCGAAACAAGAAAAAACCCAGGATCTGTTCAAGATGTGTGTGAAGAATGCGAAAGTATGAGACTGATGAGGGCAAATCTCAGACCTGTCCCAGACCTAACTTGCGTTATCCTCAAGAATATTGATCGAAACCAGGTTTAATCGACTGTTTCAGTGTGGTACCACATTACTACGTGATCCGAACCAGAAAAAAACCCAGGATCTGTTCAATAAGTATGTGAAGAATGCGAAAGTATGAGTCTGATGAGGGCAAATCCCAGGCCTAACCTAGACCTAACATGAGTTATCGTCTAAACTATTGTTCGAAACCAGGTTTAATGGACTGTTTCAGTGTGGTACCACATTACTACGTGATCCAGACCAGTGAAAGCCCAGAATCTGGCCAACAAGTTTGAATAACATGCGAAAGTATGACCCAGATGAGGGCAAATCCTAGTCCTAACCGACACCTAACATGCGTTATCCTCTAAAATATTGATGGAAACCAGGTTTCATGGACTGTATCAGTGTGGTACCACATTACTACGTGATCCAAACTAGAATAAACCCAGGATCTGTTCAACAAGTATGTGAAGAATGCGAAAGTATGAATCTGATGTGGGCAAATCCCTGGCCTAACCTAGACCTAACATGTGTTATCCTCTAAAATATTGACGGAAACCAGATTTAATTGACAGTTTCAGTGTGTTACCACATTAATACGTGATCGAGTCCAGAAAAAGCCCAGGATCTAGCCAACAAGTATGAGTAATATGCAAAAGTAGGAGCCCGATGAGGGCAAATCCTAGACCTAACCCAGAGCTAACGTGCGTTATCCTCTAAAATATTTATCAAGACCAGGTTTAATTGACTGCTTCACTGTGGTACCACATTACTACGAGATCCAAACTAGTGGAAGCCGAGGTTCTGGCCAACGAAAATGAGAAATATGCGAAAGTATGGGCCTGATGAGAGCAAATCCCAGACCTTACCTAGACCTAGCATGCGTTATCCTGTAAGATATTGATTGAAACCGGAATTAATCGACTGTTTCAGTGTGGTACCACATTACTACGTGATCCAAACCAGAAAAAACCCAGGATCTGTTCAACAAGTATGTGAAGAATGCGAAAGTATGAGTCTGATGAGGGAAAATCTCAGGCCTAACCTAGACCTAACATGCGTTATCGTCTAAAATATTGATCGAAACCAGGTTTAATTGACTGTTTCAGTGTGGTACCACATTACTACCTGATCCAAACCAGAAGAAACCCAGGATCTGTTCAATAAGTATGAGTAATATGCGAAAGTATGAGCCCGATGAGGGGCAAATCCTAGACCTAACCCAGAGCTAACGTGCGTTATCCTCTAAAATATTTATCAAGACCAGGTTTAATTGACTGCATAACTGTGGTACCACATTACTACGAGATCCAAACTAGTGGAAGCCGAGGTTCTGGCCAACGAAAATGAGAAATATGCGAAAGTATGGGCCTGATGAGAGCAAATCCCAGACCTTACCTAGACCTAGCATGCGTTATCCTGTAAGATATTGATTGAAACCGGGATTAATCGACTGTTTCAGTGTGGTACCACATTACTACGTGATCCAAACCAGAAAAAACCCAGGGTCTGTTCAACAAGTATGCGAAGAATGCGAAAGTATGAGTCTGATGAGGGCAAATCCCAGGCCCAACCTAGACCTAACATGAGTTATCGTCTAAAATATTGTTCGAAACCAGGTTTAATGGACTGTTTCAGTGTGGTACCACATTACTACGTGATCCAGACCAGTGAAAGCACAGAATCTGGCCAACAAGTTTGAATAACATGCGAAAGTATGATCCAGATGAGGGCAAATCCTAGTCCTAACCGAGACCTAACATGCGTTATCCTCTAAAATATTGATGGAAACCAGGTTTCATGGACTGTATCAGTGTGGTACCACATTACTACGTGATCCAAACTAGAATAAACCCGGGATCTGTTCAACAAGTATGTGAAGAATGCGAAAGTATGAATCTGATGTGGGCAAATCCCTGGCCTAACCTAGACCTAACATGTGTTATCCTCTAAAATATTGACGGAAACCAGATTTAATTGACAGTTTGAGTGTGTTACCACATTAATACGTGATCGAGTCCAGAAAAAGCCCAGGATCTAGCCAACAAGTATGAGTAATATGCGAAAGTATGAGCCCGATGAGGGCAAATCCTAGACCTAACCCAGAGCTAACGTGCGTTATCCTCTAAAATATTTATCAGGACCAGGTTTAATTGACTGCTTCCCTGTGGTACCACATCACTACGAGATCCAAACCAGCGGAAGCCCAGGTTCTGGCCAACGAAAATGAGAAATATGCGAATGTATGGGCCTGACGAGAGCAAATCCCAGACCTTACCTAGACCTCGCATGCGTTATACTGTAAGATATTGATTGAAACCGGGATTAATCGACTGTTTCATGGTGGTACAACATTACTACGTGATTCAAACCAGAAAAAACCCAGGAACTGTTCAACAAGTATGTGAAGAATGCGAAAGTATGAGTCTGATGAGGGCTAATCCCAGACCTAACCTAGACCTAACATGAGTTATCGTCTAAAATATTGTTCGAAACCTGGTTTACTGGACTGTTTCAGTGTGGTACCACATTACTACGTGATCCAGACCAGTGAAAGCCCAGAATCTGGCCAACAAGTTTGAATAACATGCGAAAGTATGACCGAGATGAGGGCAAATCCTAGTCCTAACCGAGACCTAACATGCGTTATCCTCTAAAATATTGATGGAAACCAGGTTTCATGGACTGTATCAGTGTGGTACCACATTACTACGTGATCCAAACTAGAATAAACCCAGGATCTGTTCAACAAGTATGTGAAGATTGCGAAAGTATGAATCTGATGTGGGCAAATCCCTGGCCTAACCTAGACCTAACATGTGTTATCCTCTAAAATATTGACGGAAACCAGATTTAATTGACAGTTTCAGTGTGTTACCACATTAATACGTGATCGAGTCCAGAAAAAGCCCAGGATCTAGCGTACAAGTATGAGTAATATGCGAAAGTATGAGCCCGATGAGGGCAAATCCTAGACCTAACCCAGAGCTAACGTGCGTTATCCTCTAAAATATTTATCAAGACCAGGTTTAATTGACTGCTTCACTGTGGTACCACATTACTACGAGATCCAAACTAGTGGAAGCCGAGGTTCTGGCCAACGAAAATGAGAAATATGCGAAAGTATGGGCCTGATGAGAGCAAATCCCAGACCTTACCTAGACCTAGCATGCGTTATCCTGTAAGATATTGATTGAAACCGGAATTAATCGACTGTTTCAGTGTGGTACCACATTACTACGTGATCCAAACCAGAAAAAACCCAGGATCTGTTCAACAAGTATGTGAAGAATGCGAAAGTATGAGTCAGATGAGGTCAAATCCCAGACCAATCCCAGACTTAACTTGCGTTATCCTCTTAAATATTGATCGAAACCAGGTTTAATCGACTGTTTCAGTGTGGTACCACATTACTACGTGATCCAAACGAGAAAAAACCCAGGATCTAGCCATCAAGTATGAGAAATATGCGGAAGAATGAACCTGATGAGAGCAAATCCCAGGCCTAACCTAGACCTTACATGCGTTATCCTCTAAAATATTGAGCGAAACCAGGTTTAATCGACTGTTTCAGTGTGGTACCACATTACTGTGTGATGCAATCCACAAAAAGCCCAGGATCTAGCCATCAAGTATGAGAAATATGCGAAAGAATGAGCCTGATGAGAGCAAATCCCAGACCTAACCTAGACCTAACATGCGTTATCCTCTAAAATATTGAGCGAAACCAGGTTTAATGGACTGTTTTAGTGTGGTACCACACTACTTCGTGATCCAAACCTGAAAAAACCCAGGATCAGTTCAACAAGTATGTGAAAAACGCTAAACTGTGAGCCTGATGAGGGCAAATCTTAGACCTTACCCAGACCTAAGATGCGTTATCCTCTAAAATATTTATCCAGACCAGGTTTCATTGAATGTTTCAGTGTGGTCCCACATTACTACGTGATCCAAACCAGAAAAAACCCAGGATCCGTTCAACAAGTATGTGAAGAATGCGAAAGTATGAGTCTGATGAGTGAAAATCCCTGACCTAACCTAGACTTAACATGCGTTATCCTCTAAAATATTGATCGAAACCTGGTTTAATCGACTGTTTCAGTGTGGTACCACATTACTATGTGATCCAAACCAGAAAATAACCCGGGATCTGTTCAAGGAGTATGTGAAGTGTGCGAAAGTATGAGTCTGATGAGGTCAAATCCCAGACCTATCCCAGACCTAACTTGCGTTATCCTCTAAATTATTGATCGAAACCAGGTTTAATCGACTGTTTCAGTGTGGTACCACACTACTTCGTGATCCAAACCAGAAAAAACCCAGGATCAGTTCAACAAGTATGTGAAAAACGCTAAACTGTGAGCCTGATGAGGGCAAATCTTAGACCTTACCCAGACCTAAGATGCGTTATCCTCTAAAATATTTATCCAGACCAGGTTTCATTGAATGTTTCAGTGTGGTCCCACATTACTACGTGATCCAAACCAGAAAAAACCCAGGATCCGTTCAACAAGTATGTGAAGAATGCGAAAGTATGAGTCTGATGAGTGAAAATCCCTGACCTAACCTAGACTTAACATGCGTTATCCTCTAAAATATTGATCGAAACCTGGTTTAATCGACTGTTTCAGTGTGGTACCACATTACTATGTGATCCAAACCAGAAAATAACCCAAGATCTGTTCAAGGAGTATGTGAAGTGTGCGAAAGTATGAGTCTGATGAGGTCAAATCCTAGACCTATCCCAGACCTAACTTGCGTTATCCTCTAAAATATTGATCGAAACCAGGTTTAATCGACTGTTTCAGTGTGGTACCACATTACTATGTGATCCAAACCAGAAAATAACCCAGGATCTGTTCAAGGAGTATGTGAAGTGTGCGAAAGTATGAGTCTGATGTGGTCAAATCCCAGACCTATCCCAGACCTAACTTGCGTTATCCTCTAAAATATTGATCGAAACCAGGTTTAATCGACAGTTTCAGTGTGGTACCACATTACTACGTGATCGAAACCAGAAAAAACCCAGGATCCGTTCAACATGTATGTGAAGAATGCGAAAGTATGAGTCTGATGAGTGAAAATCCCAGGCCTAACCTAGACCTAACATGCGTTATCCTCTAAAATATTGATCGAAACCTGGTTTAATCGACTGTTTCAGTGTGGTACCACATTACTATGTGATCGAAACCAGAAAATAACCCAGGATCTGTTCAAGGAGTATGTGAAGTGTTGCGAAAGTATGAGTCTGATGAGGTCAAATCCGAGACCTATCCCACACCTAACTTGCGTTATCCTCTAAAATATTGATCGAAACCAGGTTTAATCGACAGTTTCAGTGTGGTACCACATTACTACGTGATCCCAACCAGAAAAAACCCAGGATCTAGCCATCAAGTATGAGAAATGTGCGAAAGAATGAGCCTGATGAGAGCAAATCCCAGACCTAACCTAGACCTTACATGCGTTATCCTCTAAAATATTGAGCGAAACCAGGTTTAATGGACTGTTTCAGTGTGGTACCACATTACTACGTGATCCAAACGAGAAAAAACCCAGGATCTAGCCATCAAGTATGGGAAATATGCGGAAGAATGAACCTGATGAGAGCAAATCCCAGGCCTAACCTAGACCTAACATGCGTTATCCTCTAAAATATTGATCGAAACCTGGTTTAATCGACTGTTTCAGTGTGGTACCACATTACTATGTGATCGAAACCAGAAAATAACCCAGGATCTGTTCAAGGAGTATGTGAAGTGTTGCGAAAGTATGAGTCTGATGAGGTCAAATCCGAGACCTATCCCAGACCTAACTTGCGTTATCCTCTAAAATATTGATCGAAACCAGGTTTAATCGACTGTTTCAGTGTGGTACCACGTTACTATGTGATCCCAAGCAGAAAATAACCCAGGATCTGTTCAACGAGTATGTGAAGTGTGCGAAAGTGTGAGTCAGATGAGGTCAAATCCCAGACCAATCCCAGACTTAACTTGCGTTATCCTCTTAAATATTGATCGAAACCAGGTTTAATCGACTGTTTCAGTGTGGTACCACATTACTACGTGATCCAAACGAGAAAAAACCCAGGATCTAGCCATCAAGTATGAGAAATATGCGGAAGAATGAACCTGATGAGAGCAAATCCCAGGCCTAACCTAGACCTTACATGCGTTATCCTCTAAAATATTGAGCGAAACCAGGTTTAATCGACTGTTTCAGTGTGGTACCACATTACTGTGTGATGCAATCCACAAAAAGCCCAGGATCTAGCCATCAAGTATGAGAAATATGCGAAAGAATGAGCCTGATGAGAGCAAATCCCAGACCTAACCTAGACCTAACATGCGTTATCCTCTAAAATATTGAGCGAAACCAGGTTTAATGGACTGTTTTAGTGTGGTACCACACTACTTCGTGATCCAAACCAGAAAAAACCCAGGATCAGTTCTACAAGTATGTGAAAAACGCTAAACTGTGAGCCTGATGAGGGCAAATCTTAGACCTTACCCAGACCTAAGATGCGTTATCCTCTAAAATATTTATCCAGACCAGGTTTCATTGAATGTTTCAGTGTGGTCCCACATTACTACGTGATCCAAACCAGAAAAAACCCAGGATCCGTTCAACAAGTATGTGAAGAATGCGAAAGTATGAGTCTGATGAGTGAAAATCCCTGACCTAACCTAGACTTAACATGCGTTATCCTCTAAAATATTGATCGAAACCTGGTTTAATCGACTGTTTCAGTGTGGTACCACATTACTATGTGATCCAAACCAGAAAATAACCCGGGATCTGTTCAAGGAGTATGTGAAGTGTGCGAAAGTATGAGTCTGATGAGGTCAAATCCCAGACCTATCCCAGACCTAACTTGCGTTATCCTCTAAATTATTGATCGAAACCAGGTTTAATCGACTGTTTCAGTGTGGTACCACACTACTTCGTGATCCAAACCAGAAAAAACCCAGGATCAGTTCAACAAGTATGTGAAAAACGCTAAACTGTGAGCCTGATGAGGGCAAATCTTAGACCTTACCCAGACCTAAGATGCGTTATCCTCTAAAATATTTATCCAGACCAGGTTTCATTGAATGTTTCAGTGTGGTCCCACATTACTACGTGATCCAAACCAGAAAAAACCCAGGATCCGTTCAACAAGTATGTGAAGAATGCGAAAGTATGAGTCTGATGAGTGAAAATCCCTGACCTAACCTAGACTTAACATGCGTTATCCTCTAAAATATTGATCGAAACCTGGTTTAATCGACTGTTTCAGTGTGGTACCACATTACTATGTGATCCAAACCAGAAAATAACCCAAGATCTGTTCAAGGAGTATGTGAAGTGTGCGAAAGTATGAGTCTGATGAGGTCAAATCCTAGACCTATCCCAGACCTAACTTGCGTTATCCTCTAAAATATTGATCGAAACCAGGTTTAATCGACTGTTTCAGTGTGGTACCACATTACTATGTGATCCAAACCAGAAAATAACCCAGGATCTGTTCAAGGAGTATGTGAAGTGTGCGAAAGTATGAGTCTGATGTGGTCAAATCCCAGACCTATCCCAGACCTAACTTGCGTTATCCTCTAAATTATTGATCGAAACCAGGTTTAATCGACTGTTTCAGTGCGGTACCACATTACTACGTGATCCAAACCAGAAAAAACCCAGGATCAGTTCAACAAGTATGTGAAGAATGCGAAAGTATGAGCCTGATGAGTGAGAATCCCAGACCTATCCCAGACCTAACATTCGCTATCCTCTAAAATATTGATCGAAACCAGGTTTAATCGACTGTTTCAGTGTGGTACCACATTACTACGTGATCCAAACCAGAAAAAACCCAGGATCAGTTCAACAAGTATGTGAAGAATGCGAAAGTATGAGTCTGATGAGTGTAATTCCCAGGGCTGACCTAGACCTAACATGCGTTATCCTCTAAAATATTGATCGAAACCTGGTTTAATCGACTGTTTCAGTGTGGTACCACATTACTATGTGATCCAAACCAGAAAATAACCCAGGATCTGTTCAAGGAGTATGTGAAGTGTGCGAAAGTATGAGTCTGATGAGGTCAAATCCTAGACCTATCCCAGACCTGACTTGCGTTATCCTCTAAAATATTGATCGAAACCAGGTTTAATCGACTGTTTCAGTGTGGTACCACATTACTATGTGATCGAAACCAGAAAATAACCCGGGATCTGTTCAAGGAGTATGAGAAGTGTGCGAAAGTATGAGTCTGATGAGGTCAAATCCTAGACCTATCCCAGACCTAACTTGCGTTATCCTCTAAAATATTGATCGAAACCAGGTTTAATCGACTGTTTCAGTGTGGTACCACATTACTATGTGATCCAAACCAGAAAATAACTCAGGATCTGTTCAAGGAGTATGTGAAGTGTGCGAAAGTATGAGTCTGATGAGGTCAAATCCCCGACCTATCCCAGACCTAACTTGCGTTATCCTCTAAATTATTGATCGAAACCAGGTTTAATCGACTATTTCAGTGCGGTACCACATTACTACGTGATCCAAACCAGAAAAAACCCAGGATCCGTTCAACAAGTATGTGAAGAATGCGAAAGTATGAGTCTGATGAGTGAGAATCCCAGACCTATCCCAGACCTAACATTCGTTATCCTTTAAAATATTGATCGAAACCAGGTTTAATCGACTGTTTCAGTGTGGTACCACATTACTACGTGATCCAAACCAGAAAAAACCCAGGATCAGTTCAACAAGTATGTGAAGAATGCGAAAGTATGAGTCGGATGAGTGTAATTCCCAGGGCTGACCTAGACCTAACATGCGTTATCCTCTAAAATATTGATCGAAACCAGGTTTAATCGACTGTTTCAGTGTGGTATCACACTACTACGTGACCCAAACCAGAAAAAACCCAGGATCTGTACAACAGGAATGTGAAAAACGCGAAAGTATGAGCCTGATGAGGGCAAATCCCAGACCAATCCCAGACCTAACTTGCGTTATCCTCTAAAATACTGATCGAAACCAGGTTTGAATGACCGTTTCAGTGTGGTACCACATTACTACGTGATCCAAACCAGAAAAAACCCAGGATCCGTTCAACAAGAATGTGAAAAATGCGAAAGTATGAGTCCGATCAGTGAAAATCTCAGGCCTTACCTAGACCTAACTTGCGTTGTCCTCTAAAATATTGATGGAAACCAGGTTTCATTGACTGTTTCAGTGTGGTACCACATTACTACGTGATCCAAACGAGCAAAAACCCAGGATCTAGCCATCCAGTATGAGAAATATGCGAAAGAATGAACCTGATGAGAGCAAATCCCAGACCTAAGCTAGACCTTACATGCGTTATCCTCTAAAATATTGATCGAAACCAGGTTTAATCGACTGTTTCAGTGTGGTACCACATTACTACGTGATCCAAACCAGAAAAAACCCAGGATCAGTTCAACAAGTATGTGAAGAATGCGAAAGTATGAGTCTGATGAGTGTAATTCCCAGGGCTGACCTAGACCTAACATGCGTTATCCTCTAAAATATTGATCGAAACCTGGTTTAATCGACTGTTTCAGTGTGGTACCACATTACTATGTGATCCAAACCAGAAAATAACCCAGGATCTGTTCAAGGAGTATGTGAAGTGTGCGAAAGTATGAGTCTGATGAGGTCAAATCCTAGACCTATCCCAGACCTAACTTGCGTTATCCTCTAAAATATTGATCGAAACCAGGTTTAATCGACTGTTTCAGTGTGGTACCACATTACTATGTGATCGAAACCAGAAAATAACCCGGGATCTGTTCAAGGAGTATGTGAAGTGTGCGAAAGTATGAGTCTGATGAGGTCAAATCCTAGACCTATCCCAGACCTAACTTGCGTTATCCTCTAAAATATTGATCGAAACCAGGTTTAATCGACTGTTTCAGTGTGGTACCACATTACTATGTGATCCAAACCAGAAAATAACTCAGGATCTGTTCAAGGAGTATGTGAAGTGTGCGAAAGTATGAGTCTGATGAGGTCAAATCCCCGACCTATCCCAGACCTAACTTGCGTTATCCTCTAAATTATTGATCGAAACCAGGTTTAATCGACTATTTCAGTGCGGTACCACATTACTACGTGATCCAAACCAGAAAAAACCCAGGATCCGTTCAACAAGTATGTGAAGAATGCGAAAGTATGAGTCTGATGAGTGAAAATCCCTGACCTAACCTAGACTTAACATGCGTTATCCTCTAAAATATTGATCGAAACCTGGTTTAATCGACTGTTTCAGTGTGGTACCACATTACTATGTGATCCAAACCAGAAAATAACCCAAGATCTGTTCAAGGAGTATGTGAAGTGTGCGAAAGTATGAGTCTGATGAGGTCAAATCCTAGACCTATCCCAGACCTAACTTGCGTTATCCTCTAAAATATTGATCGAAACCAGGTTTAATCGACTGTTTCAGTGTGGTACCACATTACTATGTGATCCAAACCAGAAAATAACCCAGGATCTGTTCAAGGAGTATGTGAAGTGTGCGAAAGTATGAGTCTGATGTGGTCAAATCCCAGACCTATCCCAGACCTAACTTGCGTTATCCTCTAAATTATTGATCGAAACCAGGTTTAATCGACTGTTTCAGTGCGGTACCACATTACTACGTGATCCAAACCAGAAAAAACCCAGGATCAGTTCAACAAGTATGTGAAGAATGCGAAAGTATGAGCCTGATGAGTGAGAATCCCAGACCTATCCCAGACCTAACATTCGTTATCCTCTAAAATATTGATCGAAACCAGGTTTAATCGACTGTTTCAGTGTGGTACCACATTACTACGTGATCCAAACCAGAAAAAACCCAGGATCAGTTCAACAAGTATGTGAAGAATGCGAAAGTATGAGTCTGATGAGTGTAATTCCCAGGGCTGACCTAGACCTAACATGCGTTATCCTCTAAAATATTGATCGAAACCTGGTTTAATCGACTGTTTCAGTGTGGTACCACATTACTATGTGATCCAAACCAGAAAATAACCCAGGATCTGTTCAAGGAGTATGTGAAGTGTGCGAAAGTATGAGTCTGATGAGGTCAAATCCTAGACCTAACCCAGACCTAACTTGCGTTATCCTCTAAAATATTGATCGAAACCAGGTTTAATCGACTATTTCAGTGCGGTACCACATTACTACGTGATCCAAACCAGAAAAAACCCAGGATCCGTTCAACAAGTATGTGAAGAATGCGAAAGTATGAGTCTGATAAGTGAAAATCCCAGACCTAACCTAGACTTAACATGCGTTATCCTCTAAAATATTGATCGAAACCTGGTTTAATCGACTGTTTCAGTATGGTACCACTTTACTACGTGATCCAATCCAGAAATAGCACAGGATCTGTTCAAGGAGTATGTGAAGTGTGCGAAAGTATGAGTCTGATAAGGTCAAATCGTAGACCTATCCCAGACCTAACTTGCGTTATCCTCTAAAATATTGATCGAAACCAGGTTTAATCGACTGTTTCAGTGTGGTACCACATTACTATGTGATCCAAACCAGAAAAAACCCAGGATCAGTTTAACAAGTATGAGAAGAATGCGAAAGTCTGAGTCTGATGAGTGAGAATCCCAGACCTATCCCAGACCTAACATTCGTAATCCTCTAAAATATTGATCGAAACCAGGTTTGAATGACCGTTTCAGTGTGGTACCACATTCCTACGTGATCCAAACCAGAAAAAACCCAGGATCCGTTCAACAAGAATGTGTAAAATGCGAAAGTATGAGTCCGATCAGTGAAAATCTCAGGCCTTACCTAGACCTAACTTGCGTTGTCCTCTAAAATATTGATGGAAACCAGGTTTCATTGACTGTTTCAGTGTGGTACCACATTACTACGTGATCCAAACCAGAAAAAACCCAGGACCTAGCCATCAAGTATGAGAAATATGCGAAAGAATGAACCCGATGAGAGCAAATCCCAGACCTAACCTAGACCTTACATGCGTTATCCTCTAAAATATTGAGCGAAACCAGGTTTAATCGACTGTATCAGTGTGGTACCACATTACTATGTGATGCAATCCAGAAAAAGCCCAGGATCTAGCCATCTAGTATGAGAAATATGCGAAAGAATGAGCCTGATGAGAGCAAATCCCAGACCTATCCCAGACCTAACATTCGTTATCCTTTAAAGTATTGATCGAAACCAGGTTTAATCGACTGTTTCAGTGTGGCACCACATTACTACGTGATCCAAACCAGAAAAAACCCAGGATCAGTTCAACAAGTATGTGAAGAATGCGAAAGTACGAGTCTGATGAGTGTAATTCCCAGGGCTGACCTAGACCTAACATGCGTTATCCTCTAAAATATTGATCGAAACCAGGTTTAGTCGACTGTTTCAGTGTGGTATCACACTACTACGTGACCCAAACCAGAAAAAACCCAGGATCTGTACAACAAGTATGTGAAAAACGCGAAAGTATGAGCCTGATGAGGGCAAATCCCAGACCTATCCCAGACCTAACTTGCGTTATCCTCTAAAATATTGATCGAAACCAGGTTTGATTGACCGTTTCAGTGTGGTACCACATTACTACGTGATCCAAACCAGAAAAAACCCAGGATCCGTTCAACAAGTATGTGAAGAATGCGAAAGTATGAGTCTGATGAGTGAAAATCTCAGGCCTTACCTAGACCTAACTTGCGTTGTCCTCTAAAATATTGATGGAAACCAGGTTTCATTGACTGTTTCAGTGTGGTACCACATTACTACGTGATCCAAACCAGAAAAAACCCAGGATCCGTTCAACAAGTATGTGAAGAATGCGAAAGTATGAGTCTGATGAGGTCAAATCCCAGACCTATCCCAGACCTAACTTGCGTTATCCTCAAAAATATTGATTGAAACCAGGTTTAATCGACTGTTTCAGTGTGGTACCACATTACTACGTGATCCTTACCAGAAAAAACCCAGGATCCGTTCAACAAGTATGTGAAGAATGCGAAAGTATGAGTCTGATAAGTGAAAATCCCAGACCTAACCTAGACTTAACATGCGTTATCCTCTAAAATATTGATCGAAACCTGGTTTAATCGACTGTTTCAGTATGGTACCACTTTACTACGTGATCCAATCCAGAAATAGCACAGGATCTGTTCAAGGAGTATGTGAAGTGTGCGAAAGTATGAGTCTGATAAGGTCAAATCGTAGACCTATCCCAGACCTAACTTGCGTTATCCTCTAAAATATTGATCGAAACCAGGTTTAATCGACTGTTTCAGTGTGGTACCACATTACTATGTGATCCAAACCAGAAAAAACCCAGGATCAGTTTAACAAGTATGAGAAGAATGCGAAAGTCTGAGTCTGATGAGTGAGAATCCCAGACCTATCCCAGTCCTAACATTCGTAATCCTCTAAAATATTGATCGAAACCAGGTTTAATCGACTGTTTCATTGTGTTACCACATTACTACGTGATCCAAACCAGAAAAAACCCAGGATCTGTTCAACAAGTATGTGAAGAATGCGAAAGTATGAGTCTGATGAGTGTAATTCCCAGGGCTGACCTAGACCTAACATGCGTTATCCTCTAAAATATTGATCGAAACCAGGTTTAATCGACTGTTTCAGTGTGGTATCACACTACTACGTGACCCAAACCAGAAAAAACCCAGGATCTGTACAACAGGAATGTGAAAAACGCGAAAGTATGAGCCTGATGAGGGCAAATCCCAGACCAATCCCAGACCTAACTTACGTTATCCTCTAAAATACTGATCGAAACCAGGTTTGAATGACCGTTTCAGTGTGGTACCACATTCCTACGTGATCCAAACCAGAAAAAACCCAGGATCCGTTCAACAAGAATGTGTAAAATGCGAAAGTATGAGTCCGATCAGTGAAAATCTCAGGCCTTACCTAGACCTAACTTGCGTTGTCCTCTAAAATATTGATGGAAACCAGGTTTCATTGACTGTTTCAGTGTGGTACCACATTACTACGTGATCCAAACCAGAAAAAACCCAGGACCTAGCCATCAAGTATGAGAAATATGCGAAAGAATGAACCCGATGAGAGCAAATCCCAGACCTAACCTAGACCTTACATGCGTTATCCTCTAAAATATTGAGCGAAACCAGGTTTAATCGACTGTATCAGTGTGGTACCACATTACTATGTGATGCAATCCAGAAAAAGCCCAGGATCTAGCCATCTAGTATGAGAAATATGCGAAAGAATGAGCCTGATGAGAGCAAATCCCAGACCTATCCCAGACCTAACATTCGTTATCCTTTAAAGTATTGATCGAAACCAGGTTTAATCGACTGTTTCAGTGTGGCACCACATTACTACGTGATCCAAACCAGAAAAAACCCAGGATCAGTTCAACAAGTATGTGAAGAATGCGAAAGTACGAGTCTGATGAGTGTAATTCCCAGGGCTGACCTAGACCTAACATGCGTTATCCTCTAAAATATTGATCGAAACCAGGTTTAGTCGACTGTTTCAGTGTGGTATCACACTACTACGTGACCCAAACCAGAAAAAACCCAGGATCTGTACAACAAGTATGTGAAAAACGCGAAAGTATGAGCCTGATGAGGGCAAATCCCAGACCTATCCCAGACCTAACTTGCGTTATCCTCTAAAATATTGATCGAAACCAGGTTTGATTGACCGTTTCAGTGTGGTACCACATTACTACGTGATCCAAACCAGAAAAAACCCAGGATCCGTTCAACAAGTATGTGAAGAATGCGAAAGTATGAGTCTGATGAGTGAAAATCTCAGGCCTTACCTAGACCTAACTTGCGTTGTCCTCTAAAATATTGATGGAAACCAGGTTTCATTGACTGTTTCAGTGTGGTACCACATTACTACGTGATCCAAACCAGAAAAAACCCAGGATCCGTTCAACAAGTATGTGAAGAATGCGAAAGTATGAGTCTGATGAGGTCAAATCCCAGACCTATCCCAGACCTAACTTGCGTTATCCTCAAAAATATTGATTGAAACCAGGTTTAATCGACTGTTTCAGTGTGGTACCACATTACTACGTGATCCTTACCAGAAAAAACCCAGGATCCGTTCAACAAGTATGTGAAGAATGCGAAAGTATGAGTCTGATAAGTGAAAATCCCAGACCTAACCTAGACTTAACATGCGTTATCCTCTAAAATATTGATCGAAACCTGGTTTAATCGACTGTTTCAGTATGGTACCACTTTACTACGTGATCCAATCCAGAAATAGCACAGGATCTGTTCAAGGAGTATGTGAAGTGTGCGAAAGTATGAGTCTGATAAGGTCAAATCGTAGACCTATCCCAGACCTAACTTGCGTTATCCTCTAAAATATTGATCGAAACCAGGTTTAATCGACTGTTTCAGTGTGGTACCACATTACTATGTGATCCAAACCAGAAAAAACCCAGGATCAGTTTAACAAGTATGAGAAGAATGCGAAAGTCTGAGTCTGATGAGTGAGAATCCCAGACCTATCCCAGACCTAACATTCGTAATCCTCTAAAATATTGATCGAAACCAGGTTTAATCGACTGTTTCATTGTGTTACCACATTACTACGTGATCCAAACCAGAAAAAACCCAGGATCTGTTCAACAAGTATGTGAAGAATGCGAAAGTATGAGTCTGATGAGTGTAATTCCCAGGGCTGACCTAGACCTAACATGCGTTATCCTCTAAAATATTGATCGAAACCAGGTTTAATCGACTGTTTCAGTGTGGTATCACACTACTACGTGACCCAAACCAGAAAAACCCCAGGATCTGTACAACAGGAATGTGAAAAACGCGAAAGTATGAGCCTGATGAGGGCAAATCCCAGACCAATCCCAGACCTAACTTACGTTATCCTCTAAAATACTGATCGAAACCAGGTTTGAATGACCGTTTCAGTGTGGTACCACATTCCTACGTGATCCAAACCAGAAAAAACCCAGGATCCGTTCAACAAGAATGTGTAAAATGCGAAAGTATGAGTCCGATCAGTGAAAATCTCAGGCCTTACCTAGACCTAACTTGCGTTGTCCTCTAAAATATTGATGGAAACCAGGTTTCATTGACTGTTTCAGTGTGGCACCACATTACTACGTGATCCAAACCAGAAAAAACCCAGGACCTAGCCATCAAGTATGAGAAATATGCGAAAGAATGAACCCGATGAGAGCAAATCCCAGACCTAACCTAGACCTTACATGCGTTATCCTCTAAAATATTGAGCGAAACCAGGTTTAATCGACTGTATCAGTGTGGTACCACATTACTATGTGATGCAATCCAGAAAAAGCCCAGGATCTAGCCATCTAGTATGAGAAATATGCGAAAGAATGAGCCTGATGAGAGCAAATCCCAGACCTATCCCAGACCTAACATTCGTTATCCTTTAAAGTATTGATCGAAACCAGGTTTAATCGACTGTTTCAGTGTGGCACCACATTACTACGTGATCCAAACCAGAAAAAACCCAGGATCAGTTCAACAAGTATGTGAAGAATGCGAAAGTACGAGTCTGATGAGTGTAATTCCCAGGGCTGACCTAGACCTAACATGCGTTATCCTCTAAAATATTGATCGAAACCAGTTTTAGTCGACTGTTTCAGTGTGGTATCACACTACTACGTGACCCAAACCAGAAAAAACCCAGGATCTGTACAACAAGTATGTGAAAAACGCGAAAGTATGAGCCTGATGAGGGCAAATCCCAGACCTATCCCAGACCTAACTTGCGTTATCCTCTAAAATATTGATCGAAACCAGGTTTGATTGACCGTTTCAGTGTGGTACCACATTACTACGTGATCCAAACCAGAAAAAACCCAGGATCCGTTCAACAAGTATGTGAAGAATGCGAAAGTATGAGTCTGATGAGTGAAAATCTCAGGCCTTACCTAGACCTAACTTGCGTTGTCCTCTAAAATATTGATGGAAACCAGGTTTCATTGACTGTTTCAGTGTGGTACCACATTATTACGTGATCCAAACCAGAAAAAACCCAGGATCCGTTCAACAAGTATGTGAAGAATGCGAAAGTATGAGTCTGATGAGGTCAAATCCCAGACCTATCCCAGACCTAACTTGCGTTATCCTCAAAAATATTGATTGAAACCAGGTTTAATCGACTGTTTCAGTGTGGTACCACATTACTACGTGATCCTTACCAGAAAAAACCCAGGATCCGTTCAACAAGTATGTGAAGAATGCGAAAGTATGAGTCTGATGAGTGAAAATCCCAGACCTAACCTAGACTTAACATGCGTTATCCTCAAAAATATTGATCGAAACCAGGTTTAATCGACTGTTTCAGTGTGGTACCACATTACTACGTGATCCTTACCAGAAAAAACCCAGGATCCGTTCAACAAGTATGTGAAGAATGCGAAAGTATGAGTCTGATGAGTGAAAATCCCAGACCTAACCTAGACTTAACATGCGTTATCCTCAAAAATATTGATCGAAACCTGGTTTAATCGACTGTTTCAGTGTGGTACCACACTACTATGTGATCCAAACCAGAAAATAACCCAGGATCTGTTCAAGGAGTATGTGAAGTGTGCGAAAGTATGAGTCTGATGAGGTCAAATCCTAGACCTATCCCAGACCTAACTTGCGTTATCCGCTAAAATATTGATCGAAACCAGGTTTAATCGACTGTTTCAGTGTGGCACCACATTACTACGTGATCCAAACCAGAAAAAACCCAGGATCAGTTCAACAAGTATGTGAAGAATGCGAAAGTACGAGTCTGATGAGTGTAATTCCCAGGGCTGACCTAGACCTAACATGCGTCATCCTCTAAAATATTGATCGAAACCAGGTTTAGTCGACTGTTTCAGTGTGGTATCACACTACTACGTGACCCAAACCAGAAAAAACCCAGGATCTGTACAACAAGTATGTGAAAAACGCGAAAGTATGAGTCTGATGAGGTCAAATCCTAGACCTATCCCAGACCTAACTTGCGTTATCCTCTAAAATATTGATCGAAACCAGGTTTAATCGACTGTTTCAGTGTGGTACCACATTACTACGTGATCCAAACCAGAAAAAACCCAGGATCCGTTCAACAAGTATGTGAAGAATGCGAAAGTATGAGTCTGATGAGTGAAAATCCCAGACCAACCTAGACTTAACATGCGTTATCCTCTAAAATATTGATCGAAACCTGGTTTAATCGACTGTTTCTGTGTGGTACCACATTACTATGTGATCCAAACCAGAAAATAACCCAGGATCTGTTCAAGGAGTATGTGAAGTGTGCGAAAGTATGAGTCTGATGAGGTCAAATCCTAGACCTATCCCAGACCTAACTTGCGTTATCCTCTAAAATATTGATCGAAACCAGGTTTAATCGACTGTTTCTGTGCGGTACCACATTACTACGTGATCCAAACCAGAAAAAACCCAGGATCAGTTCAACAAGTATGTGAAGAATGCGAAAATATGAGTCTGATGAGTGTAATTCCCAGGGCTGACCTAGACCTAACATGCGTTATCCTCTAAAATATTGATCGAAACCAGGTTTAATCGACTGTTTCAGTGTGGTATCACACTACTACGTGACCTAAACCAGAAAAAGCCGAGGATCTGTACAACAGGAATGTGAAAAACGCGAAAGTATGAGCCTGATGAGGGCAAATCCCAGACCAATCCCAGACCTAACTAGCGTTATCCTCTAAAATACTGATCGAAACCAGGTTTGAATGACAGTTTCAGTGTGGTACCACATTACTACGTGATCCAAACCAGAAAAAACCCAGGATCCGTTCAACAAGAATGTGAAAAATGCGAAAGTATGAGTCCGATCAGTGAAAATCTCAGGCCTTACCTAGACCTAACTTGCGTTGTCCTCTAAAATATTGATGGAAACCAGGTTTCATTGACTGTTTCAGTGTGGTACCACATTACTACGTGATCCAAACGAGAAAAAACCCAGGATCTAGCCATCAAGTATGAGAAATATGCGAAAGAATGAACCTGATGAGAGCAAATCCCAGACCTAACCTAGACCTTACATGCGTTATCCTCTAAAATATTGAGCGAAACCGGGTTTAATCGACTGTTTCAGTGTGGTACCACATTACTATGTGATGCAATCCAGAAAAAGCCCAGGATCAGTTCAACAAGTATGAGAAGAATGCGAAGGTATGAGTCTGATGAGTGAGAATCCCAGACCTATCCCAGACCTAACTTGCGTTATCCTCAAAAATATTGATTGAAACCAGGTTTAATCGACTGTTTCAGTGTGGTACCACATTACTACGTGATCCAAACCAGAAAAAACCCAGGATCCGTTCAACAAGTATGTGAAGAATGCGAAAGTATGAGTCTGATAAGTGAAAATCCCAGACCTAACCTAGACTTAACATGCGTTATCCTCTAAAATATTGATCGAAACCTGGTTTAATCGACTGTTTCAGTGTGGTACCACTTTACTACGTGATCCAATCCAGAAATAGCCCAGGATCTGTTCAAGGAGTATGTGAAGTGTGCGAAAGTATGAGTCTGATGAGGTCAAATCCTAGACCTATCCCAGACCTAACTTGCGTTATCCTCTAAAATATTGATCGAAACCAGGTTTAATCGACTGTTTCAGTGTGGTACCACATTACTATGTGATCCAAACCAGAAAAAACCCAGGGTCAGTTTAACAAGTATGAGAAGAATGCGAAAGTATGAGTCTGATGAGTGAGAATCCCAGACCTATCCCAGACCTAACATTCGTTATCCTCTAAAATATTGATCGAAACCAGGTTTAATCGACTGTTTCAGTGTGGTACCACATTACTATGTGATCCAAACCAGAAAAAACCCAGGATCAGTTCAACAAGTATGAGAAGAATGCGAAAGTATGAGTCTGATGAGTGAGAATCCCAGACCTATCCCAGACCTAACATTCGTTATCCTCTAAAATATTGATCGAAACCAGGTTTAATCGACTGTTTCAGTGTGGTATCACACTACTACGTGACCCAAACCAGAAAAAACCCAGGATCTGTACAACAAGTATGTGCAAAACGCGAAAGTATGAGCCTGATGAGGGCAAATCCCAGACCTATCCCAGACCTAACTTGCGTTATCCTCTAAAATATTGATCGAAACCAGGTTTGATTGACCGTTTCAGTGTGGTACCACATTACTACGTGATCCAAACCAGAAAAAACCCAGGATCCGTTCAACAAGAATGTGAAAAATGCGAAAGTATGAGTCCGATCAGTGAAAATCTCAGGCCTTACCTAGACCTAACTTGCGTTGTCCTCTAAAATATTGATGGAAACCAGGTTTCATTGACTGTTTCAGTGTGGTACCACATTACTACGTGATCCAAACCAGAAAAAACCCAGGATCCGTTCAACAAGTATGTGAAGAATGCGAAAGTATGAGTCTGATGAGTGAAAATCCCAGGCCTAACCCAGACCTAACTTGCGTTGTCCTCTAAAATATTGATGGAAACCAGGTTTCATTGACTGTTTCAGTGTGGTACCACAATACTACGTGATCCAAACCAGAAAAAACCCAGGATCAGTTCAACAAGTATGTGAAGAATGTGAAAGTATGAGTCTGATGAGTGTAATTCCCATGGCTAACCTAGACCTAACATGCGTTGTCCTCTAAAATATTGATGGAAACCAGGTTTCATTGACTGTTTCAGTGTGGTACTACATTACTACGTGATGCAATCCAGAAACAGCCCAGGATCTAGCCATGAAGTATGAGAAATATGCGAAAGAATGAGCCTGATGAGAGCAAATCCCAGACCTAACCTAGACATAACATGCGTTATCCTCTAAAATATTGAGCGAAACCAGGTTTAATGGACTGTTTCAGTGTGGTACCACACTACTTCGTGATCCAAACCAGAAAAAACCCAGGATCGGTTCAACAAGTATGTGAAAAACGCGAAACTGTGAGCCTGATGAGGGCAAATCTTAGACCT
This sequence comes from Colletes latitarsis, assembly GCF_051014445.1. Lineage (NCBI taxonomy): Eukaryota > Metazoa > Arthropoda > Insecta > Hymenoptera > Colletidae > Colletes > Colletes latitarsis. Next base: position 2,276,228 of record NW_027488379.1, on the reverse strand, counting down.
AACCCAGACCTAAGATGCGTTATCCTCTAAAATATTTATCCAGACCAGGTTTCATTGAATGGTTCAGTGTGGTACCACTTTACTACGTGATCCAATCCAGAAATAGACCAGGATCTAGCCATGAAGTATGAGAAATATGCGAAAGTAAGAGCCTGATGAGGGCAAATCCTAGACCTATCCCAGACCTAACTTGCGTTATCCTCTAAAATATTGATCGAAACCAGGTTTAATTGACTGTTTCAGCGTGGTACCACATTACTACGTGATACAATCCAGAAACAGCCCAGGATCTAGCCATGAAGTATGAGAAATATGCGAAAGAATGAGCCTGATGTGAGCAAATCCCAGACCTAACCTAGACCTAACATGAATTATTCTCTAAAATATTGATCGAAACCAGGTTTAATTGACTGTCCCAGTGTGGTCCCACATTACTACGTGATCCAAACCAGAAAAAACCCAGGATCCGTTCAACAAGAATGTGAAGAATGCGAAAGTATGAGACTGATGAGTGAAAATCCCAGACCTAACCTAGACCTTACATGCGTTATCCTCTAAAATATTGAGCGAAACCAGGTTTAATGGACTGTTTCAGTGTGGTACCACATTACTTCGTGATCCAAACCAGAAAAAACCCAGGATCCGTTCAACAAGAATGTGAAAAATGCGAAAGTATGAGTCCGATCAGTGAAAATCTCAGGCCTTACCTAGACCTAACTTGCGTTGTCCTCTAAAATATTGATGGAAACCAGGTTTCATTGACTGTTTCAGTGTGGTACCACATTACTACGTGATCCAAACGAGAAAAAACCCAGGATCTAGCCATCAAGTATGAGAAATATGCGAAAGAATGAACCTGATGAGAGCAAATCCCAGACCTAACCTAGACCTTACATGCGTTATCCTCTAAAATATTGTGCGAAACCGGGTTTAATCGACTGTTTCAGTGTGGTACCACATTACTATGTGATGCAATCCAGAAAAAGCCCAGGATCAGTTCAACAAGTATGAGAAGAATGCGAAGGTATGAGTCTGATGAGTGAGAATCCCAGACCTATCCCAGGCCTAACTTGCGTTATCCTCAAAAATATTGATTGAAACCAGGTTTAATCGACTGTTTCAGTGTGGTACCACATTACTATGTGATGCAATCCAGAAAAAGCCCAGGATCAGTTCAACAAGTATGAGAAGAATGCGAAGGTATGAGTCTGATGAGTGAGAATCCCAGACCTATCCCAGGCCTAACTTGCGTTATCCTCAAAAATATTGAGCGAAACCAGGTTTAATGGACTGTTTCAGTGTGGTACCACACTACTTCGTGATCCAAACCAGAAAAAACCCAGGATCTGTTCAACACGTATGTGAAAAACGCTAAACTGTGAGCCTGATGAGGGCAAATCTTAGACCTAACCCAGACCTAAGATGCGTTATCCTCTAAAATATTTATCGTGACCAGGTTTCATTGAATGTTTCAGTGTGGTCCCACATTACTACGTGATCCAAACCAGAAAAAACCCAGGATCTGTTCAAGGAGTATGTGAAGTGTGCGAAAGTATGAGTCTGATGAGGTCAAATCCTAGACCTATCCCAGACATAACATTCGTTATCCTCTAAAATATTGATCGAAACCAGGTTTAATCGACTGTTTCAGTGTGGTACCACATTACTACGTGATCCAAACCAGAAAAAACGCAGGATCAGTTCAACAAGTATGTGAAGAATGCGAAAGTATGAGTCTGATGAGTGTAATTCCCAGGGCTGACCTAGACCTAACATGCGTTATCCTCTAAAATATTGATCGAAACCAGGTTTAATCGACTGTTTCAGTGTGGTATCACACTACTACGTGACCCAAACCAGAAAAAACCCAGGATCTGTACAACAAGTATGTGAAAAATGCGAAAGTATGAGTCCGATCAGTGAAAATCTCAGGCCTTACCTAGACCTAACTTGCGTTGTCCTCTAAAATATTGATGGAAACCAGGTTTCATTGACTGTTTCAGTGTGGTACCACATTACTACGTGATCCAAACCAGAAAAAACCCAGGATCCGTTCAACAAGTATGTGAAGAATGCGAAAGTATGAGTCTGATGAGTGTAATTCCCATGGCTAACCTAGACCTAACATGCGTCGTCCTCTAAAATATTGATGGAAACCAGGTTTCATTGACTGTTTCAGTGTGGTACCACAATACTACGTGATCCAAACCAGAAAAAACCCAGGATCAGTTCAACAAGTATGTGAAGAATGCGAAAGTATGAGTCTGATGAGTGTAATTCCCATGGCTAACCTAGACCTAACATGCGTCGTCCTCTAAAATATTGATGGAAACCAGGTTTCATTGACTGTTTCAGTGTGGTACTACATTACTACGTGATGCAATCCAGAAACAGCCCAGGATCTAGCCATGAAGTATGAGAAATATGCGAAAGAATGAGCCTGATGAGAGCAAATCCCAGACCTAACCTAGACCTAACATGCGTTATCCTCTAAAATATTGAGCGAAACCAGGTTTAATGGACTGTTTCAGTGTGGTACCACACTACTTCGTGATCCAAACCAGTAAAAACCCAGGATCGGTTCAACAAGTATGTGAAAAACGCGAAACTGTGAGCCTGATGAGGGCAAATCTTAGACCTAACCCAGACCTAAGATGCGTTATCCTCTAAAATATTTATCCAGACCAGGTTTCATTGAATGGTTCAGTGTGGTACCACTTTACTACGTGACCAATCCAGAAATAGACCAGGATCTAGCCATGAAGTATGAGAAATATGCGAAAGTAAGAGCCTGATGAGGGCAAATCCTAGACCTATCCCAGACCTAACTTGCGTTATCCTCTAAACTATTGATCGAAACCAGGTTTAATTGACTGTGTCAGCGTGGTACCACATTACTACGTGATACAATCCAGAAACAGCCCAGGATCTAGCCATGAAGTATGAGAAATATGCGAAAGAATGAGCCTGATGAGAGCAAATCCCAGACCTAACCTAGACCTAACATGCGTTATCCTCTAAAATATTGATCGAAACCTGGTTTAATCGACTGTTTCAGTGTGGTACCACTTTACTACGTGATCCAATCCAGAAATAGCCCAGGATCTGATCAAGGAATATGTGAAGTGTGCGAAAGTATGAGTCTGATGAGGTCAAATCCTAGACCTATCCCAGACCTAACTTGCGTTATCCTCTAAAATATTGATCGAAACCAGGTTTAATCGACTGTTTCAGTGTGGTACCACATTACTATGTGATCCAAACCAGAAAAAACCCAGGATCAGTTCAACAAGTATGAGAAGAATGCGAAAGTATGAGTCTGATGAGTGAGAATCCCAGACCTATCCCAGACCTAACATTCGTTATCCTCTAAAATATTGATCGAAAGCAGGTTTAATCGACTGTTTCAGTGTGGTACCACATTACTACGTGATCCAAACCAGAAAAAACCCAGGATCAGTTCAACAAGTATGTGAAGAATGCGAAAGTATGAGTCTGATGAGTGTAATTCCCAGGGCTGACCTAGACCTAACATGCGTTATCCTCTAAAATATTGATCGAAACCAGGTTTAATCGACTGTTTCAGTGTGGTATCACACTACTACGTGACCCAAACCAGAAAAAACCCAGGATCTGTTCAAGGAGTATGTGAAGTGTGCGAAAGTATGAGTCTGATGAGGTCAAATCCTAGACCTATCCCAGACGTAACTTGCGTTATCCTCTAAAATATTGATCGAAACCAGGTTTAATCGACTGTTTCAGTGTGGTACCACATTACTATGTGATCCAAACCAGAAAAAACCCAGGATCAGTTCAACAAGTATGAGAAGAATGCGAAAGTATGAGTCTGATGAGTGAGAATCCCAGACCTATCCCAGACCTAACATTCGTTATCCTCTAAAATATTGATCGAAACCAGGTTTAATCGACTGTTTCAGTGTGGTACCACATTACTACGTGATCCAAACCAGAAAAAACCCAGGATCAGTTCAACAAGTATGTGAAGAATGCGAAAGTATGAGTCTGATGAGTGTAATTCCCAGGGCTGACCTAGACCTAACATGCGTTATCCTCTAAAATATTGATCGAAACCAGGTTTAATCGACTGTTTCAGTGTGGTATCACACTACTACGTGACCCAAACCAGAAAAAACCCAGGATCTGTACAACAAGTATGTGAAAAACGCGAAAGTATGAGCCTGATGAGGGCAAATCCCAGACCTATCCCAGACCTAACTTGCGTTATCCTCTAAAATATTGATCGAAACCAGGTTTGATTGACCGTTTCAGTGTGGTACCACATTACTACGTGATCCAAACCAGAAAAAACCCAGGATACGTTCAACAAGAATGTGAAAAATGCGAAAGTATGAGTCCGATCAGTGAAAATCTCAGGCCTTACCTAGACCTAACTTGCGTTGTCCTCTAAAATATTGATGGAAACCAGGTTTCATTGACTGTTTCAGTGTGGTACCACATTACTACGTGATCCAAACCAGAAAAAACCCAGGATCCGTTCAACAAGTATGTGAAGAATGCGAAAGTATGAGTCTGATGAGGTCAAATCCTAGACCTATCCCAGACCTAACATGCGTTATCCTCTAAAATATTGATCGAAACCAGGTTTAATCGACTGTTTCAGTGTGGTACCACATTATTATGTGATCCAAACCAGAAAAAACCCAGGATCAGTTCAACAAGTATGAGAAGAATGCGAAAGTATGAGTCTGATGAGTGAAAATCCCAGGCCTAACCTAGACCTAACATGCGTTGCCCTCTAAAATATTGATGGTAACCAGGTTTCATTGACTGATTCAGTGTGGTACCACAATACTACGTGATCCAAACCAGAAAAAACCCAGGAACAGTTCAACAAGTATGTGAAGAATGCGAAAGTATGAGTCTGATGAGTGAAAATCCCAGGCCTAACCTAGACCTAACATGCGTTGTCCTCTAAAATATTGATGGAAACCAGGTTTCATTGACTGTTTCAGTGTGGTACCACATTACTACGTGATCCAAACCAGAAAAAACCCAGGATCCGTTCAACAAGTATGTGAAGAATGCGAAAGTATGAGTCTGATGAGTGAAAATCCCAGGCCTAACCTAGACCTAACATGCGTTGTCCTCTAAAATATTGATGGAAACCAGGTTTCATTGACTGTTTCAGTGTGGTACCACAATACTACGTGATCCAAACCAGAAAAAACCCAGGATCAGTTCAACAAGTATGTGAAGAATGCGAAAGTATGAGTCTGATGAGTGTAATTCCCATGGCTAACCTAGACCTAACATGCGTTGTCCTCTAAAATATTGATGGAAACCAGGTTTCATTGACTGTTTCAGTGTGGTACTACATTACTACGTGATGCAATCCAGAAACAGCCCAGGATCTAGCCATGAAGTATGAGAAATATGCGAAAGAATGAGCCTGATGAGAGCAAATCCCAGACCTAACCTAGACCTAACATGCGTTATCCTCTAAAATAATGAGCGAAACCAGGTTTAATGGACTGTTTCAGTGTGGTACCACACTACTTCGTGATCCAAACCAGGAAAAACCCAGGATCGGTTGAACAAGTATGTGAAAAACGCGAAACTGTGAGCCTGATGAGGGCAAATCTTAGACCTAACCCAGACCTAAGATGCGTTATCCTCTAAAATATTTATCCAGACCAGGTTTCATTGAATGGTTCAGTGTGGTACCACTCTACTACGTGATCCAATCCAGAAATAGACCAGGATCTAGCCATGAAGTATGAGAAATATGCGAAAGTAAGAGCCTGATGAGGGCAAATCCTAGACCTATCCCAGACCTAACTTGCGTTATCCTCTAAAATATTGATCGAAACCAGGTTTAATTGACTGTTTCAGCGTGGTACCACATTACTACGTGATACAATCCAGAAACAGCCCAGGATCTAGCCATGAAGTATGAGAAATATGCGAAAGAATGAGCCTGATGAGAGCAAATCCCAGACCTAACCTAGACCTAACATGAATTATTCTCTAAAATATTGATCGAAACCAGGTTTAATTGACTGTTTCAGTGTGGTCCCACATTACTACGTGATCCAAACCAGAAAAAACCCAGGATCCGTTCAACAAGAATGTGAAGAATGCGAAAGTATGAGTCTGATGAGTGAAAATCCCAGACCTAACCTAGACCTTACATGCGTTATCCTCTAAAATATTGAGCGAAACCAGGTTTAATGGACTGTTTCAGTGTGGTACCACATTACTTCGTGATCCAAACCAGAAAAAACACAGGATCTGTTCAACAAGTATGTGAAAAACGCTAAACTGTGAGCCTGATGAGGGCAAATCGTAGACCTAACCCAGACCTAAGATGCGTTAACCTCTAAAATATATATCCAGACCAGGTTTCATTGAATGTTTCAGTGTGGTACCACTTTACTACGTGATACAATCCAGAAAAAGCCCAGGATCTAGCCATGAAGTATGAGAAATATGCGAAAGTATGAGCCTGATGAGGGCAAATCCTAGACCTAACCCAGACCTAACATGCGTTAGCCTCTAAAATATTTATCAAGACCTGGTTTAATTGAAAGTTTCAGTGTGGTACCACATTACTACGTGATACAATCCAGAAAAAGCCCAGGATCTAGACATCAAGTTTGAGAAATATGCGAAAGAATGTGCCTGATGAGAGCAAATCCCAGACCTAACCTAGACCTAACATGAATTATTCTCTAAAATATTGATCGAAACCAGGTTTAATTGACTGTTTCAGTGTGGTCCCACATTACTACGTGATCCAAACCAGAAAAAATCCAGGATCCGTTCAACAAGTATGTGAAGAATGCGAAAGTATGAGTCTGATGAGTGAAAATCCCAGGCCTAACCTAGACCTAACATGCGTTGTCCTCAAAAATACTGATCAAAACCTGGTTTAATCGACTGTTTCAGTGTGGTACCACATTACTATGTGATCCCAACCAGAAAATAACCCAGGATCTAGCCATCAAGTATGAGAAATATGCGAAAGAATGAACCTGATGAGAGCAAATCCCAGACCTAACCTAGACCTTACATGCGTTATCCTCTAAAATATTGAGCGAAACCAGGTTTAATGGACTGTTTCAGTGTGGTACCACACTACTTCGTGATCCAAACCAGAAAAAACCCAGGATCTGTTCAACAAGAATGTGTAAAACGCTATACTGTGAGCCTGATGGGGGCAAATCTTAGACCTAACCCAGACCTAAGATGCGTTAACCTCTAAAATATTTATCCAGACCAGGTTTCATTGAATGTTTCAGTGTGGTACCACTTTACTACGTGATGCAATCCAGAAATAGCACAGGATCTAGCCATGAAGTATGAGAAATATGCGAAAGTAAGAGCCTGATGCGGGCAAATCCTTGACCTATCCCAGACCTAACTTGCGTTATCCTCTAAAAAATTGATCGAAACCAGGTTTAATTGATTGTTTCAGTGTGGTACCACATTACTACGTGATACAATCCAGAAACAGCCCAGGATCTAGCCTTGAAGTATGAGAAATATGCGAAAGTATGAGCCTGATGAGGGCAAATCCTAAACCTAACCCAGACCTAACATGCGCTATCCTCTAAAATATTTATCAAGACCAGGTTTGATTGACAGTTTCAGTGTGGTACCACATTACTACGTGATCCAAAACAGAAAAAACCCAGGATCCGTTCAACAAGAATGTGAAAAATGCGAAAGTATGAGTCCGATCAGTGAAAATCTCAGGCCTTACCTAGACCTAACTTGCGTTGTCCTCTAAAATATTGATGGAAACCAGGTTTCATTGACTGTCTCAGTGTGGTACCACATTACTACGTGATCCAAACGAGAAGAAACCCAGGATCTAGCCATCAAGTATCAGAAATATGCGAAAGAATGATCCTGATGAGAGCAAATCCCAGACCTAACCTAGACCTTACATGCGTTATCCTCTAAAATATTGAGCGAAACCAGGTTGAATCGACTGTTTCAGTGTGGTACCACATTACTATGTGATGCAATCCAGAAAAAGCCCAGGATCTAGCCATCAAGTATGAGAAATATGCGAAAGAATGAGCCTGATGAGAGCAAATCCCAGACCTAACCTAGACCTATCATGCGTTATCCTCTAAAATATTGAGCGAAACCAGGTTTAATCGACCGTTTCAGTGTGGTACCGCACTACTTCGTGATCCAAACCAGAAAAAACCCAGGATCTGTTCAACACGTATGTGAAAAACGCTAAACTGTGAGCCTGATGAGGGCAAATCTTAGACCTAACCCAGACCTAAGATGCGTTCTCCTCTAAAATATTTATCCAGACCAGGTTTCATTGAATGTTTCAGTGTGGTACCACTTTACTACGTGATCCAATCCAGAAATAGCACAGGATCTAGCCATGAAGTATGAGAAATATGCGAAAGTAAGAGCCTGATGCGGGCAAATCCTTGACCTATCCCAGACCTAACTTGCGTTATCCTCTAAAATATTGATCGAAACCAGGTTTAATTGACTGTTTCAGTGTGGTACCACATTACTACGTGATACAATCCAGAAACAGCCCAGGATCTAGCCATGAAGTATGAGAAATATGCGAAAGAATGAGCCTGATGAGAGCAAATCCTTGACCTATCCCAGACCTAACTTGCGTTATCCTCTAAAATATTGATCGAAACCAGGTTTAATCGACTGTTTCAGTGTGGTACCACATTACTACGTGATCCAAACCAGAAAAAACCAAGGATCCGTTCAACAAGTATGTGAAGAATGCGAAAGTATGAGTCTGATAATTGAAAATCCCAGACCTAACCTAGACTTAACATGCGTTATCCTCTAAAATATTGATCGAAACCTGGTTTAATCGACTGTTTCAGTGTGGTACCACTTTACTACGTGATCCAATCCAGAAATAGCCCAGGATCTGTTCAAGGAGTATGTGAAGTGTGCGAAAGTATGAGTCTGATGAGGTCAAATCCTAGACCTATCCCAGACCTAACTTGCGTTATCCTCTAAAATATTGATCGAAACCAGGTTTAATCGACTGTTTCAGTGTGGTACCACATTACTATGTGATCCAAGCCAGAAAAAACCCAGGATCAGTTTAACAAGTATGAGAAGAATGCGAAAGTATGAGTCTGATGAGTGAGAATCCGAGACCTATCCCAGACCTAACATTCGTTATCCTCTAAAATATTGATCGAAACCAGGTTTAATCGACTGTTTCAGTGTGGTACCACATTACTACGTGATCCAAACCAGAAAAACCCAGGATCAGTTCAACAAGTATGTGAAGAATGCGAAAGTATGAGTCTGATGAGTGTAATTCCCAGGGCTGACCTAGACCTAACATGCGTTATCCTCTAAAATATTGATCGAAACCAGGTTTAATCGACTGTTTCAGTGTGGTATCACACTACTACGTGACCCAAACCAGAAAAAACCCAGGATCTGTACAACAGGAATGTGAAAAACGCGAAAGTATGAGCCTGATGAGGGCAAATCCCAGACCAATCCCAGGCCTAACTTGCGTTATCCTCTAAAATACTGATCGAAACCAGGTTTGAATGACCGTTTCAGTGTGGTACCACATTACTACGTGATCCAAACCAGAAAAAACCCAGGATCCGTTCAACAAGAATGTGTAAAATGCGAAAGTATGAGTCCGATCAGTGAAAATCTCAGGCCTTACCTAGACCTAACTTGCGTTGTCCTCTAAAATATTGATGGAAACCAGGTATCATTGGCTGTTTCAGTGTGGTACCACATTACTACGTGATCCAAACGAGAAAAAACCCAGGATCTAGCCATCAAGTATGAGAAATATGTGAAAGAATGAACCTGATGAGAGCAAATCCCAGACCTAACCTAGACCTTACATGCGTTATCCTCTAAAATATTGAGCGAAACCAGGTTTAATCGACTGTTTCAGTGTGGTACCACATTACTATGTGATGCAATCCAGAAAAAGCCCAGGATCTAGCCATCTAGTATGAGAAATATGCGAAAGAATGAGCCTGATGAGAGCAAATCCCAGACCTAACCTAGACCTAACATGCGTTATCCTCTAAAATATTGAGCGAAACCAGGTTTAATGGGCTGTTTCAGTGTGGTACCACACTACTTCGTGATCCAAACCAGAAAAAACCCAGGATCTGTTCAAGGAGTATGTGAAGTATGCGAAAGTATGAGTCTGATGAGGTCAAATCCTAGACCTATCCCAGACCTAACATGCGTTATCCTCTAAAATATTGATCGAAACCAGGTTTAATCGACTGTTTCAGTGTGGTACCACATTATTATGTGATCCAAACCAGAAAAAACCCAGGATCAGTTCAACAAGTATGAGAAGAATGCGAAAGTATGAGTCTGATGAGTGAGAATCCCAGACCTATCCCAGACCTAACATTCGTTATCCTCTAAAATATTGATCGAAACCAGGTTTAATCGACTGTTTCAGTGTGGTACCACATTACTACGTGATCCAAACCAGAAAAAACCCAGGATCAGTTCAACAAGTATGTGAAGAATGCGAAAGTATGAGTCTGATGAGTGTAATTCCCAGGGCTGACCTAGACCTAACATGCGTTATCCTCTAAAATATTGATCGAAACCAGGTTTAATCGACTGTTTCAGTGTGGTATCACACTACTACGTGACCCAAACCAGAAAAAACCCAGGATCTGTACAACAAGTATGTGAAAAACGCGAAAGTATGAGCCTGATGAGGGCAAATCCCAGACCTATCCCAGACCTAACTTGCGTTATCCTCTATAATATTGATCGATACCAGGTTTGATTGACCGTTTCAGTGTGGTACCACATTACTACGTGATCCAAACCAGAAAAAACCCCGGATCCGTTCAACAAGTATGTGAAGAATGCGAAAGTATGAGTCTGATGAGTGTAATTCCCATGCCTAACCTAGACCTAACATGCGTTGTCCTCTAAAATATTGATGGAAACCAGGTTTCATTGACTGTTTCAGTGTGGTACCACAATACTACGTGATCCAAACCAGAAAAAACCCAGGATCAGTTCAACAAGTATGTGAAGAATGCGAAAGTATGAGTCTGATGAGTGTAATTCCCATGGCTAACCTAGACCTAACATGCGTTGTCCTCTAAAATATTGATGGAAACCAGGTTTCATTGACTGTTTCAGTGTGGTACTACATTACTACGTGATCCAATCCAGAAACAGCCCAGGATCTAGCCATGAAGTATGAGAAATATGCGAAAGAATGAGCCTGATGAGAGCAAACCCCAGACCTAACCTAGACCTAACATGCGTTATCCTCTAAAATATTGAGCGAAACCAGGTTTAATGGACTGTTTCAGTGTGGTACCACACTACGTCGTGATCCAAACCAGAAAAAACCCAGGATCGGTTCAACAAGTATGTGAAAAACGCGAAACTGTGAGCCTGATGAGGGCAAATCTTAGACCTAACCCAGACCTAAGATGCGTTATCCTCTAAAATATTTATCCAGCCCAGGTTTCATTGAATGTTTCAGTGTGGTACCACTTTACTACGTGATCCAATCCAGAAATAGGCCAGGATCTAGCCATGAAGTATGAGAAATATGCGAAAGTAAGAGCCTGATGAGGGCAAATCCTAGACCTATCCCAGACCTAACTTGCGTTATCCTCTAAAATATTGATCGAAACCAGGTTTAATTGACTGTTTCAGCGTGGTACCACATTACTACGTGATACAATCCAGAAACAGCCCAGGATCTAGCCATGAAGTATGAGAAATATGCGAAAGAATGAGCCTGATGAGAGCAAATCCCAGACCTAACCTAGACCTAACATGAATTATTCTCTAAAATATTGAGCGAAACCAGGTTTAATGGACTGTTTCAGTGTGGTACCACATTACTTCGTGATCCAAACCTGAAAAAACCCAGGATCTGTTCAACAAGTATGTGAAAAACGCTAAACTGTGAGCCTGATGAGGGCAAATCGTAGACCTAACCCAGACCTAAGATGCGTTAACCTCTAAAATATATATCCAGACCAGGTTTCATTGAATGTTTCAGTGTGGTACCACTTTACTACGTGATGCAATCCAGAAAAAGCCCAGGATCTAGCCATGAAGTATGAGAAATATGCGAAAGTATGAGCCTGATGAGGGCAAATCCTAGACCTAACCCAGACCTAACATGCGTTAGCCTCTAAAATATTTATCAAGACCTGGTTTAATTGAAAGTTTCAGTGTGGTACCACATTACTACGTGATACAATCCAGAAAAAGCCCAGGATCTAGCCATCAAGTTTGAGAAATATGCGAAAGAATGTGCCTGATGAGAGCAAATCCCAGACCTAACCTAGACCTAACATGAATTATTCTCTAAAATATTGATCGAAACCAGGTTTAATTGACTGTTTCAGTGTGGTCCCACATTACTACGTGATCCAAACCAGAAAAAATCCAGGATCCGTTCAACAAGTATGTGAAGAATGCGAAAGTATGAGTCTGATGAGTGAAAATCCCAGGCCTAACCTAGACCTAACATGCGTTGTCCTCAAAAATACTGATCGAAACCTGGTTTAATCGACTGTTTCAGTGTGGTACCACATTACTATGTGATCCCAACCAGAAAATAACCCAGGATCTAGCCATCAAGTATGAGAAATATGCGAAAGAATGAGCCTGATGAGAGCAAATCCCAGACCTAACCTAGACCTTACATGCGTTATCCTCTAAAATATTGAGCGAAACCAGGTTTAATGGACTGTTTCAGTGTGGTACCACACTACTTCGTGATCCAAACCAGGAAAAACCCAGGATCTGTTCAACAAGAATGTGAAAAACGCTAAACTGTGAGCCTGATGGGGGCAAATCTTAGACCTAACCCAGACCTAAGATGCGTTAACCTCTAAAATATTTATCCAGACCAGGTTTCATTGAATGTTTCAGTGTGGTACCACTTTACTACGTGATCCAATCCAGAAATAGCACAGGATCTAGCCATGAAGTATGAGAAATATGCGAAAGTAAGAGCCTGATGCGGGCAAATCCTTGACCTATCCCAGACCTAACTTGCGTTATCCTCTAAAATATTGATCGAAACCAGGTTTAATCGACTGTTTCAGTGTGGTACCACATTACTACGTGATCCAAACCAGAAAAACCCAGGATCAGTTCAACAAGTATGTGAAGAATGCGAAAGTATGAGTCTGATGAGTGTAATTCCCAGGGCTGACCTAGACCTAACATGCGTTATCCGCTAAAATATTGATCGAAACCAGGTTTAATCGACTGTTTCAGTGTGGTATCACACTACTACGTGACCCAAACCAGAAAAACCCCAGGATCTGTACAACAGGAATGTGAAAAACGCGAAAGTATGAGCCAGATGAGGGCAAATCCCAGACCAATCCCAGGCCTAACTTGCGTTATCCTCTAAAATACTGATCGAAACCAGGTTTGAATGACCGTTTCAGTGTGGTACCACATTACTACGTGATCCAAACCAGAAAAAACCCAGGATCCGTTCACAAGAATGTGTAAAATGCGAAAGTATGAGTCCGATCAGTGAAAATCTCAGGCCTTACCTAGACCTAACTTGCGTTGTCCTCCAAAATATTGATGGAAACCAGGTATCATTGGCTGTTTCAGTGTGGTACCACATTACTACGTGATCCAAACGAGAAAAAACCCAGGATCTAGCCATCAAGTATGAGAAATATGTGAAAGAATGAACCTGATGAGAGCAAATCCCAGACCTAACCTAGACCTTACATGCGTTATCCTCTAAAATATTGAGCGAAACCAGGTTTAATCGACTGTTTCAGTGTGGTACCACATTACTATGTGTTGCAATCCAGAAAATGCCCAGGATCTAGCCATCTAGTATGAGAAATATGCGAAAGAATGAGCCTGATGAGAGCAAATCCCAGACCTAACCTAGACCTAACATGCGTTATCCTCTAAAATATTGAGCGAACCCAGGTTTAATGGACTGTTTCAGTGTGGTACCACGCTACTTCGTGATCCAAACCAGAAAAAACCCAGGATCTGTTCAAGGAGTATGTGAAGTGTGCGAAAGTATGAGTCTGATGAGGTCAAATCCTAGACCTATCCCAGACCTAACATGCGTTATCCTCTAAAATATTGATCGAAACCAGGTTTAATCGACTGTTTCAGTGTGGTACCACATTACTACGTGATCCAAACCAGAAAAAACCCAGGATCAGTTCAAAAAGTATGTGAAGAATGCGAAAGTATGAGTCTGATGAGTGTAATTCCCAGGGCTGACCTAGACCTAACATGCGTTATCCTCTAAAATATTGATCGAAACCAGGTTTAATCGACTGTTTCAGTGTGGTATCACACTACTACGTGACCCAAACCAGAAAAAACCCAGGATCTGTACAACAAGTATGTGAAAAACGCGAAAGTATGAGCCTGATGAGGGCAAATCCCAGACCTATCCCAGACCTAACTTGCGTTATCCTCTATAATATTGATCGATACCAGGTTTGATTGACCGTTTCAGTGTGGTACCACATTACTACGTGATCCAAACCAGAAAAAACCCAGGATCCGTTCAACAAGTATGTGAAGAATGCGAAAGTATGAGTCTGATGAGTGTAATTCCCATGGCTAACCTAGACCTAACATGCGTTGTCCTCTAAAATATTGATGGAAACCAGGTTTCATTGACTGTTTCAGTGTGGTACTACATTACTACGTGATGCAATCCAGAAACAGCCCAGGATCTAGCCATGAAGTATGAGAAATATGCGAAAGAATGAGCCTGATGAGAGCAAACCCCAGACCTAACCTAGACCTAACATGCGTTATCCTCTAAAATATTGAGCGAAACCAGGTTTAATGGACTGTTTCAGTGTGGTACCACACTACGTCGTGATCCAAACCAGAAAAAACCCAGGATCGGTTCAACAAGTATGTGAAAAACGCGAAACTGTGAGCCTGATGAGGGCAAATCTTAGACCTAACCCAGACCTAAGATGCGTTATCCTCTAAAATATTTATCCAGCCCAGGTTTCATTGAATGTTTCAGTGTGGTACCACTTTACTACGTGATCCAATCCAGAAATAGACCAGGATCTAGCCATGAAGTATGAGAAATATGCGAAAGTAAGAGCCTGATGAGGGCAAATCCTAGACCTATCCCAGACCTAACTTGCGTTATCCTCTAAAATATTGATCGAAACCAGGTTTAATTGACTGTTTCAGCGTGGTACCACATTACTACGTGATACAATCCAGAAACAGCCCAGGATCTAGCCATGAAGTATGAGAAATATGCGAAAGAATGAGCCTGATGAGAGCAAATCCCAGACCTAACCTAGACCTAACATGAATTATTCTCTAAAATATTGTTCGAAACCAGGTTTAATTGACTGTTTCAGTGTGGTCCCACATTACTACGTGATCCAAACCAGAAAAAACCCAGGATCCGTTCAACAAGAATGTGAAGAATGCGAAAGTATGAGTCTGATGAGTGAAAATCCCAGACCTAACCTAGACCTTACATGCGTTATCCTCTAAAATATTGAGCGAAACCAGGTTTAATGGACTGTTTCAGTGTGGTACCACATTACTTCGTGATCCAAACCTGAAAAAATCCAGGATCTGTTCAACAAGTATGTGAAAAACGCTAAACTGTGAGCCTGATGAGGGCAAATCGTAGACCTAACCCAGACCTAAGATGCGTTAACCTCTAAATTATATATCCAGACCAGGTTTCATTGAATGTTTCAGTGTGGTACCACTTTACTACGTGATGCAATCCAGAAAAAGCCCAGGATCTAGCCATGAAGTATGAGAAATATGCGAAAGTATGAGCCTGATGAGGGCATATCCTAGACCTAACCCAGACCTAACATGCGTTAGCCTCTAAAATATTTATCAAGACCTGGTTTAATTGAAAGTTTCAGTGTGGTACCACATTACTACGTGATACAATCCAGAAAAAGCCCAGGATCTAGCCATCAAGTTTGAGAAATATGCGAAAGAATGTGCCTGATGAGAGCAAATCCCAGACCTAACCTAGACCTAACATGAATTATTCTCTAAAATATTGATAGAAACCAGGTTTAATCGACTGTTACAGCGTAGTACCACATTACTACGTGATACAATCCAGAAACAGCCCAGGATCTAGCCATGAAGTATGAGAAATATGCGAAAGAATGAACCTGATGAGAGCAAATCCCAGACCTAACCTAGACCTTACATGTGTTATCCTCTAAAATATTGATCGAAACCAGGTTTAATCGACTGTTTCAGTGTGGTCCCACATTACTACGTGATCCAAACCAGAAAAAAATCCAGGATCCGTTCAACAAGTATGTGAAGAATGCGAAAGTATGAGTCTGATGAGTGAGAATCCTAGACCTATCCCAGACCTAACATTCGTTATCCTCTAAAATATTGAGCGAAACCAGGTTTAATCGACTGTTTCAGTGTGGTCCCACATTACTACGTGATCCAAACCAGAAACAACCCAGGATCTGTTCAACATGTATGAGACATATGCGAAAGAATGAGCCTGATGAGAGAAAATCCCAGACCTAACCTAGACCTAACATGAATTATTCTCTAAAATATTGATCGAAACCAGGTTTAATTGACTGTTTCAGTGTTGTACTTCATTTTTACGTGATGTAATCCAGAAAAAGCCCAGGATCTAGCCATCAAGTATGAGAAATATGCGAAAGAATGAGCCTGATGGGAGCAAATCACTGACCTAACCAAGACCTAACATGAATTATTCTCTAAAATATTGATCAAAACCAGGTTTATTTGACTGTTTCAGTGTGGTCCCACATTACTACGTGATCCAAACCAGAAAAAACCGAGGATCTGTTCAACAAGTATGTGAAAAACGCGAAAGTATGAGTCTGATGAGGTCAAATCCCAGACCTATCCCAGACTTAACTTGCGTTATCCTCTAAAATATTGATCGAAACCAGGTTTAATTGACAGTTTCAGCGAGGTACCACATTACTACGTGATCCAATACAGAAACAGCCCAGGATCTAGCCATGAAGTATGAGAAATATGCGAAAGTATGAGCCTGATAAGGGCAAATCCTAGACCTAACCCAGACCTAACATGCGTTATTCTCTAAAATATTTATCAAGACCAGGTTTAATTGAATGTTTCAGTGTGGTACCACATTACTACGTGATCAAAACCAGAAAAAACCCAGGATCCGTTCAACATGTATGTGAAGAATGCGAAAGTATGAGTCTGATCAGTGAAAATCTCAGGCCTTACCTAGACATAACTTGCGTTGTCCTCTAAAATATTGATGGAAACCAGGTTTCATTGACTGTTTCAGTGTGGTACTACATTACTACGTGATGCAATCCAGAAAAAGCCCAGGATCTAGCCATCAAGTATGAGAAATATGCGAAAGAATGAGCCTGATGAGAGCAAATCCCAGACCTAACCTAGACCTAACATGCGTTATCCTCTAAAATATTGAGCGAAACCAGGTTTAATGGACTGTTTCAGTGTGGTACCACACTACTTCGTGATCCAAACCAGAAAAAACCCAGGATCTGTTCAACACGTATGTGAAAAACGCTAAACTGTGAGCCTGATGAGGGCAAATCTTAGACCTAACCCAGACCTAAGATGCGTTCTCCTCTAAAATATTTATCCAGACCAGGTTTCATTGAATGTTTCAGTGTGGTCCCACATTACTACGTGATCCAAACCAGAAAAAACCCAGGATCCGTTCAACAAGTATGTGAAGAATGCGAAAGTATGAGTCTGATGAGTGAAAATCCCAGGCCTAACCTAGACCTAACATGCGTTATCCTCTAAAATATTGATCGAAACCAGGTTTAATCGACAGTTTCAGTGTGGTACCACATTACTATGTGATCCAATCCAGAAAATAACCCAGGATCTGTTCAAGGAGTATGTGAAGTGTGCGAAAGTATGAGTCTGATGAGGTCAAATCCCAGACCTATCCCAGACCTAACTTGCGCTATCCTCAAAAATATTGATTGAAACCAGGCTAATCGACTGTTTCAGAGTGGTGCCACATTACTACGTGATCCAAACCAGAAAAAACCCAGGATCAGTTCAACAAGTATGTGAAGAATGCGAAAGTATGAGTCTGATGAGTGTAATTCCCAGGGCTGACCTAGACCTAACATGCGTTATCCTCTAAAATATTGATCGAAACCAGGTTTAATCGACTGTTTCAGTGTGGTATCACACTACTACGTGACCTAAACGAGAAAAAACCCAGGATCTAGCCATCAAGTATGAGAAATATGCGAAAGAATGAACCTGATGAGAGCAAATCCCAGACCTAACCTAGACCTTACATGCGTTATCCTCTAAAATATTGAGCGAAACCGGGTTTAATCGACTGTTTCAGTGTGGTACCACATTACTATGTGATGCAATCCAGAAAAAGCCCAGGATCAGTTCAACAAGTATGAGAAGAATGCGAAGGTATGAGTATGATGAGTGAGAATCCCAGACCTATCCCAGACCTAACTTGCGTTATCCTCAAAAATATTGATTGAAACCAGGTTTAATCGACTGTTTCAGTGTGGTACCACATTACTACGTGATCCAAACCAGAAAAAACCCAGGATCCGTTCAACAAGTATGTGAAGAATGCGAAAGTATGAGTCTGATAAGTGAAGATCCCAGACCTAACCTAGACTTAACATGCGTTATCCTCTAAAATATTGATCGAAACCTGGTTTAATCGACTGTTTCAGTGTGGTACCACTTTACTACGTGATCCAATCCAGAAATAGCCCAGGATCTGTTCAAGGAGTATGTGAAGTGTGCGAAAGTATGAGTCTGATGAGGTCAAATCCTAGACCTATCCCAGACCTAACTTGCGTTATCCTCTAAAATATTGATCGAAACCAGGTTTAATCGACTGTTTCAGTGTGGTACCACATTACTATGTGATCCAAACCAGAAAAAACCCAGGATCAGTTTAACAAGTATGAGAAGAATGCGAAAGTATGAGTCTGATGAGTGAGAATCCGAGACCTATCCCAGACCTAACATTCGTTATCCTCTAAAATATTGATCGAAACCAGGTTTAATCGACTGTTTCAGTGTGGTACCACATTACTACGTGATCCAAACCAGAGAAACCCAGGATCAGTTCAACAAGTATGTGAAGAATGCGAAAGTATGTGTCTGATGAGTGTAATTCCCAGGGCTGACCTAGACCTAACATGCGTTATCCTCTAAAATATTGATCGAAACCAGGTTTAATCGACTGTTTCAGTGTGGTACCACATTACTACGTGATCCAAACCAGAAAAAACCCAGGATCAGTTTAACAAGTATGAGAAGAATGCGAAAGTATGAGCCTGATGAGGGAAAATCCCAGACCAATCCCAGGCCTAACTTGCGTTATCCTCTAAAATACTGATCGAAACCAGGTTTGAATGACCGTTTCAGTGTGGTACCACATTACTACGTGATCCAAACCAGAAAAAACCCAGGATCCGTTCAACAAGAATGTGTAAAATGCGAACGTATGAGTCCGATCAGTGTAAATCTCAGGCCTTACCTAGACCTAACTTGCGTTGTCCTCTAAAATATTGATGGAAACCAGGTATCATTGACTGTTTCAGTGTGGTACCACATTACTACGTGATCCAAACGAGAAAAAACCCAGGATCCGTTCAACAAGTATGTGAAAAACGCTAAACTGTGAGCCTGATGAGGGCAAATCTTAGACCTAACCCAGACCTAAGATGCGTTATCCTCTAAAATATTTATCCAGACCAGGTTTCATTGAATGTTTCAGTGTGGTCCCACATTACTACGTGATCCAAACCAGAAAAAACCCAGGATCTGTTCAAGGAGTATGTGAAGTGTGCGAAAGTATGAGTCTGATGAGGTCAAATCCTAGACCTAACCTAGACCTAACATGCGTTGTCCTCTAAAATATTGATGGAAACCAGGTTTCATTGACTGTTTCAGTGTGGTACCACATTACTACGTGATCCAAACCAGAAAAAACCCAGGATCCGTTCAACAAGTATGTGAAGAATGCGAAAGTATGAGTCTGATGAGTGAAAATCCTAGGCCTAACCTAGACCTAACATGCGTTGTCCTCTAAAATATTGATGGTAACCAGGTTTCATTGACTGTTTCAGTGTGGTACCACAATACTACGTGATCCAAACCAGAAAAAACCCAGGATCAGTTCAACAAGTATGTGAAGAATGCGAAAGTATGAGTCTGATGAGTGAAAATCCCAGGCCTAACCTAGACCTAACATGCGTTGTCCTCTAAAATATTGATGGAAACCAGGTTTCATTGACTGTTTCAGTGTGGTACCACATTACTACGTGATCCAAATCAGAAAAAACCCAGGATCCGTTCAACAAGTATGTGAAGAATGCGAAAGTATGAGTCTGATGAGTGAAAATCCCAGGCCTAACCTAGACCTAACAAGCGTTATTCTCTAAAATATTGAGCGAAACCAGGTTTAATCGACTGTTTCAGTGTGGTACCACATTACTATGTGATGCAATCCAGAAAAAGCCCAGGATCTAGCCATCTAGTATGAGAAATATGCGAAAGAATGAGCCTGATGAGAGCAAATCCCAGACCTAACCTAGACCTTACATGCGTTATCCTCTAAAATATTGAGCGAAACCAGGTTTAATCGACTGTTTCAGTGTGGTACCACATTACTATGTGATGCAATCCAGAAAAAGCCCAGGATCTAGCCATCAAGTATGAGAAATATGCGAAAGAATGAACCTGATGAGAGCAAATCCCAGACCTAACCTAGACCTTACATGCGTTATCCTCTAAAATATTGAGCGAAACCAGGTTTAATCGACTGTTTCAGTGTGGTACCACATTACTATGTGATGCAATCCAGAAAAAGCCCAGGATCTAGCCATCTAGTATGAGAAATATGCGAAAGAATGAGCCTGATGAGAGCAAATCCCAGACCTAACCTAGACCTAACATGCGTTATCCTCTAAAATATTGAGCGAAACCAGGTTTAATGGACTGTTTCAGTGTGGTACCACACTACTTTGTGATCCAAACCAGAAAAAACCCAGGATCTGTTCAACACGTATGTGAAAAACGCTAAACTGTGAGCCTGATGAGGGCAAATCTTAGACCTAACCCAGACCTAAGATGCGTTATCCTCTAAAATATTTATCCAGACCAGGTTTCAGTGAATGTTTCAGTGTGGTCGGACACATTACAACGTGATCCAAACCAGAAAAAACCCAGGATCTGTTCAAGGAGTATGTGAAGTGTGCGAAAGTATGAGTCTGATGAGGTCAAATCCTAGACCTATCCCAGACCTAACATGCGTTATCCTCTAAAATATTGATCGAAACCAGGTTTAATCGACTGTTTCAGTGTGGTACCACATTATTATGTGATCCAAACCAGAAAAAACCCAGGATCAGTTCAACAAGTATGAGAAGAATGCGAAAGTATGAGTCTGATGAGTGAAAATCCCAGGCCTAACCTAGACCTAACATGCGTTGCCCTCTAAAATATTGATGGTAACCAGGTTTCATTGACTGATTCAGTGTGGTACCACAATACTACGTGATCCAAACCAGAAAAAACCCAGGAACAGTTCAACAAGTATGTGAAGAATGCGAAAGTATGAGTCTGATGAGTGAAAATCCCAGGCCTAACCTAGACCTAACATGCGTTGTCCTCTAAAATATTGATGGAAACCAGGTTTCATTGACTGTTTCAGTGTGGTACCACAATACTACGTGATCCAAACCAGAAAAAACCCAGGATCAGTTCAACAAGTATGTGAAGAATGCGAAAGTTTGAGTCTGATGAGTGAAAATCCCAGGCCTAACCTAGACCTAACATGCGTTGTCCTCTAAAATATTGATGGAAACCAGGTTTCATTGACTGTTTCAGTGTGGTACCACTTTACTACGTGATCCAATCCAGAAATAGCCCAGGATCTGTTCAAGGAGTATGTGAAGTGTGCGAAAGTATGAGTCTGATGAGGTCAAATCCCAGACCTATCCCAGACCTAACTTGCGTTATCCTCAAAAATATTGATTGAAACCAGGCTAATCGACTGTTTCAGTGTGGTGCCACATTACTACGTGATCCAAACCAGAAAAAACCCAGGATCAGTTCAACAAGTATGTGAAGAATGCGAAAGTATGAGTCTGATGAGTGTAATTCCCAGGGCTGACCTAGACCTAACATGCGTTATCCTCTAAAATATTGATCGAAACCAGGTTTAATCGACTGTATCAGTGTGGTATCACACTACTACGTGACCTAAACGAGAAAAAACCCAGGATCTAGCCATCAAGTATGAGAAATATGCGAAAGAATGAACCTGATGAGAGCAAATCCCAGACCTAACCTAGACCTTACATGCGTTATCCTCTAAAATATTGAGCGAAACCGGGTTTAATCGACTGTTTCAGTGTGGTACCACATTACTATGTGATGCAATCCAGAAAAAGCCCAGGATCAGTTCAACAAGTATGAGAAGAATGCGAAGGTATGAGTCTGATGAGTGAGAATCCCAGACCTATCCCAGACCTAACTTGCGTTATCCTCAAAAATATTGATTGAAACCAGGTTTAATCGACTGTTTCAGTGTGGTACCACATTACTACGTGATCCAAACCAGAAAAAACCCAGGATCCGTTCAACAAGTATGTGAAGAATGCGAAAGTATGAGTCTGATAAGTGAAAATCCCAGACCTAACCTAGACTTAACATGCGTTATCCTCTAAAATATTGATCGAAACCTGGTTTAATCGACTGTTTCAGTGTGGTACCACTTTACTACGTGATCCAATCCAGAAATAGCCCAGGATCTGTTCAAGGAGTATGTGAAGTGTGCGAAAGTATGAGTCTGATGAGGTCAAATCCTAGACCTATCCCAGACCTAACTTGCGTTATCCTCAAAAATATTGATTGAAACCAGGTTTAATCGACTGTTTCAGTGTGGTACCACATTACTACGTGATCCAAACCAGAAAAAACCCAGGATCCGTTCAACAAGTATGTGAAGAATGCGAAAGTATGAGTCTGATAAGTGAAAATCCCAGACCTAACCTAGACTTAACATGCGTTATCCTCTAAAATATTGATCGAAACCAGGTTTAATCGACTGTTTCAGTGTGGTACCACATTACTACGTGATCCAAACCAGAAAAACCCAGGATCAGTTCAACAAGTATGTGAAGAATGCGAAAGTATGAGTCTGATGAGTGTAATTCCCAGGGCTGACCTAGACCTAACATGCGTTATCCTCTAAAATATTGATCGAAACCAGGTTTAATCGACTGTTTCAGTGTGGTACCACATTACTACGTGATCCAAACCAGAAAAAGCCCAGGATCTAGCCATCTAGTATGAGAAATATGCGAAAGAATGAGCCTGATGAGAGCAAATCCCAGACCTAACCTAGACCTAACATGCGTTGTCCTCTAAAATATTGATGGAAACCAGGTTTCATTGACTGTTTCAGTGTGGTACCACAATACTACGTGATCCAAACCAGAAAAAACCCAGGATCAGTTCAACAAGTATGAGAAGAATGCGAAAGTATGAGTCTGATGAGTGAGAATCCCAGACCTATCCCAGACCTAACATTCGTTATCCTCTAAAATATTGATCGAAACCAGGTTTAATCGACTGTTTCAGTGTG